>NW_022631047.1:5386342-5833368 GCF_010015895.1 Lontra canadensis | reverse complement strand
TTATCCCCTCCCCCCCCCCATGATTTGGGATCTCTTCTGATTTGGCTAAAGCATATTTTCCTGGGGTTGTTGCCACCCTTTTAGTATTTTACTTGCTCCTTCATATACTCTTATCTGGACAAAATGACAAGGAGGAAAAATTCACCACACAAAAGAAAGAACAAGAGGCAGTACCAAAGGCTAGGGACCTAATCAATACAGACATTGGTAATATGTCAGATCTAGAGTTCAGAATCACGATTCTCAAGGTTCTAGCCGGGCTCGAAAAAGGCATGGAAGATATTAGAGAAACCCTCTCGGGAGATATAAAAGCCCTTTCTGGAGAAATAAAAGAAATGAAATCTAACCAAGTTGAAATAAAAAAAGCTATTAATGAGGTTCAATCAAAAATGGAGGCTCTCACTGCTAGGATAAATGAGGCAGAAGAAAGAATTAGTGATATAGAAGACCAAATGACAGAGAATAAAGAAGCTGAGCAAAGGAGGGACAAACAGCTACTGGACCATGAGGGCAGTATTCGAGAGATAAGTGACACCATAAGACGAAACAACATTAGAATAATTGGGATTCCAGAAGAAGAAGAAAGAGAGAGGGGAGCAGAAGGTATATTGGAGAGAATTATTAGAGAGAATTTCCCCAATATTGTAAAGGGAACAAGCATCAAAATCCAGGAGGTTAAGAGAACCCCCTCAAAATCAATAAGAATAGGTCCACACCCGGTCACCTAATAGTAAAATTTACAAGTCTTAGTGACAAAGAGAAAATCCTGAAAGCAGCCCGGGAAAAGAAGTCTGTAACATACAATGGTAAAAATATTAGATTGGCAGCAGACTTATCCACAGAGACCTGGCAGGCCAGAAAGAGCTGGCATGATATATTCAGAGCACAAAACAAGAAAAACATGCAGCCAAGAAGACTATATCCAGCTAGGCTATCATTGAAAATAGAAGGAGAGCTTAAAAGCTTCCAGGACAAACAAAAACTGAAAGAATTTGCAAACACCAAGCCAGCTCTACAGGAAATATTGAAAGGGGTCCTCTAAGCAAAGAGAGAGCCTAAAAGTAGTAGATCAGAAAGGAACAGAAACAATATACAATAACAGTTACCTTACAGGCAATACAATGGCACTAAATTCATATCTCTCAATAGTTACCCTGAATGTTAATGGGCTAAATGCCCCAATCAAAAGACACAGGGTATCAGAATGGATTAAAAAACAAAACCCATCTATATGTTGCCTACAAGAAACTCATTTTAAACCCGAAGACACCTTCAGATTTAAAGTGAGGGGGTGGAAAAGAATTTACCATGCTAATGGACATCAGAAGAAAGCAGGAGTGGCAATCCTTATATCAGATCAATTAGATTTTAAGCCAAAGACTATAATAAGAGATGTGGAAGGACACTGTATCATACTCAAAGGATCGGTCCAACAAGAAGATCTAACAATTGTAAATATCTATGCCCCTAACGTGGGAGCAGCCAACTATATAAACCAATTAATAACAAAATCAAAGAAACACATCAACAATAATACAATAATAGTAGGGGACTTTAACACTCCCCTCACTGAAATGGACAGATCATCCAAGCAAAAGATCAACAAGGAAATAAAGGCCTTAAATGACACACTGGACCAGATGGATATCACAGATATATTCAGAACATTTCATCCCAAAGCAACAGAATACACATTCTTCTCCAGTGCACATGGAACATTCTCCAGAATAGATCACATCCTCGGTCCTAAATCAGGTCTCAACCGGTATCAAAAGATTGGGATCATTCCCTGCATATTTTCAGACCACAATGCTCTGAAGCTAGAACTCAAACACAAGAGGAAATTTGGAAAGAACCCAAATACATGGAGAGTAAACAGCATCCTTCTAAAGAATGAATGGGTCAACCAGGAAATTAAAGAAGAGTTGAAAAAATTCATGGAAACAGATGATAATGAAAATACAATGGTTCAAAATCTGTGGGACACAACAAAGGCAGTCCTGAGAGGAAAATATATAGCGGTACAAGCCTTTCTCAAGAAACAAGAAAGGTCTCAGGTACAGAACCTAACCCTACACCTAAAGGAGCTGGAGAAAGAACAAGAAAGAAACCCTAAACCCAGCAGGAGAAGAGAAATCACAAAGATTAGAGCAGAAATCAATGAAATAGAAACAAACAAACAAACAAACAAAAAAAAAAACAATAGAACAAATCAATGAAACTAGGAGCTGGTTCTTTGAAAGAATTAATAAGATTGATAAACCCCTGGCCAGACTTATCAAAAAGAAAAGAGAAAGCACCCAAATAAATAAAATCAGGAATGAAAGAGGAGAGATCACAACGAACACCAAAGAAATACAGACAATTATAAGAACATACTATGAGCAACTCTACGCCAACAAATTTGACAATCTGGAAGAAATGGATGCATTCCTAGAGACATATAATCTACCACAACTGAACCAGGAAGAAATAGAAAGCCTGAACAGACCCATAACCAGTAAGGAGATTGAAACAGTCATCAAAAATCTCCAAACAAACAAAAGCCCAGAGCCAGATGGCTTCCCAGGGGAATTCTACCAAACATTTAAAGAAGAATTAATTCCTATTCTCCTGAAACTGTTCCAAAAATTAGAAATGGAAGGAAAACTTCCAAACTCATTTTATGAGGCCAGCATCACCTTGACCCCAAACCAGACAAGGATCCCATCCAAAAAGAGAACTACAGACCAATATCTTTGATGAACACAGATGCAAAAATTCTAACCAAAATACTAGCCAATAGGATTCAACAGTACATTAAAAGGATTATTCACCACGACCAAGTGGGATTTATTCCAGGGCTGCAAGGTTGGTTCAACATCCGCAAATCAATCAATGTGATACAACACATTAATAAAAGAAAGAACAAGAACCATATGATCCTCTCAATAGATGCTGAAAAAGCATTTGACAACGTACAGCATCCCTTCCTGATCAAAACTCTTCAAAGTGTAGGGATAGAGGGCACATACCTCAATATTATCAAAGCCATCTATGAAAAACCCACCACAAATATCATTCTCAATGGAGAAAAACTGAAAGCTTTTCCTCTAAGGTCAGGAACACGGCAGGGATGTCCGTTATCACCACTGCTATTCAACATAGTACTAGAAGTCCTAGACTCAGCAATCAGACAACAAAAAGAAATTAAAGGCATCCAAATCGGCAAAGAAGAAGTCAAACTATCACTTTTCACAGATGATATGATACTCTATGTGGAAAACCCAAAAGACTCCACTCCAAAACTGCTAGAACTTGTACAGGAATTCAGTAAAGTGTCAGGATATAAAATGAATGCACAGAAATCAGTCGCATTTCTCTACACCAACAACAAGACAGAAGAAAGAGAAATTAAGGAGTCAATCCCATTTACAATTGCACCCAAAACTATAAGATACCTAGGAATAAACCTAACCAAAGAGACTAAGAATCTATACACAGAAAACTATAAAGTACTCATGAAAGAAATTGAGGAAGACACAAAGAAATGGAAAAATGTTCCATGCTCCTGGATTGGAAGAATAAATATTGTGAAAATGTCTATGCTACCTAAGGCAATCTACACATTTAATGCAATTCCTATCAAAGTACCATCCATTTTTTTCAAAGAAATGGAACAAATAATCCTAAAATTTATATGGAACCAGAAAAGACCGTGAATAGCCAAAGGAATATTGAAAAAGAAAGCCAAAGTTGGTGCCATCACAATCCCAGACTTCAAGCTCTATTACAAAGCTGTCATCATCAAGACAGCATGGTACTGGCACAAAAACAGACACATAGATCAATGGTACAGAATAGAGAGCCCAGAAATAGACCCTCAACTCTATGGTCAACTAATCTTCGACAAAGCAGGAGAGAATGTCCAATGGAAAAAAGACAGCCTCTTCAATAAATGGTGTGGGGAAAATTGGACAGCCACATGCAGAGAAATGAAATTGGATCATTTCCTCACACCACACATGAAAATAGACTCAAAGTGGATGAAGGACCTCAATGTGAGAAAGGAATCCATCAAAATCCTTGAGGAGAACACAGGCAGCAACCTCTTTGACCTCAGCTGCAGCAACATCTTCCTAGGAACATTGCCAAAGGCAAGGGAAGCAAGGGCAAAAATGAACTATTGGGATTTCATCAAGATCAAAAGCTTTTGCACAGCAAAGGAAACAGTTCACAAAACCAAAAGACAACTGACAGAATGGGAGAAGATATTTGCAAACGACATATCAGATAAACGGCTAGTGTCCAGAATCTATAAAGAACTTAGCAAACTCAATACCCAAAGAACAAATAATCCAATCAAGAAATGGGCAGAAGACATGAACAGACATTTCTGCAAAGAAGACATCCAGATGGCCAACAGACACATGAAAAAGTGCTCCATATCACTCGGCATCAGGGAAATACAAATCAAAACCACAATGAGATATCACCTCACACCTGTTAGAATGGCTAAAATGAACAAGTCAGGAAATGACAGATGCTGGCGAGGATGTGGAGAAAGGGGAACCCTCCTACACTGTTGGTGGGAATGCAAGCTGGTGCAACCACTCTGGAAAACAGCATGGAGGTTCCTCAAAATGTTGAAAATAGAACTACCCTATGACCCAGCAATTGCACTGCTGGGTATTTACCCTAAGGGTACAAACGTAGTGATCCGAAGGGGCACGTGCACCCGAATGTTTATAGCAGCAATGTCTATAATAGCCAAATTATGGAAAGAACCTAGATGTCCATCAACAGACGAATGGATAAAGAAGATGTGGTATATATACACAATGGAATACTATGCAGCCATCAAAAGAAATGAAATCTTTCCATTTGCGACAATGTGGATGGAACTAGAGGGTATCATGCTTAGCGAGATAAGTCAATCGGAGAAAGACAACTATCATATGATCTCCCTGATATGAGGGAGAGGAGATGCAACATGGGGGGTTAAGGGGGTAGGAGAAGAGTAAATGAAGCAAGATGGGATTGGGAGGGAGATAAACCATAAGTGACTCTTCATCTCACAAAACAAACTGAGGGTTGCTGGGGGGAGGGGGGTTGGGTGGGTGGGGTTATGGACATTGGGGAGGGTATGTGCTATGGTGAGTGCTGTGAAGTGTGTAAACCTGGCGATTCACAGACCTGTACCCCTGGGGAAAAAAATATATGTTTATAAAAAATAAAATTAAAAAAAAAACAACAACAACAAAAAAACAAACTCTCTTCTTTATGATCCTTTGAGGACTACCTCTATGTATTACAGAATGTGTTAATTATGGGCTGTGAACTGTTCAAAGAAGAATAAATGGGAAATACAGTGCTCTGAATATTTTTCTATTGCTTTTTCTGTGATTGTTTGGTCAACCCTACTTTTCCACCTCCCCTTAAATATAATTTTTCCATTTTCTTGAGTCCCAGTGCTTTATAAATAGTATACCAACTTTAAGAACAGAGTATAGTAGAGTAATTCAGCAAACAAAGAAATAATTTCTTTTTTTTTTTTTTTTGACAGAGAGCACTAGTAGGCAGAGAGGCAGGCAGAGAGAGAGAGGGGGAAGCAGGCTCCCCTCCAGAGCAGAGAGCCCAATGCGGGACTTGATCCCAAGACCCTGGGTTCAAGACCTGAGCCAAAGGCAGCGGATTAACCCACTAAGGCACCAAGGCGCCCAAAGAAATAATTTCTTTATCTGACTCAAGCGTCTCAGATCTGTAGTTACAGAGAGAAAAGATTTCACAGAAATAAACTTTCATGATTGCCCTCTTTTCCTCATGTGAGGTAAATTTTGTTCCAAAGTTAGTCTCCCTTCTCCTGCAAGGCCTGACGGTACAAAGGCAGATATTCCCTTAGTCTCTGTCTTCACACGGGGATTAATGTCAGCCCTCCTCTGTGTGTCTGGTCCCTTCTTCCTTCTAGGAACCTACTTTTCTTCTCCAAGTGTATATGGCCACCCATGAGCACTCAAGTTTTTACAACATCTGATGCAGCTACACACTGAATCTGAGAAAAGTACATTTCAATATCAAGTGAAAATTCCTCAGAAAGATGCCCTAAGTAACTGTGGCTGAAGTTTAAATATAATCTGTGTAGGACATTTCAAAGAGAAAGATGTCTGCCTTAATGTTGACTAGCTCCTTGGTTTGCTCCAATATTCACCCTGTGGCTGCTATATTTTTCATTTTTGAAGAAATTAAAATATCCTATAATTAGGGCTTCTCATACTTGAAGGTTTTTGGAAAATTGAGTATCCTCCAAATTTTCCTGCCCTAGAATGTATGTTTTAGTTTGACTTCTGGACAGTATTTCACTTGGGTCCATTGGGCCTTGGCATGAGTATCCTTTAAATGTGTTCATTATAAAAACCTCACAAACCTGAATAAATGCAGGTTCCTAACTTGCCCTCTTATTCTTCATACAGACTTATGTGATCCATTGTTTGGAAATTGAAAAGGTCAGGCATTTCAGAGGATTTGTACCTGACATTTTCAAGAACAACATAGTCCAACTTAAAAAAATAAAAAAATAAAAAATGCACTGTTGTGCTGAAATAGCATCTGCCTTTAGAATGAAGGCATCTAGTTGCACTCAATATTTTGATCTCCCCAAAATAAAGAACAAGTTGCCCCATCTTTGAGGAGCCCTTTGATTGAACAAAATAGACCATATTTTCCTTTCTTCTTTCTCTCCTATTTTGTTACCCTTGTGTACTTAGTGAATCTATGTAGGTGACTGAGAAGACTCATGATCTACTGCTAAGCGTAATTTATTTTCTATGCACCTTTGAACTATGAACAAAAAGAAAAAAAAAAGATTACCAATCAAGACTGTGCCATTAAAATCTCCTGGTAGTTTTCTTTCTTTCTTTTTTTTTTTTTTTTAAGATTTTATTTATTCACTTGACAGACAGAGATCACAACTAGGCAGAGAGGCCGGCAAAGAGAAAGGGGGAGGCAGGTTCCCTGATGAGCAGAGAGCCCGATGTGGGGCTCTATCCCAGGACTCTGGGATCATGACCCGAGCCGAAGGCAGAGGCTTTAACCCACTGAGCCACCCAGGCACCCCTCTCCTGGTAGTTTTCTTAAAGCTTAAACTTTATTTGGCACCGACCAAGGAACTCAAATCATGACTTGGCTTACCTGGGCTCTCTTTGGCCTTCCACCTCTCTGTATCATTTTTCTTGACCAATTTGGATATCCTAATTGAATCAGCCAGTTGACTTTTAACTTTCTATCTTCTTATTTGTCTGATCAGCCTCATCCTTAAGAAGTGTACTGGTTTGAGACAGGCTCTTCTAAAATACCCTTTTTTGGGGGGAAAAGAAGGCTGATGTTGACTCTTTTGATCTTGAGTAAAGGGAGAGCACCTCTGATGCAGTGTGTAGGGTAACGTCACTCTTCTGACAGCAGCTGCTTTCAATATGGTTGCACGCTATCCATTGGCAGATGGCTCATGGGCTGCCTTTATACTGGGGCTCCCATACTGGTACAAGCCAACTGTGGGTTGACCTCTCACTACTGTCGATCCTTGTTCCAGCAGGAAACATGGGTATGCATAGTGCCCTCTGTGAATTAGGGACTCCATCAGTCTCCTGAATTAAATGGGAAGAGGTTTTGGCCAGGATAAGATATTTTTTATATCTGGTGTCTTGACTCTTTGATGTTGATGGTTGACCATGCTTAGCGTTGGTTTCAGGCACCTCTATAACTTTTGGCTTTTGACTGCTGGACTTGCCCTTACCTGAACTCTAAATTTCCCTCATTACTCTTGCTCCTGATCCCTCAAGGGTCTGTTTGCCACCATTCTTACCTTCCCACTGTCTTGATATGATATTCTCAGAAGAGAAACTGAAATAAAACCCTATAGGAAAGAGACATCATTGTTTTCCTTTGCTCCTTTACTAGGAGACTGGTCATTAAAGTAATAAATGCTTTGTTTAACTGAAGATCTTCAGTACTTAAAAGAGTAAAAGACCTTTAAGAAAAGGAAACAAGCCTGAAAATATTCCAAAGTATAATAGATACCGAAGACAACAAGCTGTGTTGGGAGTTACCTTGGAAACATAGATAATTCCTTGGCAACTGATAGCAAATTGTTTTGCTCTCTACCTGAGATTTTTCAGCTGGCTCATTCGTTCTGTCATCTCTTAACCAATCCCTTTAGTAAGGCTTCCTAGAATGTGAGCGGCTTATTGTCTGCTCTTTGGTTGAATAGTGTGTATTATAAATTAACATGCATATAAAATTAAAGGAAGGTTTGTCAAGGAACAATGGAGGTGGATGTTTAATATATACAACCTTATAACCAAAGTAAACTTAAGCAGCTTTAAAATATGCAAAGTTGATTCCTTGTGTCAGTCAAACTGACTGGTTGCGAAACATGCCAAATAACATTATCACTGATTTATCACACTCCCGATATAAATATCCAGGCACAGTGAAATACAGAACTGAGGCACTTCAGGCACATATATAAAAATATACTTGAAGCATATTAAGGCAGAATTAACCTCAAAATGCCACTGCTTCCCACTTCACAATATACCAAGTCAGAACTCTGTGCTTTGTTAACTCGACTAGTGCAGCCCTGCATTCAGTTTGGAATTACTGCCGCTCCCAGTACAGCAAGGACTTACCCCTCCAGCATGATCTCTATCAGCCTTGCCACTTCTGGGGCTCTCTGCTTCAGAGATCCTGAGAACCTGAGCCCCATGGGCATTTCATAGGTTTTCACAGCTCCAGATCTTTGAATCATGACTCCCAGTATTTGCATATAAGGCTCTTACCGTTTGAAATCTTTTCCCCATGTCAGTGTCAACTTTGCCTGGCTAATTCCACCTCATTCTCCTGATACTGACTCTGATTCTTCTCTAACGATCTTAGGCAGCATCTAAAACCTCTCTTCTCTACAAAAGTGTTCCTTGATCTCCCCAGACTGGGGTAGATATTCACTTCACTGTTTTATAAGACCATATGCTCCTCTATCTTAGTATTGACAGAATTGCTCACTTCCTGTCTTTCTGGCCTATGTCCCCCACTAGATTGTAAATGTCCTTTTCTCTTTTCTTCTTCTTTTTTTTTTTTTTCTTTTTTTTTTAGGGAGAGAGAGGGAGCACACATGAATGGTGGGCGTAGCGACAGAGGAAGACAGAGGATCCTTTTTAAAAAATATTTTATTTATTTTATTTTTTCTAGAGAGGGAGGTGGGGTAGAGTGGGGCAGAGGGAGAGGGAGAATCCTAGGCAGGCTTCACTGCCCAATGTGGAGCCTAACTCGGGGCTCCACCTCACAACCCCAAGATCACGACCTGAGCTGAAATCAAGAGTCATTCGCTCAATGTCCTGAGCCACCCAAGTGCCCCTAGACTGTAAGTTTCTAGAGGGCAAACAGTGGCCTACTTCAGGGCCCTAATGGCATAGACAGGTTTTAACATTTGGCACCAACAATCCCAAGTGAAGTCTCTAGTCTTTCCTGCTTTGTTTTCTTATGTAATAGCTTTGATAACACCTGTACCCTCCAATGCAGGGTTTTTCAACTGTGGCCCTATTGACATTGAGGGTAGATGATTCTTTGTTGTGGGGAACTGTCCCATGCGCTGTAGGATTTTAGCAGTGTTCCTGTTCTCCATCCCTCAAATACAAGCAACCCACTGCCCCAGCTGTGACAACCAAAAAATGTATTCACACATTGCCTAGTGTCCCTGGAGGGTGAGAGGTGGATTTCTCCCAGCTGGGAATCACTGTTCTAAAGTTACTCTTCTTAATCTATACAAACTTTCTCTTTCTTCTAAACTATTGGAAAATGTACTTTTATATAATGTTTTCTGGGAAATCCAATGCCTATCCTTCTCCCTGTTGTCCCCGCTCCCTGATGCAATTTTGTATCACCTGCTATATAATAGATTCTCAAAAAATGTACGCTGAAACTATTAAAAAATGTCTGGGAAGAATAGATATTTTCAATTGTTAATTTGCTTTTTATTTGTTTGTTTGCTTCTCTTTCTGCATCAGTAGGAATAATATAACAATTGCTTGTAAGTTACATCCCAAATCCTGTGCGTGGCCCATTAGGCCCCAAATGATTCCAGCTCTTCCTACCTGACTACTCTCATCTCAGATAGTTTTTATTTCCATCTTGAAGGATTTTTTTTTTTTTTTTCTATGTGTCAGTCACCTGTCTGCCTTGAGCCTTGGCAGATGTTGTATTCCCTGTCTGGAATATACTGCCCCCTTTTACCTGCTTGTGTGAATTAGCATGCTTTGGGTTGAAAGTTACAAATATTCATAAGCAACAAGCTTTGGAAAAAGGATTCATTGGAAGCATGCTACAGTATCTCACAAGACTGTATGAAGAGTAGGGTCATTGGGCCTTGGGAACAATTGGCCTAAGAATTTAATTGCTGCCTGTATTCACCTGTCTGACCTGCCTGCTAGCCTGCCCTTCCCTCTCTGATACAGACTGTATTTTCTTCTCCCACAATTTCTTTATGGGTGAAGAACAGAGAGCCACACCTGTGTGTGGAGTCTCCTGCCTGTGTTGACTATTCTACAAGCTGTGAGGCATTGGTTTTCTTCTCTTAGGTTTAGTCCCCAGAATAGGCTTACCTTAGGTCAAGTGTCTGTGCCTGCTTTAGTCAGCTCAGGTTGTGAGCTAAACTCAGGTAAAACAGACGTGGCAGCACAGGCTACTTTTCCAGATTTTGTGAGCCACCCAGACAACCCCAGGGTTGTCTACTCCACTGGCTAATTATTTCCAATCCTTCAGTGCTCGTTTCTGATATCATTTCCTCAAAGAACCCTAATTACAGGCTCGTGAAACACTTTTCACTTTTTCATACGCCTATTAAAATTATAATTACTTTTTTATTGGCTTAATTTGTTTACCATCTCTCCTCCCCACTAAAATGCAAGCTTCAGGAATGCAGCAACCATGTCTATTTGTTCTGTGTTATTTTCAGCAATTAGCACAAAGTCTTGCTAAAAGTACATGTCTGATTAGGAGTTATTGAATATAGGAATTAATTCCTGGACTGAGTCGCGAAATTTCAAACCTAGCAAATCAGACATACAAGTGATGTATTAGAAAGGACGTGCCCAACGATTCCAAATAGTCACAGGAATATTAGTGGATTTCATATAATATACACACCATCTATATCAAGAGTATGGCTCATATTTAAATACTATCGCTGTGTACCAGAAGTTCTTTGCAATTTATGCAACTGTTAAGGTAGCACCAATAGGTTAACATTACGATGTGAATAAAGAACAACATTCATTTTTATCCTTGAAAAAGGAGGTCGCTAAAGATTGGAGAAGGAATCTCATGTGGACATAAGAAGGTATACCATGTAATCTTTGATTGTTGAAAACTCAAAGAGTTATAAAAGAAAAAAAATTAAATGACTCTGAGATATTGGTTGCCATCCCTGGGCACCTGGATGGCTCAGTTGGTTAAGTGTCTGACTCCTGATTTTGGCTCAGGTCATGATCTCAGGATCGTGAGATCAAGCCTCACATCAAGCTTGATGCTAGGCATGGAGTCTGCTTAAGATTCTTTTTTTCTCTCTTTTCCGTCCCTCCCCAACTAAAAAAAAAAAAAAAAAAAATATTGCTTGCTGTCCCTATAAAATCTATTCATAACTCACAAGATACAGATAAGGTAGAGGAAGTTTAGACATGAAAGATAAAAAATAATGGGTTTGACTACATGGACAGTGAAAACTCTGGTCAGTAAAAAAAAAAAACAAACAAACCCACAAATAAACTTTAAATACATGAAACAGACTTCAACAATATTTATGACCTAAGGAGGAATAGCTTAATATATTAAGAATCTCTTAGAAGTCAATAAGGGGGAAAAAAAAAACCCTGCATACACTTGTATGGGTTAGTAGGAAGTTCACAAAGGACGGAATAAAAATTCCCAGTAAACATATAAATATACAGAAATTGGTTTCATTAACTGTTACTTTGTTAGAAGAATAACAGTGATATATATAATACAATAATATAACAATAATTGTAACTATATGTTATGTATATACAGTATATTATATATATACAGTTAGCAAAGATTCTGAATATTTAGTGGTAGTTAATTATGGTAAAAGGCACTTTTAAACCAGTTTTGAGGAATATAATTAGAATAAATTTCCAAGAAGCTATTTGGTGCTATTTTGTAAGAACTTCGTTTTTTTGTTTTTTGTTTTTTGTTTTTTTTTAAATATTTTATTTATTTATTTGACAGAGATAGATCACAAGTAGGCAGAGAGGCAGGCAGAGAGAAAGAGGGAGAAGCAGGCTCCCTGCTGAGCAGAGAGCCCGATGCGGGGCTCGATCCCAGGACCCTGAGATCATGACCCGAGCCAAAGGCAGAGGCTTAACCCTCTGAGCCACCCAGGTGCCCCAGAACTTTGTTTTTGTTAAGGAATAATTTATTTATTCAGTGTCACTGAGCCCAGCAGTGGTTAGTTAGCCCAACAGCTGGCTTAAGGAGGAAATTATAAAATTTAAAAATGGCAAAAATCCATATTAATTCACCCAACTTTTAGAGAGGGCTAAGGCCTTTTCTTTGAGATGGGTTCTCTAAATAGAGTTTTCCCTTATCTTCCCTGAGTAAACAACATTCAGTGTATCTTCTAAATTTCCAGGTCAGGATTCAAGAATCTAAAGCATTTGCAGAATAATCTGTCTGTGGAATCTTTCTAGACATTATCTTCACTAATCTTTGAAAAATTTCTTTCACTCACACCTAACTCCTCAGAAATACATTTTTAGTAACATGTCTTTCTTGAATCTTACCACAACTTTTCACATTCATATAGCATCAGCTTTTATATTAGTTAATTAAATGACAGAAATGCAGTGGCATGTATGACTGGTATGTGTTTGGGGACACATGCAAGTGATTTCTGATAGGTACTCAATTTAACCAGTAGGAGCAAGTAGCCATAAACTAAGACTATGCACGCTTGGTGTTGATGAACCCATTTACCAGAGGCTAGGAATGGATGACACCAGATAATCCAGAGTTGTCTAAGTGGAAGTGAGTTAAGGGAACATCTATTGTACTTACTATTATTTCAGTACTGAAGATGCTAAGTGCAGTCCTTCAGTTGACTCTGTCTCCTACTGAACTGTGGACCCCTTTAGGAGGAGTGCCCCATCTCGTCTATAGTTTTATTTCTTGAGCCTGTTACAGGGTCTGGCACTTAATAGGTGTTTACCTGTTTTAGACTGAATGAAGAAAAGAAACGGAATGTTTGTGCTCTTTCATTCAGTAATATTTCACTCCTGTAAATCTGTCTTAGGAAAAATTCAGACCTCTGGCACAGATCTATTAGGAGAAATTCAGACCTGTGGCAGAGATCTGTGTTTAAAAATGTTTACTGAAAGTTTTTTTGACAGTTTAAAAATAGCTATAGGCTTACTCACTGAAGCACTGTTTGTAAAAGATGGAAAATATCCTAAATATGCAATGGTATAAACATAAATTAACTGTGGTAGCATCTGGTAAAATATTATACCATCATTGAAAATAATTTGTTTTTTAATTTATTAAAGTCTTTTTTTCAAAGAACATGGAAAATGATCATATGTATATATTTTAAATTACAGTGAAAACTGTATATAACATTATTCTAATTCTGACAAACAGTTTTTAAATCTGTATATATCAAAGCCTAGAATGAAAAACATTACTGTTAACAATGGCTTGTCTAGATTGTGTGTGTGTAATTTTAATTTTCTTTTTGAGACCTGTTCACAGGTTTTATGTATTACTTTATAGTCAGAAGAAGAAAGTAGTTTGGGGGTAGAACTGATTTTTTTTCCTCAGGCAAAGGGAGGAAATGGATTAGCATTTAGTTAGAAATGCAGAAAACAGTCAAAACAGAGCTGCTGAGACAACAAAAGCAATTATGGAGGATCACAATCACAGAGAAAGAAAAATTAACAAAGTGACAGGAAAAAAAAAAGATTGTGTTCCAAAAATTAAGTTTGGGGTGACTAGAACCATGACAGAAATAAATTACATGATTTGACGTAAGGAATCATTGCTGTGGCTTCAATAAGTTACATAGTATTATTGATTTTATTGAATAGAGAATGATAATAAAGAGAAATGGCTGTCATTTCATCCAGAAAGAACAGTCAAATGATTAAATCAACTGTTGGTACGGTTTTAAAGCTAGATAGTTCTTGCAGTTTTTTCCACTTATGTTTTTAAAATATTTATTCATTTGATAGAGAGATGACAAGTAGGCGGGGGGGCGGGGAAGCAGGCTCCCCATCAAGCAGAGAGCCTGATGCAGGGCTCCATCCCAGGACCCTGAGCTGAAGGCAGAGGCTTAACTCACTGAGCCATGCAGGCATGCCTTTCCCACTTATTCTTATCTGCAGGGTTTGTGCATGGTTTGAAGTGATCTAATTAGGACAGTCCCCCATGAGTTGATGTCTTCCCAGGAAGGGACGTGGAAAAACATGTACTGACTTCTTGGCAAAACATTGTACAAATCCCCGTACACTGGGTCAGTACACAGCCATAAAGAGACTTATCACCTGTGGGTGTGCTCTGTTGCAAATGGAGCTGCAGACTGGCCTGAAGGCCCTTTCAGTCTGCCAGATTTCCCTCTGCAGAAGCCAGTGTCATTGGGTCAGGCTGAGGTCAACATTGTGAATCAGAGGGTTTATTCATAGCAGAAATAAGAGCTAATGTGCAGGTAAGGAATCCAGTAGCAACCCACAGCACCAGACAGCCCGATGCTATTGATCTTACTGATTCCCTGCTCATGTGGCCAAATTCTCATTTCTCTTGACTAGGAAGAAGCAGCAGATCTCCGGAATATAGACACATGTCCATAGTTGGACCCAGGAGCAAAATGATGAAATAGGGCAAAAGCCATATCTAAGCTATGTTGATTCATGGTGCTTGTGAGACTCAAGTGAGATAATGTGTATGAAAGTATTTAGAGCTGTGTTTGGCATGTGAAATAAACAGTGTAAGTGAGAAAAGGGAGCAATAAGTTTCAGCGAGAAGGGATTATGGTAAAGGGATATCTCTGGGTCTTGAAGGATAAGCAGAATTTTAATGGCTTCAGTAAGTGCAGTGATTTCCATCCTAGGTGTAGGGACCAACCTTGGCTGTGTAAGAATTACATGGGAAATTTACTAATAATGGAGAATCTCTAGGCTTGACCCTAGATCTTGCAACAGGGCTATATCATGTGTATTTTAGACCTCTCCCAATTATTCTGATGCACAGCCCAGTTTGAGATAATTGAAGTTGGAGCTGTGGGTGGAGAACAACAGCATAATGAAATCCAAGGAAGTGTGGAGGTTTGTGTGATGTTTGTAGTGAGTCACCCCAGTTTATTTGAGGAAGAGAGTTCTGGAACTCTATAGATGAAGACAAATTCAAAAAGGTAGTTTGGGTTATTATATAAAGGATCTTGTGCTATGCCAGAGGGATATGACTTTACTGGATAGGTGATAGAGATTCACTGAAGATTAAGGAGAGATTAAGAGTGATGTTCTTGCCTGAGAATCAGGAATATAAATTTGAACACCTCTGGAGGGTAGGTAGGAAGAACCATGCTGCCTTTAAATTCATGGTTATGAAATTAATTAAGACATAGTTGTAATTAATCTCATTGTTGGCTCATAAACATCAACTATGCCCTGGTCCCAATCCCAGAAGATCTGATATAATTGTTCTGGGGTGGAGTGTCAGTGTTGATAGGAAGTAAAGATTCCCCCAAGTGATTCTACTATGCAACCAGGCTGCCATAGTTAATTCACCTGTCTACTAATGCAACTATTTCACAATTTCTCTTTCTTTCTGAATGGTCTTCATCTTCTTACCTCATGATCTTTAGGTGTTGACTTTGTTTTGTTTTGTTTTTTTTTTCTCCAGGAAATAAAAACAATTTTTTCTCTTCTGCTAGAGGAGATGAATATCCATGGACCAGAGAATCCCTAACTCTCTGCATATAAATACTAGATAAATCCTCTCTTACTAACTCAAGGTCGTCTTTGTTATTTTTTATTTTTCTCCCCTGCATCATCAACTATTTCCTCTCTATTGGATCATTCTTATTAACATAAAAACACATTTATTTCTCCAAATCCCACGTTCACTTGCTGCTTCATTTATTCACTCCAAATTAGAGCAAAATTCCTTCAAGGAGTTTGAATGTGCTGGCTCTACCTTTTATCTTTCTGTTTTCTCTTTCAGCCACTTCATTCAGGTCTTGGTTCCCATCAGTCTTTTAAATCTGCTCTTGTGAAGGTCACCAAGGATCTTCATGTTGCTAAAACTGATAGTATATTCCCAACACTCACTTTATTGGACATTACAGTAGATATTGACACAGAGCACATGTTCTATTAAGATGTTTCCTTATTTCACAGACCTGTACCCCTGGGGAAAAAAATATATGTTTGTAAAAAATAAAATTTATTAAAAAAAAAAATCCAGAAAAAAAAAAAAGATGTTTCCTTATTTATTTTTCTTGGATACCCTTTCTTTCTTGGTTCTCCTCTAACTTCCCTTGCCATCTTTTCTTCATTTCCTTGAAGAATCCTCCTCATCTTTCTCACTCAGTACTTGGATCTCCTCTTTTGTTTGTCTATACTCCCACAATGTGGTCAGCCTGTCCCATGGCTTTGAATAATATTTATATACTCATGAGTTCCAAAAAATTTTTATCTAGCCCCAACTTTTCCCCTTATTTACATCTAGCCCCTTATTTCCCCTTATTTTCATAGATCCAACTCTTTAAGTGACATCTCCCATTTATATCTAACATGCATCTTAAACCTAATTTTTCTAATATCATAGTTTGACTTCCCAACTCTTGCCCCAAATCTACTCTTTTCTCAGTCTTCCCCGTCTCCATTCTCCAATTGCTAAGATTCTTGGAATGATCCTTGACACTTCTCTTTCTCTCACATTCAACTTTCAATTCATCAGCATGTCCTGTTGACATCTTCAAAATATATTCTTATATTCTTAAGTTTTCATTACCTGTACAGCTACCATTTGATTTTCCCAAGGCATTCTTAGTTCATGATGGTTAATAGCATTCCCTTTTCCTCTCAAAGGTGACCTAATTTGGACAATAGTCATCTTAGTTACCACCTTAATCCACATCACTATCATCTCTCTCACGGACTAGAGCCATTGACTCTCACTAGTCTCTCTGATTTCATTCTTTTGCCCTATAGTCTGTTCTCCACACAGTGGCTGATAAGAGCTTTTTGGAACATAAACCATCGAGTTACCCCTCAAGCCCTCCTGCACCTTCCATCCATAGGGTAGGCCAGATTATACTACAGAAATACATCCATGATGAGACCCTTGCCCCTGCCAAATATTGTCACTCATATACCATGTCCACTGTATGTCTGGCTGGGGACTGGAATGGTGATCTCTTTTCCCAATAGTTCCTCAGGGACCCAAGCTAACAGAGACTTTACCTTGTAGTTCAACCACCTGGAACTTGTAGCCACCTTGGTGGCTTAGGCAGGTGAAAAGAGAGGCTCAAGGATCCTGCATGACATTTTTCTTGTCTCAGCTGAAATATAACCTGTTGCTCTCACTCATATTTCATTGGCCACACCTAGTCAAAAGGTCTTGCCCAACTGAGAAGAATATTTTCTGTGACCCAAAAAGGAGAGAGAAGCTGGAGATTCATGAACATATTTAATGTTTCACACATCATCTTACTCAGAATAAAATCTAAAGCCTTTGTGATAGCCAAAAGATCTCATATAGTCTGCTTCCTGGATAACTCTAGTTACATCTTCTGCCACTGTCCTACTTCCTCACTCTACTCCAGCTATTCCTGCCTTCTTGTTATTTTTGAACACTCTGGTCATAGACCTCTTCCTGGAATGATCTCTCATTATGAATAAGACTGGATTCCTCATTTTATGTAGGTCTGTGATTAAATACATCATTAAAAATGTCTTCCATTACCACTCTATATAAAAATAGTACCTCTCTGTCCTTTTCAACCTGCTTTATATTTCTTCATATCACTTGTTTCTACTTGGACTATTATGTTATTGTATGCCAATTTATTTTCTATTTTTACTAGAACTTATGTATCATCAGAGGAAGGATATTATCTGTTTGGTGTTCAGCTATATATGTTCAGTTTTAGAACAGTGTCTGACACACCTTCTAGGTACACAATAAATATTTATTGAATGATTAATGAATAAATGAAATGATAATTTAAACCCTAGTAGTGGATGAGCTAATCAAGAGGAGATGGTAGGGAAGAGGACTAAAGAAATGACCTCTAAGACTGCCTTCTTTCAAGAGTTTGTTAGAGGAAATGAACCACAAAAAAGATGAGGTAGGGAATCAGAATGCAGTATTTTACTTTCTCTTCAATGAGGTGGCCGAGGGGTTTGGTGGTGGCAGCCTTGCAAATTCATGCCCACAGACACAGAGATGCAGATTTTTGTGAAGACCCTGATGGGTAAGACCATCACCCTCTAGGTCGAGCCCAGAGACACCAATGAGAATGTCAAAGTCAAAATCCAAGACAAGGAAGGCATCCCACCTGACCTGCAGCATCTGATTTTTGTGGGCAAACAGCTGGAAGATGGCCACACTCTGTCAGACTACAATATCCAGAAAGAGTCTACCCTGCACTTGGTGTCTTGGCTCTGGGGTGGCATCATTGAGCCTTCCCTCCATGCGCTGGCCCAGAAATACAACTGTGACAAGTTCCTGCAAGTGTTGTGCTCGCCTACACCCCCACACTGTCAACTGCCCCAAGAAGAAGTGCAACCACAGCAACAACCTGCGCCCCAAAAAGAAGGTTAAATAAGGCTCCTCCACTGCCTCTACTGCAGGGTGGCCTCCTGCCCAAGCCCCAAGGGTCTGGGTCCTCAATAAAATTTCCCCTTCATTGACTGGAAAAAAAAAAAAAAAGAATGCAATATGTCAGGAATGTGAAGGTAGGACTGAGATTTAAAGACTGGTGCTTGCAAGATTTAAGGATATGAAAAATGTGCAGAAGACATTAGGTTCAGTAAATAATAAAGCTATGTATGTTCTGGTTATCTGTTGCTGCATAATCAGCCATCTCAAACTTAGTGGCAAAAAGATAATTTCCATATGCTCATGGATTCTTTGGATTAGGAATTTGGACATGGCACAATGGAGCTTATTTGGGTTTTGGGTTGGGAACACTCCATTGACTTCAAGTGACTTAGGGACCGCGGCTGGAATCATCTGGAGGCTTTGTTCACATATCTGGTGCCTGGTCTGGCATAGCTTGGAGATGGGACTTGGCTGGGACTATTGACCAGGGCACCTACAGGCTTATCCAGGTTGGTGCTGGGGTCGTCTCTGAGAGGAAGTGTCCAGAGTGGGAACATCTGGTAGGTGAGCTTTCCAAGAGAAGCAGATATAGATTGCATAGCCTTTCTGATCCAGCTTGGGAAATCACACAATGTCATTGTGTTGTTGCATGGTGTTGGGTACAAGCAATTAACTATGACCAGTGCAGATGAGGGAGGATAATTAGACTCAAAAGTTGGGGGTAGGGTAAGTGATTACATCTCTTTATTGGCAAGTGGCAAGACCACAGTGCAAAAGGGCATGTGGGAAGGGAAATTTCATGACTACCATCTTTGAAAATACAATTTCCACAACTGACAACTTTTGATAAAACTATTTATATAGATTTCTCTAAGTTTGGTGCTAAAAGAAAGAGAAGAGATGGACTGGATTAGACTTACCTGGAATATTTCAAACTTCTTATTTTCAAATAATAATAACAACAACAACAACAACAACAACAACAACAACAACCCAAAGAGTTGAACCAAAGAGATTAAGTGACATGAGCAAGAACACACAATTTGGAAGAAAACCAGTTGCCGGCAAACACTACTCAGAAGCCCCCTTGCTTTCTGATTTCCTATTCCATTGCAAGAGTCTGGAATTCTGTAGGATGGTGTGATACAGAATCTGCTCTGGTCAGGGTAAATGTGGATTCAGGGCCTTCCATCTCTGCTTCAACCACAGCAGCTCTGAGTTGATCAGTTTTATACTGGGGTCCCATTTGGGATTATATTTTGCTGCTAAAAAAATTGAAAACAACAAAGTAGATGTTCTCAAAATTCCCTTCATTTCCAAATTTCTATGTTCCTATTTTTCTATATGGCTCATAAACTGACATTGACAGCAATTCCAAAGATTGAGGACAGACCAGGGGAAGAAGAAAGTAAAAAGTACCAGTTGTTGCAGATCTCTACAGACCAAGCACTGAGTTAGGGTCTTTACAGATGTGATCCATTCAAATCCTTTCACTCCTACAAAGTACATGTTATTATCCAAAGGGTTCAAATAATTCAGATCGTTTGTCTAGTGTCACTCAATGATTCAAAACTAAATCAGTTCGTCTACAAAGATAGTGTTCTTTTTTTTTCCTCCTTCTTTGTTCACAAAAGACTTCATTATCTAGTGATGCATACTGAGACCATACAGAAATCTTCATGGTTCACTTCACATGCAGTAGAAAGATCTTAACTTTATAATAAGTGAGTGTCAACTGTTTTATGCAATATAAAACTTTAGATTTATGAACATACCTCAGAATTTAATTCTGTGATTGTGAAATATGACTTTGGCCTTGGCTTCTGTGGGCCAAATACATATCCAGTGTACTTCTACTGGACATAAAAACAAGTTTTTATTCAGCTAAACTTTATTTTACAGCTAAACAAGCATTTTATTCATAGCAATCAGTTGCAATAAATACATGGTTGGGTTGTGTTTGTTTTGTTTTGATTTTTTAAATTGTGCTTGTGAAAGTTTTTGAACTCTATTTTTGTTAGAACATGAACTGAAGTAGAGTGGAGGGACAAGGTATTTTAGAGTACTACATTTTCCTTTCAGACTTTCTTCTTTTTTGTACATTGTGTTATTTATGTTTGGATGGAAGATGACTTGAAGTAATTACAGTTTTTTTAATGGTATCAATGTTTATATGCTAAATAATTCTAGAGAGATTAGAATGATGATATCATCCATACTATTCTACCTTATTACTCAGATGATGATGATTATTATTATCTACATTTCATAAAAACTTTTGGATCAAGAAGATAAGTTATTTTAGAAAGAACTAATGTATTTTTCCTTGATATTTATTAATCACATGTATTTCCCTGTTTGTTTAACTCTTTGGATTTCTTAAATCATTTTCAACATAAAATTAGCAGCTTTCATTATTCAATATAAATTGTTACAGCATTTTACTCTTAGAAAAATACATTTGCATTAGTGACTGAAATTATTTTAAATAAGAAACAGAAAAGGAGACTTCCTCCAAGTTACATATTCACATAGTAACAGTGGATTGAAATGATTTGTCTTTGATTTATACTAATATTGTGATTAGAAATGGTAATCTACCCATTACATGATCATTGATCACATACAAGTTCAATGAGGCCAGAAATGGCATTGAAGTAGGCTTTTGACTCCTTGGCATTTGCAAGGTCATGTCTCAAGCCAAACTAATGGCAGATTTGGGTATAATACAGATTTGGGTAAGGATGATGCTAAACTTTAGTCTATCCCTATTAAATTCCCATCTCCTTGTAAAAACATTAGGTATCAAACAAACAGCTCAGGAACGAAATGTATCATGAGACCAATTTTTCTTTTAAATAGAATTAATTAATATCCACAAATATCTTACCGATGTGACAAGACATTTGAGTAAGTTTAATTTGAAATTATAATCGGGAAAAGAAACAAGAACAATATTAATTTATTCAAGAATATATTCATATTCAGAATCACACTGTCCATGTGGAGTCATTAGACAGCTATTCAAAAGTTTACATATTACTCAGAGCTCAGAGGAATCACTATTAATTCTCTTTAATTAAACTTCTGACATTTTTTGTTGAGAGCTACTATTAGTGAGGTCCAAGATTTGATTGAAATCAATTTGATTACTTAAACTTAGTGAATGCAGTTTAAAAAAATTCTTTTTGGATAACTGTGTATTTGGTTAATCCATGAAGCAGTAGCATGTGATCTGACCAAAAGCAACTTGGTCACACACAAATTAGCCATTATTTGTTGTTGGTCACAACAAATAATTTAGATACTTATTTTTCAAAATTGGTTATTTTGGTAAAGCATTTTTTAATTTTATAATTGGTTACTACTGCTACACATATTATTACTATGTAGACTTATATAAATAAAGTTAGTTACACTGTAAATCCTATCACTTTGGTAGATCTATGTTGTTTTAAAATTTCTGATAGACAATACTTTATTGACATGACTAATGAGAAATATTAATGTGGCTCATACACATATGAATTTATGACTGTGTACTGAGGCAACAATTATTGATTAGGAGAATGGATGTGGAAGACTAAATGCATTTCAGTTATATAATTCATTTTGCAATTCTTGAGTTTCTAGTTAAATGGCAAGTAATGAAACTGGTCATGTTGGTTATCAGAAAATAATGACTTTTCTTCAGTGATATTTGCTATGTTATTAGATGATTGAGTGAAAGCAAAATTTCTTCAATTTACTCCTTTCTGTTTGGCTTTTAGGGTGCTCATGAACCTGAAGAGAATTGATTAAACACTGCTGCAGGGGAATGGGAATATTAGAGGGGTTAGGTGCGGGTTGCTTCAAGTGCCTTCATTGAACTTTTAGATGCCATCATTGAACTAGCAAATCAACTTTACCACATTGTGGCCAAAAGAAGGTAGATATGGACACATTTAACAGAACCAATTAATATTTATCTTAATTCATGTCCTTATTTTGAGAAGTGAAAAGTGGGCAAAATGGACCATCCTGTGAAGTAGTGAGTTTTCCATTATTAGAATTTATCTTAGCAAGACTTGAAGAACTATTTGTTGACATGAAGGAACTTATGCATTATCTAGAGATTAAAAATTCCCCAAAGAGATCAGGAGGGAGACAAACCATAAGAGACTCTTAATCTCACAAAATAAACCGAGGGTTGCTGGGAGATGATCGGGGGTAGGGATAGGGTTGGGTTATTGGCATTGGGGAGGGTATGTGCTATGGTGAGTGCTGTGAAATGTGTAAGTCTGATGATTCACAGACCTGTACACCTGGGGTAAATAATATATTTTAATAAAAATAATTTTTAAAAAATTCCCCAAGGAATATAAGCAGAATAGCAGTTATAAAATGTTAATACATTTTGTGTTTAAAATGTTTCCATGTTCCATTGTTAGGGGGAAAAAGCTAAACATGTTCCTGTATTTCAGGAATGCTCATATTTTTGATATGCTAATATGCTTTGTGAATCTTAAAGAAGGGAATTAATTTTAAGTGTTTTCCAAACCTTTTTTGACTTTGATGCCTTTTATTCCTATCTCATGAGGCTACTGCCTATCCAATTAAATACATATCAGGAAACACCAGACTGCATGTTATGTAAAGCTCCTTACAGCTCTAAGATTATTTGAATAGAATAGTTGCTTTTTTTTTTTTCCAATGGAACTGTGAATTTGGAGGGAAAATAAAATGAGCATGATGTCTAAGAACAAATAATGATGGAGAATCTCCTACTTCCTTAGTAATATACATGAGCTTTTTAGAATGAAAAAGATAAACATTCAACGACATGACAAGATCCAAAATAATGCTGCTTTAAACAAGAGGGAAGGCTATTCCATAAAATTCTGAAATGGTATTGGAGTTTGGCTGCAAGAATTTATTAAGCTTGAGGATACTTTTGCCTTGTTACTCTGGCCTCCTACCATAACCTCCTTCATCTCTGTGGTCTAAGCTGGCAGAAAAGGGGAAGGAGTGGATAAGCCAGTTTCTTTTGTGGGCACAACTTATAAATTGCACATAATACTTCTCCTGGCATCCCTTTGGTTAGAACTGAAACTTATGGCCACCTGCAATGGGCTGGACCTGGTTTATTCTGGGGGGTAATATCCCCAGCTAAGGACTGAGACGTTCTCTTACTATAAAAGTAGGAGAACATGGATATTGGAGAACAACCCGCAGTCTCTGCGGAATGAGCCATATTTGTCAGTGCTGTTCCTTCTGATAACATAACATTTATTGTTTTTTAAATTAAGAAAATTTTTTTCATCATGATACATATATTCTTTAATCTCCGTCACCTATCTCACCATCTCCCCACACCCCTCGACTCTGGTTACCATCGGTTTGCTCTTTATAGTTAAGAGTCTCTTTCTTGGTTTCTCTATCTTTGTCCTTTGCTTTTTGTTTTGTTGCTTAAGTTCCACCTATGAGTGAGATCATATAGGATTTGTCTTTCTCTGACTGATTCATTTTACTTAGCATTATACTCTCTAGCTCCATCCGTGTTGTTGCAAGTGGCAAGACTTCATTCTTTTTTTATGGCTGAACCATATTCCATTTTATCTGTACACTGAATCTTTTTTATATCCATTCATTTATTGGTGGGCATTTGGGCTGCTTCCATAATTTGGCTATCATAAATAATGCTGTAATAAACATAGGGGTGCACATATCCCTTTGAATTAGTGTTTTTGTATTTTTTGGGTAAACACCCAGTAGTACAATTACTGGATTGTAGGGTAGTTCTATTTTTAATTTTTTGAGGAAACTCTGTACTCTTTCCCACAGTAGCTGCACCAGTTTGCATTCCCACCAACAGTGCAAAAAGAGGTCCTTTTTCTCCCCACCCTCGCTGACGCTTGTTATTTCTTGTGTTTTTGATTTTAGTCATTCTGACAGGTGTGTGGTTGTGTCTCATTGTGGTTTTCATTTATATTTCCCTGATGATGAGTGATGTTGAGCATCTTCTCATGTGTCTGTTGGCCGTCTTGATTTCATAATATTTGTAAGGAAACATTGCTTCTAGAAATTAAAACTGTATTCCTTTATTGATCTTCTGTTATTCCCTTAAGTATACATCTAAAGTCCAAGACAATCTAGCAAAATATGAAACGTTAATAATAGATCTGAGAGAGAGAGAATGTGCAAACACACAAGAGAGGAAATGAATGAATGAAATTATGAATGAATAAGGGGAGCACTGGCTAGCCCACGCATAATGCATCTTGCTGTGAGTCAAAGCTGAGAGTAACATTTTCCATAAAGGGTGAGATTCCCTGGCCACTGGAAATTCTATGTTCTGTTTCAAAAGGCCACATGTGCTGTCTGACTCACAGCCATGCAAATATTCACAAATTATTCTCTTTATGATGGTTATTAATACTTTGTTTTATACATAGCAAAGATTCTAAGCTTAGGACTGTTCCCTAATTTTTTTATAAATTTCAAAACTTTTTGTCATTCACTATTTTTAAGATTGTATGTTTCTTCTAAGTATTTAATGAACAATTACTTTGCCTCTTATTTGACATCCATTTCGTCACTGAACACACAATTTCAAATTTATAAATATATGCACATTTGTATATATATGCACATTATATATTATACATAAATTAGTAAGTGGTTATAAGCAACCTTAAAACTATATATACACTAAAATATATAAATAATATATATAAGCTATATATAAAACTATACATGTTTATATACAAACTAATATATATACAAACTCTATATAAACTAATATATGTAAACTAATAAGTAGGTATAAGTACCTTCTCTATATAGAATTGTGCCAAATGCTATGGAATATGTGAAAAAAGTTTAGCATTCAGTTACTATTAAGTTGTGTGCCACACATACTCTAAAAAGAGGAAACGTAGAAAACAAAATTTCTAAAACAAAATGCAAATTATAGGACTAGTAAGCATGGTGTTATCTGCTTGTCTGGACCTAACACTCATCATCAAGAAATAACTTGCTTTTCATAACTGAAAACATAGGTGTTATAATCTTACATCTAGCTGTCATTGCTTCAATTCTGGGTGCTGTATTAAGAAATGGAAAGTGTGTCAGAAAATTGCCCAAAGAAGATAGATATAAAATAACTCCATATTTCTCTGAACTTTCACCAATTCTTTTACACTCATCATGGCTATGCATAATTCCATTTTTATAGATGTGTCTGTCTTATACTACATTCAAAATTAGGACAGAATTTCTATTTTTTTCCTTTAATTTTCCCTAACAGATAAGAGAGCAGCTGTGTACCAAAGGGCATGTGTGTCAACAATAACCAAATTATATTTAAGATTTTTGCTGTGTGTATTTCAGTGGGTTCTTTCAGATATAATACTTCTCATTTTTTGGAAAATATTCAGATCAGAACTCTCCTTTTGACTTATAGGAAGACATACCCTGAAAAGCATTCAAGTAACTCCAACCTTCTTTTATTTTTTTCATGTTCTTATTCAAGATCCTTGTTGCTTTGCTGCCTTAAAAGTGTCTTATATGTGGCCAGTAAGTGTCCACATTCTCTCTGAACTTGTGTCTTTACTCACTCTACACTCAATACTCAAGTGAGACTGCGTTTTAACAGGCTTCCTCATTGCCAGACCTCCTTGACCTCCTTGTCCTCACCTCTCTTCTCACTCACTTCTCCCTTTAAGTCCATCACGTACCAGATCCACCAGCTCCCTCCACACAAACTTGTACTGCCTCTTATCTCTCCAACGGCTTCCAATGATGCTTCTGTTCCCTTTCACTCAGGTTTGAAACTTCAAAGTCATTTTCAGTTTCTGTCTCTCTATCATCTATCTCATGCAAACAGTTGCCTATTTCTTGCAGGGTCCAGGTCCACAATGTCCTTCTTTTCTGTTGGGATCTTCTTTTCCATTCCAGCCTGGTTCAAGCCTTCATGATTTATTTTTTATTTTTATTTATTTAATTTTTTAAAGATTTTATTTATTTATTTGTCAGAGAGAGAGATTAAGAGAGTGAGCACAAGCAGGGAGAACAGCAGCCAGAGGAAGAAGCAGGCTCCCTGCTGAGCAAGGAGCCTGAAGTGGGACTCGATCCCAGCACTTTGGGATCATGACCTGAGCCAAAGGCAGATACCTGATGACTGAACCATCCAGGCATCCCTCTTTGATGATTTAATTGATGCTATATCCTATGCTCTTGCATTTTCCAACAAACCATGATGCCTTTCAAGCCAAAATCACTTATTCTCTGAACATGCCTCTCATTATTACCTCTAAGTACCTTTATGCATAGTTTTCTATGGGAAATAGAATGTTTTCTTTCATATATCTGGTTATTGAAATATTACCCATCCATTCATAAGACTTATGGTCATTTAACTGAAGCCAATTTTTTTCCCCACAAAGATGGTATAGATCAGTTCATATAAACAGTTTTGCTTTTCTTTTTTTTTTCCATCAGTTTTGCTTTTCTGTAATGAATTTATTTTCTGCTGCTCTGAAGCTGTGATCCTTTAAGATACATGCTATTACAAACAATTTAACTTTTTTATATTGACAACATAGTCTCAAAACTTAGCACAACAACTTATAATTTCTCTTAGGGCACTAGTCATGTCTTATTCATATCTCTATTCCCCAGAGCACCTTTTACGATTTCCACCAAATAGAAATGCATTCAAGACTCGATAAATGAATGACTGAATGAATTTAAGTAAGACTTGTTATATCAGTATTTTTGGACCCTAAACACAAACAATGGCTGGAGACTTCACTGTTTACTTTGAGAATAAATTTGTCTTTCATTTTCTGAGGTGTGTTTTATTTCAGATTTCTGAGGGAATAAAATGTATTTTTAAGAAATAAAATAGCTATGACTATTGTTTTTTCTAGAGGAGATGAAATGGGTCACTATGTTTTTTACTTCCTAAGTGTATGGAGCACCCTACACAAAATGCAAGCATGAAGAGACCAAGGTTACCTTCATAGTTTATATTCGTTACCTATTGTACCATGAAAAATTAACACAAAATTAGTAGCTTCAAACAACGCACATTTATTATCTCATGCTTTTTGTGAGTCAGGAGTCCAGACATGGTATAACTGGGCTCTGTGCTTCAGGGTCTCACTAGGTTGCAGTGCAGATGTTGGCTGGGTCTCAGTCTCATTAGAGGCTCAACTGGGTAAGAACTTACTTCCTAGCTCACTCGGGTTACTCACAATTCATTTCCTTGCAGCCTAGGGCTGAGGCTACCATCTGCTGCTAGAGACTACTAGCAGTTCTTGCAGCATGAACTTCTCCTTTATGGCAGCTTGCTTCTTTCACAGCTGGCAAGAGAGACTATGCAGCTACTTTGCTAACAGGACAGTCTTATGTAACACAGTCATGAAGTGACCTCCCATTACTTCTGCCATCTTCTTCTGGTTATAAGCAAATCACAGGTCTCACCCACCTTCAAAGAGGAATCTATCAGGTTGGGAACACCAATAGCTGGCTAACTTTGAGGCCAACTTCAAATCTTTCACCACAATAATGGCTTTGGCATGTGGCTCCTGTTTGTTCATGCATAAGTCCTGCTTCAAGTTCTGTTGCCAGTTTATTCTAAAAACTCTCCCCTACCTCATTTAAAACATTTTTATGTGTGGATTTACACCAAAAGGATATAAAAATTGAAGGACCCAATTGATTTGGAGGAGAGAGGAAGACAATCTTTATTTGCTGGTAGCTTAAGAACTAGAACTAGTGTAGAGTTCATACTAAGATTCCTGAAAATGGTATGTCAATATAGAATGCTGTGAGCAGGACAGAACCTGTGAGGTTTTCTGATACAACTACTCGCTTTACTGACTTGCAAGCAGAAGTACTCAGAGGTTTTAAGTACTCAGTGGTTTATCTAGGATTGAAGCTGAAAATATGACCTACCTAGGGACCCTGAGCTCTTAGATAGCAAAGTTAATGAGCACCTGCACTGAAATTAATTCAGTTAAATATAGTTTATGGAGATTGACTTTGACCCAAAGAAACAGATTTTGGAACATTTTTCATAAACATTTTTTAAAATGGTGTAATAAAGTAAAAATTATACACATACTATGCTTATTTTGGTACACAAAGAATAAAATTAAAAGACTCTTTGACACCAATTTTAAATAATATTTTATGCATATGCTGTTAGCTTATTTATAGAGCAAAAAAATAACTTCCATGTTATTTCCTAAAAATTAGCTATAATGCTATAGAGAAATATATAGAATGAATGGTCAAAATTATCAATCACAAATCCATGAAATACCTGGATCTTGATTATACTCCTGGTTCTTCTTCTGATCCTGGGTAGGCTCTACTCCTTAGAGAATGTGTTTGTGATTCCCACGATGTGAATCACCAGCTCATTTACTTTATTACATATTCATACAGCTTAGGATATACTACGTCCTAGACATTATGCTGGCCCTAGGAATACAAAGGTCAAGACAGTCCTTTTGAGTATTTCATAGTCTAGTGGGGAAGAAGGAAGCGTAAACAAAATTATTATACAGTATGCTCAAAGTGTGGTATTATGAACTAAACCTGGTGCAAATCCATAGGCAAATCTTCTGTGTCTGAAGAATTAGAGACCTTTAGAGAAGTGACGTTTAACATCGGGAAGGTGCATGGTGAACAAGTATTTTGTCCTCTCTACTGGTTTCTTAGTTTTCTATCCGTTTTACTTTAACTGCATTTTGCCTCTTTACAGTTGCATATTTATCCTGATTTAGAATATGTAGGTGGCACTAAAGTTGTAATAGATTAGAGTTGGAGGGCAGGGAGGAAAGCACCATTTCATTACCCTTACACCTTGATATTGCTTCCAACTTAATACTATCACCTCACAGCAAATGGGTATATACACGGATGTGCCTAATAAAGAGATGATTTATTTCAGATCTATGGTGTTCAAGTTATGAGATTTAGAGGTGAGGGAACCATTTCTTGATATCTTGAATTCATGTTCTTCTCATCATCAGTGAAGAAAAAGATGCACATTTTTATGCATGGCAGAGTCACAGACTAAATTAGTGCAAATGACTCCCTAAGAATGAATGAGAAATTAAATTTCCAAAATACACTCAAAAGAGAGGTTATTCATAAAAATCTATAAAATTTCTTGTATTTGTGACTTTATAACTGATTTCAAGTATAAAATTGTAGCTAACTTTTAAATTAATTCATTTAATCACTTATAACTGTGATTATCTGTAAAATGGGGCTAACAATTCTGATTTACCTGTAGGTGGATTGTGAAACTCAAAGAAGACCATGGCTGGAAAAATTCCCTATAGATTAAAAGCTCATTCAAAATTTAGAAATATGAATTCAGAATTTTCATTTCTTAAGTTTTAAGAACAAGTTTTGAAGCATGGCAGAAAATGAGTTAATTAAAAAAAAATTCTCCAAATTTAAATCCTATAAAGTCAGTTATACATTGTTATAATTAACATTCTCTTGGAGAGGTGCTGGTGGAATTTTAAGGATGGAGGATAAATATGTTCTTATTAGAGTTCTTACTTGCAAATTTATGTTAATATGAGTCACAGTCCAAATGACACACAGTTTCCTAGAACAGCTCTGAAATAACACTTGTTTCTAAGGGTCTCTCTTTCCCTGTCTCTATTCCCTCCCTCCTGTCTTCCTTCTTCCTTTTTCTTCTTCCCTTTCTTTCTTGGAATCCACTTTATTAAGAGATAACCCTCAGTAGGCTATCTCAAAGTAAAACTCCAAATTCAGTTCTGAAGCGGTTCTCTTATTTAACTGCAGATGTATTTTGATTTTCTTTTTATTTCATAACTACATCCTAAATTGGATATTAAAAAGAACCAATAAAAACAGATTCCACCTAATAAAAATTTGAGAATCTTTAAGCCTTTCACTTATATTAGAAATACTTAATCATTAATATGACTATGTCAACATTCTACCCTTTAGTTAAAGAAAGTAAGGTAAGAGATATGTTCATCTGACATATAGCAATTTGTTCAAATTGCAATGAGATGTTTTAGTGAGCACATTTAATTGTTTGATGTATGATATGTGTGTGTGTAAAGCTCTATCAAATAGGTAGTAATTCTTGAGGGAAAAAAGGAACTAACTAATCATTGAATGAATGCCTAATGTGTGCAGGCAATAAGAAAAGCTGTCTCTTCCACCAACAAATTAGCAAAGATACAGACATCTTCCCAAGGTTTAGTATCTAGATATACCCAGTGATTGCATAATATTTCTAAACAAAGAACAAGAGTTTCCATATATGCATATATCCCCATATATATATACTCCCTCATAGAACGTTAATGTTAGAATTACAAGTCACGTAGTCTCAGTCCTTCATGTTGTGTATGAGATCCAGAGAGGCCAATGAGTTTCTATTCTTGCTAGAGGAAAAACCTTGGATTAAAATCCATCTCCTTTCCCAAGTAGAATTCTTTTCACTGTATTTTCATATTCATTTATTCACAGGGTCACCAAATAATCAGTGAATACCTTATTTAGTGGGACAGAAAAGGTGGTATAATAAAGCTTGATATTTCTTCTTCCTTGTCTCCCTCCTTCCAACTTCTCTTCATCTCTTTGTATTATTCTAACTGACATTATTATGGGTATTGGGAGTTCCTAAAACTCACAGTTAGGTAGAGTTCAAGAAAGCCAAGTAGGTAGGTAGGTAGGTAGCTAGCTAGCTAGGTAGATAGAATATTATTATTCTTACATTACTTATATTAGTGCTTATTTATATTAGTGCTTATTAGAGTTTAGTTAAAATCAATGAGGGAATAAATGTGGATGTTATAGGCAACAAAAGCTTGTTTCCCATATTATTTTGATATATTGAAACAGATGTAAGGTGAGAACACAATATGGTATTATCTGTTGTGGTCTAGTTATTTCTACTATCCACCCCCATGCAACTGTTTTATAAATTTTTCATATTAAAGTAAATGACACAGATGCTCTATCATGATGTCATTACTGATCCACAGAGTAATGTTGACCTTGACACTATGAAGGACGTTAGCAACTATTATAGTAGGAAAAACTAATACAAATGCACTTTTCTTTAAAAATTTAACAAGGATCAGTAAGACGTGTACAGACTTTTTCCCCCATGTTTTCAAAGTAAGGTAGAGTGGCTCTTTTCCAGATCAACTAAACTTTTAACAAAACTTGGAGACCCCGTGAAATTTTACCATTATCCCGCAAATTTGTCAATGGATTTTTGAAAAGAAAAATGTACAATGATTTTGAATCTTAGAACTTTTGGGGAGAAAGTTTTTCTATCCCAGATGTTCCTGCATTTATGAAATTTAATAAAAGGTTTCATGGAAATGTGCAGTGAAAAATGCCTTCCGGGACATTTGTCAGATTCTCTGTATCGATTCATGAAATGGAAACCAGAAGCTGTTCTGAGCTTTCGTCATTACGTAATAGACAGTGAACATATGTTTTTGACAAGTGAATAGTTAGCAAATTAGGCATCTGGATGGAGTGGAATTTTGGATTCTAAATTGCATAATTCTCCCCTGAACATCTGCCAGAGGAAAAAGAGCAAAGAAAACATAGAATCTGAGGAAAGTAGACAGGGAATGATAATGCAGTATCTAGCAAGTTTTTGAGTTCAGATCCCTAGTATGTTTTCCACAGCTATGCTATTTCTGTAATTATCCAAAGGGATTTGGATTTGCAGAAGAGGTGTTCTAAGGGTATGGAATTATGAGAAGAAATCTGATTATTTCTACATTTTATTGTTGGAAATATTTAACAAGTGTTAGAAATCCAATGTATACTCTGTACTCCATGGTACTGGATGGGTTAATATGAATTAAAAATTTATTCTTTGAAGTAATATCTCAGGTAATCACAATTTTTCTAGTTCATTTAAAAGTTTTAGTTTTGGGGAAAAAAGCAATGTTAGGTTTAAGAACATTTAACTGTAAATGTATCAATACTCTCCTCCCCATTTCTCTCTTTCATTCAAAACTATGATTTCTTAGCGATCTCTGCAAAACTACTCCTTGCTGCTGCTTTATTTATTACTAGAATAAGTAAATATAAACATCCACCATGGGTCAGATATGCTGAACACCTTCACAACACATATGTTAGAGAATGTAATTAATGATTATTGTTGGATGAGGACTAGGTTAGAAAAAGGTGATTGGGTTTAGAGGTAATGTACCATAGTGGAAGAAGCAAAGGTTTGAATCCCATCCCAGCCTTCTTACAAAACACGTAAATTTAAACAAGTTACAATCTCCTTGCATTGGTTAAAGTGAGTATGATACCATTCATTATTGGAATTAAATGAGATACTGCTTATGGAGCATTTCAATAAAGCAAAAGTTAGCACTTGGCAACATTATGGTTTCTTTCCCACTCAATTTTTCTTGCTATATAGCTATGTTGAATAGCATCTTTGGATAGTAGGGCTAGAAAACAACTTATTGATCCCTTAGTTCAAAGATGACCATGGGCTCCTTGGAGTCTTATGGTTTGGAAGTATCTCAGGGGCACCATAACAAAGGGGAATGATACACCAAGGGGACAGGGCCCTGGAATCCCATTCCAACCTGTATCAGGTGGTGCTCTATTTGACCGATTTTTTTTTTTTAATATATATATACCTAGGTATACAATAGCATTTAAAGAAAAAACCTCACTATTTGGGGCACCTGGGTGGCTCAGTGGGTTAAGCCTCTGTCTTCAGCTCAGGTCATGATCTCAGGGTCCTGGGATCGAGCCCCACATCGGGCTCTCTGCTCAGCGGGGAGCTTCCCCCTCTCTCTCTGCCTGCCTCTCTGCCTACGTGTGATCTCTGTCTGTCAAATAAAACAAAATCTTAAAAAAAAAAAAAACCTCACTATTTAATATAAGTGTGAAATCCAGTATAGTTTAGTCCACTTCACCCCAATTTTACTGATGAGAAGGACCAGGGATGTTATATTACTTATCCAAATTGAACAACTGTGTTGGCACATGACCTATTAAACGTAAGAAAAGAACATGAGCACTAAAATGTACAATTTTTATGTACTTGGAATGGGCATAGGCAGATTCTGTTTGGTAAAGAAAAAGAGATGTGACAATATAGAACAGAGAGAATGAGTTCAAGATTTAATGACCGGTAAGAAGGATAGAGAAAGTTGGTGCTTCAGAAAAAATGATCAGAGTCAGTTGGCTGAAAGTCCCACTGGATAAAGATGTGGATTCCACTTTTGTGGTGAGGATGGCAGCTATCCTGCTGCTGACTCAGGAGGAGGAATGATGTAGCTGACGTTGGGCACTCGGGAGAGCCTGTTTTGGCTACTGGGCAGTCTTGGGTGTTGCTGAAGAATGATGGAAGCAAGAAGTGAAGGTAACTGAAGAGCAGAGGCTCCCCAGAGCTGTCATTGTGATTTAAAGTTTCTGAGAATGAAGTTTAGAGCACTGGGAGGAAAAAATGCCTAGAGGAAGATAGAGGTTGGTTCAGTAGACCACAGAATTGTGTCAATATGTCATTTAGAGGTAGCTGATTTATGTTTATTTTAGCCATTTTTATATATCACTGTTATTGCTTTCTGCTAAAATTCACTCATTGTGGCCTTTTTATGGCTGCTCTGTGCTGCACTAATCTGCATCAGAACTGGAAAGAGCCAAGGAATCGGTCTTTAAAGACCCAGGGCATACCTACTTGCCACTTACCACACAAAAAAGCCATCTTTAAAGCACTAACTTTAAGATGACCTTTTGAGTAGGAAAAAATTTAAAAAACTCTGTCTTGGGGGGGAAAATTGTGTCTAGGAATTGATTGTGTATGTTTAAGATCTCTAGTAAATCAAAACCATTAATATAGATTCATCATACAGTCTCCATCTCTAGAGCATTTTTTTTTGGCACTTTGGGTTCTTAATGGTATTATCCTAATGATTATCCTAATAGGAATTATTTTTACTGTGATAATAATTACTATTTTCACTTGGTGACTGACTTGGTCCTGTCACACGCAGGTAGGGCAGGAAGATAGGTTTACTGCTATTTACAGACTAGAAACTTAAGCCTCAGAAGTTAAATTACTTGTCAAGGTCCCAAGTCCTCTTCTGTGCAAGGTCAGGTTTGAGAATCTTGTCTTCTTAATACAAGCCCACTTTTCATTCACTTTATCAGGCTGTCTTCATGTAACACACACTGTAGCAGGGGCACATGATGCTGCTTGATGTCTTGCCTTTCGGATCCCTGTGTTTCCGTAGTCTCTTCACATAGACTGTGAGCTACTGGAAACGGCAAGAAAGTCTTTTTCTTTCTTTTGGTCTCCCAGACCTTGTAGATAGTAAATACTTATTATTTGCTCATAATTTTTCAAAGCTATACATAATATATATCATAATAATAGCTACTTTGGTGCCAGACTGCGTACAAAAAAAGAAAAGGTGATATGTATGTTCTCCAAGTGCTCAGTCACATGGAAGAAGACAATAAGTATGTCTGCTTACTGTCATTCAAGTCTCAGGTTAAATGCTTTCTCAGTGAAGAAGTCTCTGGTCTTCTAAGGATACTCTGCTCTTCCATATGCTAATGTATTTTACCAATTCCTGAGAATAACCTCTTCCAACTGCTTAACTTAATAGGGTCTTGAGACCTCCACCATCTTGCTTTATTTTCATTATAACACTTATTTATCCTTATATAATTATTTATTCAGGTGGTTTATTTATTATATGGCTCATTTTACTGAAATAAAAGCTTCATGAGGGTAGGGACAATGTTGTTCACTACTGTATGTCCTGATCTTAGACAAGCAGTTGCTTAATAAATATTTAGTGCTTGAAGGAGTAATTTTAGCAAGCCTCATAGCTTTAAATACCACCTAAATAGTGTTGAATTCCAAATTCTAAGTAAAATTATTTATTTTTATTTTTTAAGTACGCCTCATGCCCCACATGGAGCCCAACACAGGGCTTGAACTCACAACCCTGAGATCAATGCCTGAACTGAAATAAAGAGGCAGTGGCTTAACTGACTAAGCCACCCTGGTGCCCCTAAGTAAAATTTAAATCTCCACTCTTTACTTCTGCACTGAGCCCCAAATGAATATATCCAATTGCCTACTTCTTATCCTCTCTTGAGTATCTAATAGGCATCAGAAACTTAACACTTGCAAAATGAAACAGCATTTCCTCCTCCACTCAACATGTTTCCTCTACAATTTTCCCAACTTAACTCATATCTTCATTATCTAGCTACTTGAATGAGTCAAATCTCATAGATCTAATCCAATGCCTATTCTATCAGATCTGCCTAGAAAAAAAAAAAATCAGGCCTTATATACTTCTCTACTATTTCTGCCACTACCACTCTACTCTAGGACACTGTCATCTCCCACAATAATTACTTACTGCAAAGGTCTTATGTATTATTTTTCTTATTATTGCTCTAACATATAACCAAACGTTTGTGACTTGCAACAACACAAATTGATATTATAATTCTGGAGGTCAGAAGTCTAAAATGGGTCTTGCTGGGCTAAAGTCAGGGTGCTGGCAGAGCTTTGTTCCTTCAGGAAGATCTAGGGGAAAGTCCATGTCCTTGCATTTCCTAGCTTCTGGAAGCCATCCGCATTCCTTGGCTGGTGGTCCCATTCTGTATCTTTAAAGCCCAGCTATATAGCATCTTCCAATCTCCTTTCCTATATTTCCATGATCATTGCCTTTTCTGATGCTGACTCATCTCCCTCTTCACAGGACCCTTGTGATTACATCAAGTCAACCTAGATAATCCAGGATAATAGTTCCATCTCAAAGTCCCCATTGCCATGTAAGGTAACATACAGACAGGTCCTGCAGATTAGGATGGTCGGACATCTTTCTGGAGAAGAGGAATTCCTCTGCTGTTTATCACAGTTATCAATGATAGTTAATGAGTAAAAACTCATTTTTATTAGTTGGGTATTTAATTCGGTGTTTAAAACATTATGATTTAGTCAACTGATGGGATGCCATACAATCATGAAGTTTTAAAAGAAGGTTACATAGCAGTATGTGTTGTTTGATGCTATTTTTGTAAAACATTTTTTTCTGTATATTTTTAAGGGAAAATTAGGGAAGGAGATTTGGCAAACAAGTTAGGAGACTATTTTTGGCTTTTATTCATCTGAATTTTCTGAACTGTATGTACTTCAGTACATATCTAAGAAAAAGAAAGGTAAAACACAAGATAAAACAGCCATTGTACTAACAAAGGAAGGAAAAGACGAGAGATGAGGCTCTTTCAGATTTTAATCCTCTAGTTCAATCCATACTTGATCATTAGATTTATTTAGCTACTATAGAACTTTATTAATAGTTTCTGTTATGTGCTTATAATAAAGTAAAATCTTAGCTTGATATTCAAGGTCCACTATGAACTGATCTCAACTGTCTTTCTAGCTTTTTTGCCCATTCATTTCCTCTTTTCCATCATGCCATATACTTGTCCACTTGAAAGTTTTTTTTCCCTATCTCTACTTACTGAATTCTACCTATTCATGAAGGGCCAGATTAAGTATTATTTTCTACAGTGTGATCTGATACTTTGCTAAAAATGACCTTTCTCATCTGAACTCTCATAATATTCTGCAGTATTATTATGACATTTACTATGTACTATATTTTATTGCAGTTATTTTTGTACATGGTTTATGTCCCCAACTAGTTTTTAATATGCCTCATGTCATGGTTCATGTCCTTTACATATTCTTATTTTCCACAGTCCTTGAATACCATCATGCCCTGTACATAAAAACTTCCTAATTGAATGAACAATGAGCTTACAAATTTGCTTTATTCTTTTGGTTTGGGTTTCTTAATATTCTCTTCATTTACTAGCCACATGATTTCCACTTGATGGGTGTTTTAAATCCCCTCTCTTACCAACTAATACCAATATAATCTTTGGCAAGTCACTTAACGTCTCTAAGCTTTATGTTTTTCAGTGGTAGGGATTTTCAGAATTAAACATGGTAATATATGTATAGTGGCACATTTTAAGCAATCAATACATGTTAGACAAATTATAATGATTTCCATTATGTGCTATTTATAGTAATTGTGTGGTAATCTGTTGACATCGCCACTTAGAAATCTCCCTTTGAGAAAAAATATTTATTTTTACTTCTATAGCATTACTATAGTTTTCTTCTACATTTAGTCTTTTGAATACATGGTCTAGTTAGGGTTACTCTAGCTGCTATAAAAAATTAACTACCAAATATCAATAGATTAATACAATAAAAGTTTATCCACTGCCTTTCCTCCTAGTGGCAGGAATAGTGGTAGGTTGGTCTTAATACCCACCCAGTCTTTCAGAAACCCAGGTTGAGGTAACTGCCTTTTGCAGTACCTGGTTTACAAGGTCACCTTAGACAGATACTTCTCTCTGGCTGATGACGGAAGAGAGTAAGATCATTGAGGATTATACAGGAGCTTGTAATGCCCCGGACTGGAAGTAGCAAACTTCATTTCTACCCACTAACTACAGCCTATCCTGCCAAGACACAAGGGAAGTTGGGAAATGGAGTGTCTAGTCATGCAGCAACATTCAACTTTCCAGCAACAATACTTGGGATGAGGAAGGGAATACAAGGGAGATAACTAGCTATTTCTGTCATATTATTTAAACTTTACTAATATTTAGATGTTATTAGAAGTCATCTTAAAATAATAGTAATCCATATTATGTGAAACAATAATTCTAATCTGTTCTTGATTGCAAGCACTGCCTCCCTAATCATATAATTTTATCCAAGGCTACATTTAATCTTAAATATACTTAACTGGAAATATCTACATTTTAAAAACACAGGAGTCATGATCTAAAGTTATATGTCTTAAAAAAGAGAAAATCAAAATAATGGTGATGGCTCTTTTAAAGCAGAACTTATCTTAGGAAGTTAGATTTAAGTTTGATACACTGAAAATCAGAGGCAGAGTTCTTAAAATGTTGGGCAGGGCTCATTTAAAGGAAAAATATTAAATATTCACTTATCAATATTTGTAAAAACTTGAAAAGATAGAAGAACAGGAATAGGAATTCTATATGTATTTTTTTTAAGATTTTATTTATTTATTTAACAGAGAGAGAGAGAGAGAGACCACAAGTAGGCAGAGAGGCAGGCAGAGAGAGAGGTGGGGAAGCAGGCTCCCTGCCAAGCAGAGAGCTTGATGCGGGGCTCAATCCCAGGACCCTGAGATGATGACCTGAACCGAAGGCAGAGGCTTTAACCCATTGAGCCACCCAGGCACCCCATCTATGTATTTTTTATAGAAGGGAAATCTTTGATCAGATGGCAAAGAAGATTGAAGAAATGCCCCTCACAGGAGGACCCTAACATTCCCTATGACTCCCTTGCAGATGTGGGGAGGGTTGGCCCATTATATGTACAGAGAACACTGTGGGAATGGGAAATTGTATGGAAATTACCACCTGGAAATATTGGAACTTGTCAAAATTAAGTCACCTGTGCTTAGAGGTATTGCAATTTTCCTTTCTGTGGCAGGGTGGCTGTGAAGGTTTAGAAGAGCTTGGTACTTTGTGCTGATGACAGGTGAAGTAAGTTCACACACTTATCCTCAATAGACTTTCCTCATTCAACCATAGGTAAAAGTTAGGTTTCCCTCAGTGTAAAAAACTAAGATGGAGAAGTAGAAGAAAATCCAGGAATACAATCAGTAGAAATCTTGTAAGAGTAATTTTTTTTAATTAAAAAATATTCTTATCCTGATTCTTGCTAGTTTCATAGGTTAGAGAATAATGTGTGCATGTCAGTGCATGTGCTACTTTAAAAAAAAAACAAAAAGCTTAATTTTATTATGACAAATGCTCTGAGACCCAATCAACAATACTTGAAGTGCATCTGAAAGAAAAATCTTCACATGAATATAGCTCTTTGAAAAAAGAAAAAATACCAAGAATAGTAACCAATGTTGATGCTTACTATGTGTAAGACAGTTTGATAAATACTTTTATTATCCCAACTGATCTTATAAATATTATTTTAATGCCATTTTCAAGATAAGGATGTTACTACCATTATCAGCATTTTAAATATGAGGAAACTGAAGCTCACGGTGGTAAATAACTTGCCCAATATTAGCTAACATGTATGTAACAGGAAGCCTAACTTGGGAGTTGCTCACCAAACACTGCTCTCTGCCTTTCTATAGGTGTGGTCTTGTGCGCACATGCTTTCAGACTCGAGGGTCTGTGATTCATCAATTTCCTGTAACCACCATTTCTAGATGTCTTTATCTGACTCTCCATCTTGATATCATAGTTCATTCATTTATGCCATCATTCAGTATACATTTCCTGATTGCCTATTGTGCTGCAGTCATGCCATAGGGATGTGAGGCTACCATGAAAAACGCTGATTCATTGATTCCAATCTCTCCCTCCTAGAACCCATCTAGCATTAGTCCTTCCAGATCAACAGTCTTTCAATGTTGCTTTCATTCTGGAAATTCAAGCTTTCCTGGTTAAACTTAGTGGGTTTTTAAAGTATTGATCCAATCTTAATTAGGCGCTAAATGACATGTCCTTTCCTCTCTCTTCTATATCCATGTCGTCATACATTGCTCTACTCTTCAGCTTAACCAAATCCTAATCATCTTTTAAGGTTTTCCCATTAGGTTGCTATTCCCCATGAAATAGGCAATGCACACATATATAATTATACACTATTTTCTGACTGATGTATATTTATACAAAAAATATTAAATAGAATAAAAACCATACATGTTCCCTGAAAAAATGTAACACAACGTGGGAGAAACCAGATGTCTTCTTCACCCTCTCCATCCTTCAAACCTAGGTAACCAATGTTAATAGTTATTCCCTTCTTTCTTCTTCTCCATGTGTTTTGATTAGAGGGACTATATCTTAAGGAATCTTGTTTTAGCACTGTAGTATATCATAGCAAACAATTTAATTTATTAATTTGTTAATTCCCCCAAGATGAAACCATCAGCAATTTAGGGTAAAATCCCATCCCTGCTTTAGGGTCTGTAAGTAGATTATTGTCCTATTAAAAACACATTAATGAGTTCTGCTTATTAGTATTTCTGTACTTTTAAGAGGTAAAGTTAAGTAAGTTGCTATTTCCACATTCTAGTGAATATGGTTTCTTATTTCTGAAGGTATGAATTCATTCTGGAAATTTAAGAAAGTTTTGCCTAGGGATCTTGATGGACATATCCTGAACAAAAGAATTAGTTAACATGGTCATGAAGTTGCCATAATAATCTCTATCACAATATTAAATATTAAACAGTGTTTAACACTTGAGCAATAAACTTTAAAAAACTATTGGCAAAAATTAAATGCACTGTAAAGCATTTAAAAAATATTCTAAATCTTGCAATATGCAGTCTTAATATTCATTGAAATTTGAGCTTCTGAATTAAAATTAGATGTTTCAGGGCACCTGGGTGGCTCAGTGAGTTAAGCCTCTGCTTTTGGCTCAGCTCGCGATCTCAGGGTCCTGGGATGGAGCCCTGCATTGGGCTCTCTGCTCAGCAGGGAGCCTGCTTACCCCCTTCTCTCTGTGTCTGCCTTTCTGCCTACTTGTGATCTCTGTCAAATAAATAAATAAAATCTTAAAAAAATAAATAAAATTAGATGTGTCCATATAAAATCATGAATGAGGTAAGGGATAGAATCTCTTCTAGCACTGGTATTGTACTATAGGTCTCTGTTACTATAAGGTAATAACCATTAGCAATGACAACTGCTGGTGTGTTTTGACAAATGACTATTTAGTGGCTAAATACTGTGGTCAAATCATATATATTAGAAAGAATTTTTGCCTTTATTCTATCCATTTTACTTCTTGGGACACTATTTTAAATAAAGTTACTGAATCATCCTTAAAATAAAATTATTATCACTTATATATTCAGGATATATACACTTTTATGGATAGAGAAAAAATAAAAGTATTAATTTTGCACAAGTAATAATCTTAGCATTCATGCTATATGCTAATTTTGCTTTTAGGCTTAATTGGTCACATGTGAAAGTGCATAGTCAAGTTTGTTCTACTATCTGGTTTACAATGTCAGATAAGATTTGTAGAAATAAGAATGGTATAAGTAACTTTCTAAATACCTTTGGAATTTTGAAATTTTGTTAATTTTGGTCTTGGTTCTTCCAAATATGAACTGTATGATCTTAGGTGAGTTACTTAATTTCTATGTGTCTCAATTTCCTCATTTGTAAAGTGGGAATAATGGGGCACCTGTGTGGCTCACTTGGTTGAGTGTCCAACTCTTGATTTTGGCTCAGGTCATGATCTCAGGGTTGTGGGATTGAGCCCCACATTGGGCTCTGCGCTCAGTGCTGAGTCTGCTTGAGATTCTCTCTCTCTCCCTCTGCCCCTCCCCCTGCTCTTGCACACTTTCTAAGTAGTTACAACCTTTTTTAAAAAAAGGAACAATAATAGGTATAGATGTGAAAGGTTACTGTAGGTTTAAATGAGATAATAGGTATAAATCACTTAAAAGAATGGGACCTAGGAAATGGTTCAAAGTTATTAGAGTTGATTAATTATTAAAAGGCTTCCAGGAATAATGATTCTATGAGGCACTTATTGTAGAAGCTTGCTTCATAGAAACTTAACTTGGTGAAACAATCTTGGCCCACATATATTCTATAAATGGCACTCAGAATCATTGTAATATAAAATGCAGTCCCTTACTTGATTCTCTGCTCCAAACTTGACCTAATCCATTTCCAGGATGGCATTAGCACATTTATAACCAGGAACAATTTTCAGATGACATGATAATATATATAGAGCACTCTAAAAACACTGCCAAAAGTTTGGGAAATAATAAATGAATTCAGTAAATTTGCAGGATATAAATCTAATATATAAAAATCTATTGTTTCTAAACACTAATAATGAAGTAGCAGAAAGAGAAATTAAGAAAATAATCCTGTTTATAATTACATCAAAATGAATAGAATACCTAGGAATAAATTTAACCAAGGAAGTGAAAGACCTGTAGTCTGAAACCAGAAGACATTGATGAAAGAAATTGAAGAAAACAGAAACAGATGCAAAGATCAAATATGTTCATGGATTAAAAGAACTAACATTGTTAAAATGTTCATACTTCCCAAAGCAATCTAGAAATTCAGTGCAATCCTTATCAAAATACCAGTATTTTTTTTCACAGAACTATAATAAAAAATCTTTTTAAAAAAGATTTTATTTATTTATTTGACAGACATCACAAGTAGGCAGAGAGGCAGGCAGAGACAGAGGGAGAAGCAGGCTCCCCGCTGAGCCGAGAGCCTGATGTGGGGCTTGATCCCAGGACCTTGAGGTCATGACCTGAGCCGAAGGCAGAGGCTTAACCCACTGAGCCACCCAGGCGCCCCTAGAATAAAAAATCTTAAAATTTGTTTAGAACTATGAAAGACCCTGAATAGCCAAAGAAGTCTTGAAGAAGAGCAAAGCTGGAGGTAGCACTATCTAGATTTCAAGTGATAATACAAAGCTCTAGTAATCAAAACGGTGTAGTATTAGCACAAAAATGAACACATAGATCAATGAAACGGAATAGAGAGCCCAGAAACCCATGCTTATAATGGGGTTATAATATATAAATATATATACTTATATATATTTATTTATATATATATATTATATTTATATATATATATATATACCATGGGGAAGGCATTCTCTTCAATAGTGTTTGGAAAACTGGGAAGCTACATGCAAAAGAATAAAACTGGACCACTTTCTTTTACTATACAAAAATAAACTCAAATTTGATTAAAGACCTAAATGTGAGACCCCAAACCGTAAAATTCCTAAAATATAACTTAGGACATGAGCCTTAGCAACATTTTTCCGGGTATATCTTATCAGGCAAAGGAAACAAAAACCAAACTAATGGGACGGCATCAAACTAAAAAGCTTTTGCACAGTAAAGGAAATCATCAATAAAATGAAAAAACAACTTACCAAATGCGTGAAGAGATTTACAAGTGATATATCCAACAAGGGGTTAATAATCAAAAAACATAACGAATTCCTATAATTCAATGTCCACAAAACAAATAATTTGATTAGAAAAATGGGCAAAGGACTTGACTAGCCCTTTTTCCAAAGAAGACATATAGATGGCCAACAGATACATGAATATATGCTCATCAACACTTACCATCAGGGAAATGCAAATCAGAACCACAATAAAATATCACCTCACTCGAGTCAGAATGGCTAGTATCAAGAAGATGAGAAATAACAAGTGTTGGCAAGGATGTGGAGAAAAGCGAATCCTCATGCTCTGTTGGTGGGAATGTAAATTGGTGAAGCCACTTTGGATAACAGTATGGAGGTTACTCAAAAAATTAAAAATTAAAAAAAAAAATCATACTATCCAGTAATCCCGCTACTGGGTATTCACCCAAAGAAACAAACAAAAACTAATTCAAAAAGATAAATGTACCCCTGTGTTTACTACAGCATTATTTACAATAGTGAAGCTATAGAAGCAACCTAAGTGTCCATCAATAGACAAATGGATAGGGAAGATGTGAGATACACACACACACACACACACACACACAGGAATATTAGCCATAATAAAGAAGTCTTGCCATTCATGACAACATGGCGAAACTAGAGGGTATTAGGCTAAGTGAAATAAGTCAGAAAGAGAAGAACAGATACCATATGATTTCACCTATATTTAGAATCTAGAAAAACAAATGAACAAATTAAAAAAAAAAACAAAAACAGAAAAAGACCCATAAATACAGAGAACAAACTGGTTCCTGAGGGTAGGGTTAGGGGGATGTGTAAAACAGGTGAAGGGGATTTAGAGGCACAAACGTCCAGTTACAAAATAATGAAAAAGGGGACAAAATCATAGCCTAGGGAATATAGTTAATTATACTGTAATAACTTTGTATTGTGAAAGATTGTAACTATACTTGTCATGATGAGCATTGCAGAATATATAGAATTGTCCAATCACTGTATTGCACACCTGAAACTAATATAACATTGTATGTCAATTCTACTTCAGTAATTTAAAAATGTAGGAAGTAGTTGAAGTACTATTCTTGTCTTTCTCAGAGAAGACCAAGGAGAGAGAGTGTGCCTGCTGAGCTAATTCAAGTCTTTCTGAATCTGACGTGGTGAGAAGAGGGCAGCATAAACCATATGACTTTGTTTATAAAGCAAATTCTTGACAGATATGCTTACAAATGTTTGGAATTAGTGACAAATGTTTTTGAAGATGGACATAATACCTTATATGTTAGCAACATTAATAGTGAATGGAACATTTGTGTCTGTTGCTTGTTAAATTACTGAAGGCTCATGAAAGAGAAATATGAGTTACACATTTTTACATTTAAATTATGCAAGGTTATTATATTCTAGTCTTGACTTGGATGGAAAACTTTGGACTGGTACTCCAGGTCTAAGAAGTCTTCATATTGTCATTTGAAGATGTTGAGTATTTGAGTAGGAAACTGTGAACAAATGCACTGAGTTTGGTACATCTTTCTTCCTCAAGTTTACTGAGTGAATAATAATGTTTAATAATCATACTTTTCTTGTAGGCTTATTGTAAGTATTGAAAGAGTTAATATATGTAGGATGCATAATATTACACTTGGCATTTAGAGAGTAATATATAAATCTTACCTATTTTTTTTTTCATTATTCTGGAGTATGTGCTCTTTGTTGTTTCTGTGGTTTCTAACAGCAAATCTCTTGAGAACTCATTTAGCTAGCCATAAAAGAAGTTTTGCTTCATGTTTTAAAAATTAATAAAAATATTAATTTGAATAAGTCCACAAATGATAGTTATGCATTATAAAATTGAGTAATTACTCATTCTGAATTCTCATTCTGTAGTGGGAAGACTGTATCTCCCCCTTTCCTTTACCCATTTTGCCCATCCCCATGTTCCCCTCCCCTTGGCAACCATCAGTTTGTTCTCTGTGTTTACATATCTGATCCAGCTTTTTTGTTTTTTTTATTGTTGTTTATTCATTTGTTTTTGTTCTTAGATTTCATATGCTATCCATCCTTAAAAAAGGGAATATATATATTATATATATATGAACTGCTGTTAAGGGATTCAAGTTTCAAGGTTCATTATAATTGCTTGCAGGATAGAATAACACACACACAGAGGTCCCTGTCACTGAAAATAGGCAGCCCCCTGGACTCTTGTGAGGCATTTTCCATAACGGACATGTACTACAGTGACCCTTGTTACCTTACAGTAAGAGGACGATAAATGGCACCTCATTAACTTTTATCTTTTTGCTCCATGTGGAATCTAGTTCTGATCCTATAACTTGTAAGTGTTCTCTTGGGGATCAGCAGAGGACTCTTTCCATAAGCATCTCCTTGGCCTTTATGAAGCATTTGACACATTGTCCCCACAGCCTCCTTCTTGACTCTGCCTTCCATTTTTCTCTACCTGGCATTATCCTGTTTCTTCTATATCTCTAAACATTTCTTCTCTTTTGCTGTTCCTTCTCCTCCCTTTCTGAAATTCTGCCTTCTGCACCCTTATTATTGCTCCTGCCTTCTGTACTCCTAAAACGTCATAGATTGCACCTTTGTAGCAAATGTCTTTCCATCTCATTTCTCAGGCCAACCACATTCCTGAATATTTGCCACCCCCTCCAAGTGCTTGAACTTCTGTCCCAGCATTGGCTGTTACCACTAATTCAGTATGTTTAGATAAAGCCCTTGGCTTTATGTAATCTTAATCTAGAAGGAATAGAATGATTCTTTTCCAGAGGGAAAGAGAACTGTACTAGAAGCCAAAATCTCTGCATTTGTTCAGATTCCAACACTTGGGTTAATCATTTTATCTTCTGGATTTTTAACTTTTCACTACTGAATTGGAGATAGAAAAATATTTTTTGACTCTTGGCCTCACAGAGGTCTGATGAGCCTCAGACAGATGTCCTACCCCAAGAGATCCTTGGTTCTGGGCCCATGGAGGGCTCTGTCCTTTCCCTCAGTTCTCATACAAGCCCTTCTTATCACACGTATCAAAACATGATCCAAAGATAGGACCAATGTCTTGAAGGACAAAGACAACAGAGTCTAAATGCTTGATAACACCCATTATGTGACTTCTTCCCAAAAGTAAAAATAATAATGCACTGCTAAATAGTGAACTAGAAACAAAATATTAATTTGTTATAAGAAGAGAAAAGGGGAGCAAACACATGCTGTTAGAATCACGGATGGACTCTATGATGCTGTTCTCTATCCACAAAATATTATTATCTGTCACATGAGTTTAAAAGTGAAAAGTGGATCTTACACATTTGGTAATAAAGCAAATATGCAAATTTGGTGCCAGTTGTATCGAGACCCAGTGGAGTTGAAATGAAGGGAGCTGTGTTTTCTGTCTGCTTGTTTCTTGGCTGAAAGCTGTCCTAGGATATGCTGCTGCTTGTTGGGTTCAAACTCTTGGCACTTGGCCATGTAAGGAAAAACGGAGAATGAACACTGTTGTTGCTGGGCATTGCTCCTCAAAGATCATACAGTCCATTATCTTAGACAGCTTCTCTAAAACATTTTAAATATCTCATGTATCCTAGTAGATCTCTGTCACTGATCTTTCGTATCTTTGTGTAAGACATTTAACTATACAGTATGTAAGTATGATAGAACTTTGCATTTGATGGTGGTTCTATTACATACTCACTCGTTGTCCAGTTTCACCTTTTCCTCAGTGCCCATATAGTCCAGTTTCCTAGTTCATATAATCATTATGCCTTAAAAATGGACCACATGTACCTAAAGTGGTCAAATTCAAAGAGACACAAGTAGAATGGTGTTCACCGGCGGGGGGGGGGGGGGGGGGGGGGGGGGGGCTTAGTATTAAATGGGCACAGAGTTTTAGTTTGGGAAAACGAAGTTCCAGAGGTGTATGTTGCTGGTTGCACACTTAGTGCCACTGAACTGTACACATTAAAACAGTAAATTTCACATGTATTTTACCACAATAAAAAAAAAATTGTTGAGAGCAGTATTTTTTGAATTGCGAACCATGACTGATCAGTTGATTCTGATAGCAATTTAGAAGGTCACGATTGGCGTTTGAGCAAGAGTAGAGTGAAAACAAAACACAAATAACCTATAAACGCATTGCTCATAGAGTATCTATTGCACAAACTTCCATTAAATGACAATTTACCCGTCGACACTGGTATGATGATAATAGGTTTTGTACGACTGATGTTTTGGTCTTTTTAGTTAATGCCCTACTCTGGTGGATCGATGCCTATAACACACTGATTATTACATGGTTAGAAATCACCTCTGTATCTATTGTGTACCGGATCATGATATAAAATATATTCCTTATTGTGGCTGAGAGTGCAAAAGTTGAAAGACAAAAATTCCAGTCTGGAGAAAGTCTAATTGGCAGCAAACTCTTGTATCAGGAATTGGTGTCAGCCCGTGTCTGCACCTTTAATTACAGCATGGGCAATAAAGCTTTATCTGTCCCTGCAGCCATGGAGGGGTCTTGATTTTGTGCAAGATGAGATCACTTATTCAGAGAAACATGCTTTCCCCCGTCCTGAAGAAGTGATTGAGTAAAATGAGCCCTTGTAAAGCCAGGAGGCTGAAGTCAGATGGCTGAAAACCGGCCAGGTCCTAGGGTGTCTTCATGGAGTACTCCATCTGTGGCTTTATGTTTTTTTGCTTTTTGAGTTTTTTTTTTTTTTTTTAAACAGACTTTTGTGCCCAGCTGGGTCTTGTCCAGTTTGCCATTGTAATTTGTATAAACCTTTTCCTGACTCAGCAGCTATAAATCCATCCCACTTGTATTGCAGCTTGTGGACAGGGTCCTGGGACTATTTGGGGCTTAATTTCATAGGTCATTAGTGTGTAAACTCCTTAGAGAATTGTTCACATCTGAGTTTTTCTTGATTTTTTTCCAAAGAGGGAAAGTCTTCCTTGACAGATGGCTCTTGCTGGTGGCTGGCAGGCAAGCTGATGGATGAGAATTTCCTCCTTTGGCATTGTGCAGGGGAGAGCACTTGGCAATGTGGGTCTGGCAAACCATTTATTAGCTTCGCTTTTAAAGGCTACTAGAGATGGCTGTTGGTGTGTGATTCTGTGTGAATTCTGCTCAACATTCTACACCCAACTGGACTAAGTAGGTTAACTGCTCAATGAAATCAGCTCTTCTGATGTAACTGACCTAGTGTCTGTACAGTAAACACAAAGAATTCTTTGAATTCATAATTGTTCTCCCTAGAATTAGAAGTTTGATTGACAGACTCCTATAACAGCTAATTGAAAAAGGTATGATTATGTTCTCTTTGTCTGTATTTCTTGCTAGTTGTTAGATATGTTTCTGCATTCTTATTTATGTTAAACTGTGAAGTCAGTAAATTTCAGATTCGCAAAAATTCCCTGCCACTTCCCATAATTTGGGAACAAGAAGGTAGTTTGACAGATTTGTTTACTGAAGTTAAGACACGGTGAATGAAGCCACCGTTTTCTCATCTAATCATTATGAACACAAACAGCTAGATTTAAAACTACTACACACTCATGACTTTTCAAGTCAAAGCACACTTGTAATAATAGTAGCTTTCAGATTTCATTTGATTTTCTTTTTTTTTCTGTTTAAGAAATTCCTTTCTCAGATTATAAGAATAATATTATAATTCTTCGTTTTCTTTTAAAAAATCTCTCCTTACTGCCTCTCCCCATGTTGCTCTAGCTCCCAGATCGAAGGAACCAGTGATCTACTTTCTGTCATAAATTAGTTGGAATTTTTCTATAACTTTTTATAAATGGAATTATATATACTCTTTATATCTGGCTTCTTGTTTTCAGCACAATCATTTGAGAAGCATCCATATTGTCATTTGTATTAGTGGTGCATTTCTTTTTCATTACTCAGTAGTATTATACTACATAGTTACACCATGATTTATTTATTCCCCTGTTGATGCCACTTGTGATCAATGTATGTGTGGATCTGCTATAGACATTTTATTTACAAGCTTTTATAAAGACACATGCTTTTATTTATTTCAGGAAAATACTCTGAGTAGAATGACTGGGTCATATTGTATGTTTAGCGTTCTAAGAAATTGTCAAACTACTTTTCAGAGTGGTTGTTCTAACATTCCTACTGGGTGTGTGTAAGACATCAGTGTCTTCCATTTTGTTCACATTATCACCAATACCATCCAAATCATCATCCAAATCATCACCAAAAGCAATCATTTTAGCAGTTCTCAGAGTGGGTAATGATATTTCATTGTGGCTTAGTTTGCATATTTATTTAGTTTTATATTTCACTTGTGGTTTAGTTGAAGGTCCTTTCATATGTGTAGCCACCACTCATCATATTTTTTTTGTTCTTGAAGTGTCCATGTTGAAGATGGATGGCCATATTTTCCAACACCATTTGTTAAAAAACTGTCCTTTCCCACTGAATTGCCTTTGCATTTTTGTCAAAAATCAATTGATCATATATATGGGGATCTATTTGTGGACTCTTTATTTGTTTCACTCACCTATTTGTCTTAACAGTTCTATACAGTCTTGATTAATGTAGCTTTACAGGAAACGTTGAGATCAGGAAATACTAGTTCTCCAACTTTGCTTTTCTTTTTCAAAGTTGTTCTGAATATTCTAGGTCCTTCATTTCTGTAGTAATTTTAGAAGCTGCTTATAAATTTCTATAAAATCTCCTGCTAGGACTTTAGTATTAATTAGGATTGCAATGAATCTAAAGATCGCTGTGGGGGAAAACTGACATCTTAACAATATTAAGTGTTTTGACACTTGAATAAGATATATCTCTCCATTGATTTATATATTCTTGCAGAAACGTCTTAAAATTTTCAAGGTTTAGATCTTGCAAATTTTTTCCTCAGTGTTATCTCTAAAGTATGACATAATTTGATGCTATTTTAAATGCTGTTTAAAATATTTTCAGTTTCTAATTGCTTATTGCTTATAAATAGAAACATAGTTTATTTTTTTATGTTAATGTTGAATTCTGTAACCTGGCTAAACTTACTCAGTTCTAGAATCTTCTTTGTAGATTTCATAGGATTTTTTACATAGGTGATCATGTTGTCAGCAAATACAGTTTTACTTATTTCTTTCATTCTGGTTGCCTTTATTTCTTTATCTTGTCTGACTGAACTATCCAGAACTACTAGTAAAATGTTCAATAGAAGTGGTGAAATGGGACATCTTTGTCTTGCTACTGATTTTAGGGAGAAAATATTTCATCTCTCACTGTTACTTATGGTGGTTATAGGTTTTCTATAAATATTCTTTATCAAGGTTAGGAAGTTGTGTTCTATTACTAATTTGCTCTAAGGTTTTGTCATGAATAGGTTAGACGCTTGTTCTGTATTAATTGAAATCATTTTTCAGTTTATTAATATGGCAGATTACATTGATTTTTCAAATGCTAAATCCTGAACTCCCAAAATAAACCCCACTTGTTCATTCTGTATTATCATTTTTATATATGGTTAGATTTGTTTTACTAAGTTTTTGTTTAGAATTCTTGTATCTACGTTCATGAAGAACTGTTTATTATAGTTTTCTTTTTTATAAAGTGTTTGCTGGCCCTTGTTACCAGGATAATGACGACAGGGCCTCATAGAATGAGTTGAGAAGTAGTCTCCTGTCCTCAGTTTTCTCAGAGAGTTTTGGTAGAATTGGTATTATTTGTTCCCTAAATGTTTTGTAGAATTAATAAGTGAAATCATCTAGGCCTAAAGTTCTCATTGTGGGAAGGTTATTCACTAAAAATTCAATTTCTTTGATAGATATGGGCGATTTGGGTTACCCACTTTTTCTCAAGTAAGGTTTGGCAGTTTATATTTTTCAAGGATCGCTTTCCATTTCATGTACATTGTTAAAATTATTGGCACAAAGTTATTATCTTTACTTTTTCCCTTTTAATATCTATAAAAACAATAGTGATATCAATTTTCTCATTTTGTTTTGGGTAATTTTCCTCCTCATATTTTTTTCTGATAACCCAGCGTAGAGGTTTATAAATCTTACTGAACTGTTTAAAGAATTAGCTCTTGGTTTTGTTGATATTTTCTATTGTTTTTATATATTCTGGCTCACTAATTTTAATTCTCATCCTTATTATTTCCTCTTTTCTGCTTACTTTGGTCTTAATTTCCCCTTCTTTTTATAATTCTTCGAGATGGAAGCTGTGGTCTTTGATTTGAGAGGCTTACTCTTCTATACTATGGGTGCTTAGTGTTTTTTTTTTAATTTATTCAACAAATATTTATTCATTTCTTGCTGTGCATTAGACACTAATGATATTGGGGATGCATCAAAATAAGATACAGCAGAAGCTTTCTGTCCTCTGAATCCTACACTGTAGCTAGAGTGTTAAAAATTATAAATTTTGATAATTTATATTTTCATTTTAATGTAAAATTCAGTTAAAAACAAGTTTTATTTTCTTGTTTGATATTTTCTTTGGCCCATGAGTTATTTATAAATGTATTTTTTTCCCCAAATATTTGGGGAATTTCTAGTTAGTTCTCTACTGTTGACTTCTAATTTAATTCAGTGGTAGCCAAAAAATATGCTTTGTATGACTTGATTTTTCTAACTGAAAAAAATTTTTTACTGAGACATAATTGTCATATAACATTATTTTAGTTGCAGATATACAACATAATGATCTGATACTTATATGTTGTGCAGTGATCACTACCAAGAGTCCAGTTAACTTTAATTTCTATATAGTTACGGTTGTTTTTTTGGGATGAGAACTTTAAGATTTACTTTCTTAGTACTTTCAGATATGCAATACAGTATTACTAACTATAGTGAAACAAACTGATTAAAAAGTGAGCAGAGGATGTGAATAGACATTTTTCCAAAGATATACAGAAAGCCAACAGGTACCTAAAAAGATGTTCAACATCACTAATCATCAGGGACATGCACATCAAGACCACAATGAGATATCACCTCACATGTGTTAGAGTGGCAACTATCAAAAAGATAAGACATAACAAATATTGGAGAGGATGTTTAGAGAATGGGGAAACCCTTGCATACGTTGGTAGGAATGTAAACTGGTATAGCCATTCTGGAAAACAGTATGGAGGTTCCTCAAAAATTTTTAAAAATAGAACTATTGGGGCACCTGGGTGGCCCAGTTGTTATGTGTCTGCCTTCAGCTCAGGTCACGATCCCCCGGTCCTGGGATCGAGCTCTGCATTGGGCTCCCAGCTCAGTGGGGAGCCTGCTTCTCCCCCTCCCAAACCCTCTGTTTGTGTTCCCTTTCTTGCTGTGTCTCTGTGTCAGGTAAATAAATAAATTAAAAAAAAATTGAATTATCATATCCAGTATTTCCACTTCTGGGTATTTACATGAAGAAAATGAAAACGGTAACTCAAAAATATATATGTACCCTACATTTATTGCAGCATTATTTACAATAGCCAAGATTTGGAAATAACCTATGTTTTCATGAATGGGTGAATAGATAAAATGTGGAATATACATAGAAAAATGCAATATTGGGGCGCCTGGGTGGCTCAGTGGGTTAAAGCCTCTGCCTTCGGCTCAGGTCATGGTCCCAGGGTCCTGGGATCGAGCCCCGCATCGGGCTCTCTGCTCAGCGGGGAGCCTGCTTCCCTTCCTCTCTCTCTGCCTGCCTCTGCCTACTTGTGATCTCTGTCTGTCAAATAAATAAATAAAATCTTAAAAAAAAAAAAAAGAAAAATGCAATATTTAGTTATAAAAAAAGGGAATGAAATCTTGGCATTTGTGACAATGTGGATGGATCTTAAGGGTATTCTTCTTCTTCTTCTTCTTTTTTTTAAGATTTTATTTAAATTATTTGACACAGAGAGAGAGAGAGAGAACACATGCCCAAGCAGCGAGACCCACAGGCAGAGAGAGAAGCAGGCTCCCTGCTGAGCAAGAAGAAGGGTGTGGGGCTTGATCCCAGGACTCTGGGATCATGACCTGAGCTGAAGGCAGAGGCTTAACCTACTGAGCCACCAGGTGTCCCAAGGGATTATTCTAAGTGAATTAATTAAGTCAGAGAAAAACAACTCCATATGATCTCATTCATATATGGAATCTAAAAACAAAAACAAAAACCAAGCTCATATATACAGAGAACAGATGTCTGTGTGTGTGTGTGTGTGTGTGTGTGTATGTGTGTGTGTGTTTAAATCAGTTTATTCCAGAGTTTTATGTTTACAACAAATTCAGAGGGATATACAGAGATTTCCATATACTTACTGCCCCCACACTTGCATAGCCTTGCCCATTATCAACATTCCCCTGAATGGTATCTTTTCCACCATGGTTAAACCTTCATTGACACATCATAATCACCCAAAGTCCATAGCTCACTATAGGGTTCACTTTTTGTTTTGTACGTTTTCTGAGTTTGGACAAATATACGACATATGTTTGTTACATTTTTAGTTAAAAACAATTTTTGTTTTCCCTTTTGATATCTCCCTTAATGCATGAGTTATTTAAAAGTGTGTTACTTTGTTTCCAAATATTTGGGCAATTTCTAGATAGCTCTGCTGTTGCCTTCTAATTCAATTCCATGCCAGATTCATGCCAAATAATGTGCTTTGTATAACTTGATTGTTATATCCTATTGATGAACTGACTTCTATATCCTTGTCTGTAATTTTTTAATCCCTGTTAATATTCTTTGCACTGAAGTCAAACTTGTGTAAAATTAATACTCACACCAGCCTTTTTGCGTAGTGTTTGCTCAGTGTATCTTCTTCCACCCTTTTATTTTGACCCGTTTGTGTCTTCATATTTACGGTTGATTTCTTATAGGCAGAAAATAGTTGTGTCTTGTGGTTTTAACTAATCTCATCATCTCTGCCTTTCAATTAGAGCACTGAAACTATTTAATGTTATTATTTATATGATTAAGTTTAAATCACTGATCTGGCTCTTTGTTTTCTTTGTTCTATCTGTTCTTTATTCCTTTTGTTTTCTGAATTCTCTTGAATTAATTTTTATGATTCCCTCATATCTTTTTTTTAAAGATTTTATTTATTTATTTGACAGACAGAGATCACAAGTATCTCAAATGAATAAATAAAATCTTAAAAAAAAAAAAGAAAGAAAAAGAAAAAAAAAAGAAGCCAGCTATCTTTTGAAGAGAATTTAATTATCAGAAAAACTTACATATTTTCCACATGGGAGCACATCCGGGATTCTTGTTCCTTTGGATAGATCCATATTTCCATTGGGTATCACTTTCCTTATGTCTAAAGGTCTTCCTTTAAGATTTCTTGTGGTAAAGCTCTGCTGGTGATGAATTAGTTCAATAATTTTATGTCTAAAGATGTCTTTATTTTGCCTTCAGTTTTAAAAGCTATTTTTGCTATATATAGAATTATCTTTTACAGTCTTTATCTTTTAACCTTGAAAAGATGTTATGCCACTTTTTCTCACTTGCATTGTTTCCAGTGTGTAATGGGCTATTATCTCATCTTTGTTCATTTGTACCTAATAGGTCTTTTTTCTCTGGCAATTTTTAAGATTTGTTCTGTTTATAAGAATAATATATTTATAATATTTATTAATGCAGTTTTTCATATTTTTTATGTTTGGAATTTGATGATTTTTTGGATCTGTGAGTTTATATATATTTTTATCAACTTTGGGAGATTTTTGTCCATTAGCTCTTTTTTTTTTTTTAAGATTTTATTTATTTATTTGACAGACAGAGATCACAAGTAGGCAGAGAGGCAGGCAGAGAGAGAGGGGGAAGCAGGCTCCCCGCAGAGCAGAGAACCTGATGCGGGGCTCGATCCCAGGACTCTGGGATCATGACCTGAGCCAAAGGCTGAGGCTTTAACCCACTGAGCCACCCAGGCGCCCCTGTCCATTAGCTCTTAATAAATATTGTAAATAGGTATTTTTTCTTTCCTCCAGTCTCTCTCCCTTCTTTCAGAAACTCGAATCACACACACTTTACACCCACAGGTCACTGACTTTTTATTTATTTTTTTAGTCCTTTTTTTCTCTGTTTTATTTTGGATATCTTTAGTTACTATTCATGATTACTGATTTTTTTTTCTACAATGTGTAAATCACCATTAATCCTATCCAATGTATTGTTTCATCTCAGACTTTGTAGTTTTCTTATCTCAGAGTTCAATTTAGATTGCTTTTATTTTTTTTTCTCTTCTTAACATGTTCATTTTTTTTCCCTAACCTCTTAAACATATGGAATGGAGGTAATAATGGGTGATTTATGGCTTATCTGCATATTCTAATATCTGTGTCAATTTTGGATCAGTTTCAGTTTTAATTTTTTTATCATAGATCATATTTTGCTGTTCCTTTGAAATGGTAATTTTTGACTGGATAAAAGTCTTGTGAATTTTACCTCTTTTCAGAGCTGTATTTTTAAGTTATTATCATAAATATTATTTTGGGACACAGTTAAATTGCTTGGAAATAGTTTTGTTCTTTCTGGGTCTTGCTTTTAAGATTAGGAAGGCAGGACCAGAACAGTATTTAATCTAGAACTAATTAGCCCCTACTACTGAGGCAAGACCTTGTAATCTATTCAGTGCTTCGAGAATTACAATGTTTTCTAGTCTGGCAATTGAAACCAGACACTCTTCCCAGTCTTGTGTGATCTCTGCCTACTGTTTCCTTTAATCCTTTTGGGTGTTTCTTTCCCTTGCCTGAGAGAGTTTTCTCAGAAGCTTGTGGTGATCTGCTGAATACTTAAGTTCTCTCCCCTTATAGCTTGTACTCCTTGCTAAACTGCTCTATGAATTCTAGCTGCTTTTTTCTCACAACTCCATCTCCTCAACTCAGGGCATCAGCCAGGTCCCATCGGGGTTGCTCCTCCTTAGTTTGGGCTTTTGTATTTTTTGTTTTTAAATTTAATACTTCATTCTGAACGAGATTCTCATAGGGATCAAACTATTCTTAGGATGGGAATTAGTTTCCTTTGAAGAAAGAATGAAACTTTAGTTCTTTGGTCACCTAAAAATTTTTAAGTAACTTAAAATATGCCACAATTTGCATTGGGCTCATAACAAATATCTGGCCATTTTGTAAATGAATCCTTTTCAATTGTGTAAAACTAGGATTTGGCACCTGAAGGCCTGAGTTTCAGTCCTGGCTCTATGACTTATAAATGATAGGACTTTGAACAAGTTATTCTAAACCTCTCTGAGCCTCAGTTTCTAAAAATATAAAGTGTGCCAGTCTTTCCTTGCCTATGCCTTTATGTAGTTATGAAGTTTATACCAGATAATAGAAATAAATTTATGTAGTTATGAAGTTTATACCAGGTAATAGCAAATGTATTTTGCTATTCTGGACTCTTTGTAAAGTCAATACTTGGTTTTTTAGGGTATCAGTTGAGGAAGAAGATCTTATTTAGATCACAATATGAATAAGTACTCAATCATTACAAATCAATTATATATGTGTGACTATTGCAGAGACTTACAGATGAAAGTTACCCTTATGTGTGCTTTTTATCTCTGTGCTAGAACAGCAAGTCTTCATAATATGACCTATATCTCTTGTAACTTGAAAAAGTATCTTTAAGATTACTTCAATCCTTTTATAAACAATATATTTTGATAAAGCATTTATTTTCTCTTTTGTACTCAATTTTTAATTTTCTCACGTCTGATATCTCTTTTCAATTGATATTTTCCTATTTCCAATATTTCTTATATAGGATTTTGAGAGAAACCACATATGTATATATAAGGGATTCATTTTTCACCTGTGAGTCAATAAACAATATAATGCAAATTTGCTTATATACTGAAAGTGCAGAGATATTATACTCCAAATTCTTACAGAAAGTTCGAGGCATGATTAGTACTTTATGGACTGCAAAATGGTATGAGAGGTGTACCTTTTATATTTACAGGGGTTTTTTTTTAATGCCAACAAATAGAAATAATGTGGGCTTTGGTATCATAGAAAAACTGCACTACAGTAAAATGTTCACTTCTTTGATTCTTTCCTTAAGAGTCAGAAAGTGCAATTTAAAAAGGAAAGATCAAATCAAATCATTAAAAATGACAGAATTTAAGACTAAATATGTAAAGCTTCCATTTTATGCAACATAAATTTGAAATACAATTTTTTGAAAAAGGGAGGAGATATTGCAAGACATACTGAAACTCCCACTGAGTTTAATTAGAGTTAGTGATACACTCATACCTAACTTTGTTGTCTTTTGATGGCACAAAGTTCTTGAACACTCCACACTTTCATCTCTAGCGTATCCTCTCTCCCTGTACTAGACTGTAAGAAATTCTCTCCATAAATTCTCTTCCCAAGCTGTGGTTTGGAACCACTTCCACGAAGGTTAACATTGCGGTAGTGAAACTCGGCAGTTAAAACCTGAAGCTAGAGAGGGTTCTTCTTACTTCTGATCTGAGACACTGTGAAGACCAGAGATGAGTCATGCCTCATCCCCTTCAGAGGAGGCTTCTTTTCTAGCTCTTAATATACTTGGCAGTTCTTTGTTATGCTGATCACTCTTTGAGCAAGAAAAAGAACTTCTGAGACCTTCTCCAGTCACCTAAGCTTCACGACTTCAAGTGGGAGGCAGTTTCTGTTAAGCACTGAATGCTTGTGTACTCCCTTCCTTCCTCCTGCAAATTCATATATTGAAGCTCCTAGTCCCCAGTGTGGTGGTATTAGGTGATGGGGCCTTTGGGAGGTGTTAGATCATGAATTCAGAGCCCTGATGAATGGGATCAGTGCTCCTATTATAAGAGACATGAGACAGAGGACCTCTCTCAGCCATGTGAGGACACAGAGAGAAGTGAGCTGTCTAAAAAGAGGGAAGTGAGCTCTTACCAGATGCCAGACCTGCCTCTAGAAGTGTGAGAAGTAATTGTTGCTTAGGTCAGCTAGTCTCTTATCTTCCTGCTATAGGACACCAAAGTAAGACATTCTCCTGGGGCTCTTCTTACTCAATATCCTTTTCCCTCCTCACTATCATATCTTTCTCTATTGGGTGTGCTTATTTCCAGACTATCTAAGAGAATTAGATTATGACCTTTCCTTCTCCTGCTTTCCCTCTCTTTTCCAGAGAAAGACTCAGTCTCACAGGAGAAAGCATGACCACCCAAACAAACCTGGTTTCATAAAGGAGCCATGCTGTTTGTATGCCTCTGACTTCCATTTAGTTTTCTACTTCTATGTGATCTGAAGTTGATTGTCTTGGGTCATTTGAGTAAATTTACCGGTATATTAATCTCCTCTGACTAAATGAACTGTTAATACAAGCCTTGAAATGGAACGTTAAGGTATATGAATATGTAAAGGACACGCTTCTTTCCCTCCTTAATGGCACTGAGTTTTCTCTAGAAAATATAAATATAGGGTGTTGAATTCTGCAGTTTTAAAATGAGGTCTTGTTCATTTTGTCTTGGGACTGAAGCCCCAGTGAGTTAGATTTAAAAGGATTTGGAATACTAGCCACCTATTGCTTTACTAGTTTAAAGAGCAGATCCTCCTGACAACTTCCCCTTTCTGAAGTCATTTTCTGTTAATGAATTATGCAATATCATGTCTGGGATAAGGAAGTGAAGAACAACATTGTTGATTTCCTGTCTGGCATATGCTTTAGTGTTCATTAATTTTAGTTCAGTAGATGTTTATTGAACACCTACTCTGTGCCAAATTCAAGAAATCTCCATCTTAGAGGAATTGAGTTCTTACAGTACAGTTTGCTATCTGCCTGAGCACATGGGTGGGACAGAAGAGGAGTTGTCACAAGTTCTTAATTTTATTACCAGAAATAAACTTGATTCTGTCATGTATGATTAGACATGTGAAATCAAAGCCTATTCACATGAACTTGTCTTAATCAAAATAGGGAGGCACTATTCGACAATCCTCTGTAAAGTGAACACTAATTTTGTTATTCCTTACAATATCCCTTTCTGGCTTTGTTTTCACATTTCTGATTGATCTTTTGTGGGCTCCAAGTGCTTCAGACTGCCTTGCCTGGGGCCATCCATCAGGTAGTTAATGATCTCTAAGGAGTATTTTATGTAAGTACATATTGAAAACTAAATATGTAAAGTATTTTCACGTAAATTCTTCAAAAATAAATGTTTTCCTCAAGCTTTAAGATTGAATTCTTAAACTTCGTAGAAAAAAAATTATATGTCAAATGTGCTCTTCATTATGAGAAAATGAAAGAACTCTTTGGAATGTTCCTAGGGGAAGCAGGTTTCAGGCCTTTGCTAAATATCTTAAATAAATAGGAAATAAATACATTTACTTCATCTAAGCTCATAAATATTGCACCACATGCAATGGCAACTTAAGTTAAAACTTCTTCTAAAGAGTTTCTGAATTACAGAGAAGCTTGAAACCTGATTAAATAAAAAAGGATGGAGAAATCTTTGCAAGCTTATTTTTTTATACTTAGAATTTAAGCTTATACCTTTGGGCTCAAATATTTACATGGAAATGTAGACATTTTTAGCAATCATTTACACCACTATGTATAACACACAATTTCTCTTGGTCTCAAATTCCCTGTTTCCTAAGGGATATCCCACCCACTTCAAGAGGTATGAGAAAAAAAAAAATCCAAACACACAGAAGAATTTTATTAGCTTTACTGGTTGGTGAATGGCATGAAATCTCGAATTTCCATTTTTACTTCTTTTATTAGCAATTACACCTATGCAAAAGTAAAAATTGCCAGACTTACTGACTTTTAATTGTAATTAATTGTAGTTAATTAATTGTAGCTTGATTATTTTTTGATTGCGGGTTATTTAGCATAATCTAAGATTTTTGGGGGGTAGCAATATATAATTGTGTTACAATATTTTTTCTAAAAGTTGTATTAAAGACTTGAAAATTCACATTTGTGGTTTATTTCTAATATTTGTATCATGGAGGGCTTTTAATTTTTTTTCACAGTAACAATATATAGAATGGAGGGGAATTGTTAATTCTTGCTTTGCCTGAGGCCAGGAGGTGCGCATGAGTGCATGTGCTCACACACACACACACACACACACACACACACACACTAATCTGACCCATGCCCTAGAAAGAAAAGCAGAAAATATAGGAAAAAAAAAAAAAAAAGAAAGAAAAGCAGAAAAACAATGTCAGATTTCAAGTACAGTGATATTCTAAAATCTAAGCTACTTTTCAAGAAGTCAGAAGTGTTTAATAAAACAAACCCTGAACATCTTCATTAATCAAGCTAAGTGTGGTTGCTTGTGTTTGCAGCTGCACGACAAAAATACCTCAGCCCCCACCTTCTTTTTATCCTAACCCAGTTGGAGGTAGATGAGGCAGACGCTAGGCAAAGCTGTAAATCCTGTGAAATGTCTTTGTCCTCCTTTTCCTGCCTTTTTTCCTCCTCTGCACCGCACCCCCCCATCCCCCTTGTCTTTCTATTCTTCTCAGGCTTCCTGCTCTTCAATCCAAACAGGAAAGCTCTCGTAATGACCCATTTATACCTGTTGACTGGCTGATTACACCACTACTAAAATGCCTTCACATTGAAGCATTACCTCAACCAGCCTTTTATCTCTGATTGTAGGAGAGGCTGATTCCTTGTTAGAAAAATTTTGTTTTCCTTTGCGAACTGGTGAAGAGATTGTTTTTGGAGTAGGATAGGAGGAGGCCCTTTGGAGCTCCTGAAATCACTGTTGTCATGGCCAAGCAGATTTAATTTACAGTTTATGATGTTTTCAGTTGTCCAAGCAGATGCTCTACATTAAGCCTCATAGAAGAAAAATTGCAGTGGACACTTGGTAAAAAAGGCAAGGAAGACTTTATTCAAGACTATGGCAAAGGGTGGAAAGACTGAATACTGAAATAAAAGACAGGAGGATTTTTAAACACTGGAGTGAATTAATGGAAAAGTATTAGAGGACATTGTGGGGAGATTGGTCACTGTGATTACCTGTGGTCACCTGTGTTGGCTCATTGGTGAAGATCAAAGTTGGGCTCCTACCCTCTCAGAGAGACTGGGAGACTGAGGCTCTATCTTCCTTGATGATTACATTTCAAAGGGGGGATGGTTCCAGAGTCCTTGAGGAAGATATTCTTGGGTTGTTAAACTGGCAAGAGTCTGGGAGAAGATTTCTATCTCAAAGGGGCAGAGAAAGAATCTACAATCCTGTGTTTTCTAAAATAAATATAATAAAATAAAATAAGTGCTATAAGAAAAGGGAGGTCAAAGGCATATAGTCTGGATAAAGCCTGTCTCAAGTTTAGTCAAGCTAAGGAGAACGTTAAGTCTGTCTTGGTCATCACTTTCCACACTCTTCCCCTTTCGAACCCCACCTCCAAGATCTCTAGCCCACTGAAGAACCTTGTGAAGTGTCTGGTTCTTACTGAATTTGACTGACGTTGACCTGATATCCATGCATTATTAGTTTCTTCCCTTTGGGATACATGTCCTGCCCTAGCAGAGGTGTGCTTGTTGGCATTTATCCCACCTCAGAACCTTGTGTGCCTTCTTTCCTGATTTTAATCTAATCTCTGCCATCTGTTCTATATGCCCTCTGGCTTGGAATCACATACATTCTGTTCTGGGATACTTGACATTGTTTTCATTTGCATTTAATGATTGGACATACTGTAACTTTCTGTATTTGATGTCCTCAAACACACCTCTGAGCACAATGGTATTTATTCCTCTGGTTATAAGGTTTTGTCTCAAGTCAACATAATATTGGGCTGCATTCCCTTCATTAATAGAGATGTTGCCATATTGGGGATTAATATCTATAGTCACAAAATAAAGGAAAATGGGACCTGAGAGATGCAGAGGAAGAGGAAACCACTTGTATTGTATCTGGGAAGCATCAAGCCCAGCAGATACATTATAAGCTTTTCAGAGAAAGCGTGTGGCTGTTTTTTCAGAGTGCAAGACCCCTGTGTCCATGGAGGAAAACCTGTTCCATACCAATTGATTTTAGTCTCTCCTAGGATTTTAGTCTCCCCCCTATCCCTAGTGGGAGAGAGTTCATAGGAAATAAAGATGCACAGCAGCACATTTTCAAAAGCTTGGGTATATAGCCTAGAATAAGGCCATAGTTAACAAGGGCAGGCTTCGGCAGAACAGTTCAGGGTGAACGTTGGCAGTGATTTTATGTTCCAGGTTTTATGTTCCAGTTTGCATCCAGACAGCTTCAGGTAACACCTATTATTCCAACATAATCATTAACAGCAAATCACTTACTTTCAAAGGGGTCCTGATTTGGATAATAAATTATATGGTCACTTAAGCTTTGTCACTCTGAAGACTGATCCCTTCTGAGGGTCCTCTGCCAATGTGCAGTGAAGGTGTGCCTCCTTATTCAGTCTAGCTTTCAGATGTACGGTTGGATTAAATTATCTCATTCTGTGTGTGTCTGTCTCTCACGCACATACACACATACCCCGACATGTGCACATTGCTACTCCAAGGGAAAAATGTGCTTGTTCGACTGACTACCTTTTAAGCATAATTTAAGAAGAAAAATGTTACCTTAAATACAACATGTTATGTAAAGGTCCCTGTTCACTGTGAACACAGAGCTTTACATTAAGATGCAAGGCACAGTTCATTCTCCAGTGGGGTTCACTGCATTGTGTTCTCCATAAACAGAGATGTGGTGGTGACCTTTTATTACAGAAAAATTGGCCAGAGCTTTGAAAACATGACTTTTTTCCCGCCTTTTTAACTGATCACATTTTAAAGCCAGTTATTCTCTCCCATCAGTTTCTGTAAGCAAAGGGTAACTGGTAAGATGATTTATTTTCCTTTCTTGGTCAGCAGCAAATTCCCAGAGCAGATAGGGCATGGATGGTGATACAGGAGGGTTATTCTTCTATTTACAAGTGCACTTTGGTATTCACATTTCCCAAAAGTAGGAATTAAAGCTTAGACCAATTACCTAATTGGTTCTACTCACAGCTAAGAAGCAAGAGGACTGGAGCTCAAATCCAGCTTGATCTAATTCCACAGCTTGTGTCCTGAACCAGTCCCCTCCCTATACTACTGTTCACAATCATGGCTTATTTAATGTTTATCTTCTCCAGGAGGGCAGAGACCTTGACTTCCCTGTGTTCAGCATACCACAGGTGTGATAAATATATGAATGATTGAAGTCCTGCATGAGAAGGAGAGGAAGTAAGAATGAAAGCTGGAGTTCAGAGGGCACAGTGTTGGATGTGAAAGACAAGGTCAAGGATGGTGGCAAGTGTCAGTGTAGGTTCACAAGGCATCAGGAGGACACTCACTAAGAGCCCTAGGTGAGAACCAGTTTAGCACTGGGGGATGGATATAATGAGGTAATAAGGTTCAATAATGGGGGTTTGGTGGTAGAACAGTTTGACAATTTTTCTGAATAGTTTCTTTGCCCCTTAGAAACAATGCAGGGCAATGGTCAAGGTATGAGCTTCAAATTCAGTTAAACCTAAGGTTGAGCCCTTTAAAATATCTCCCCAAGTCCAGTAGAGAGTAACTATTTTACATTCAGGATCCCATTTCATCCTCACAACAGTTTCATGAGGTAGATACTGCTATTCCTTTTTTATGATGGGAGTCACCTGAGACTTTGGAGTGAAATAACTTGAGAAAAATCATGCATAATAAGTCAGTTTTCCAGTTTGGGTCTGTCTGACCCTAGAGAATGAACTCTCTCAGTCATCTTTTTCCTCAGGGGGATCTTCATGAAAATGTTATAACCCCTGAGGTAAGAAGTTACCACCAATGCCAGTGTCCCATTCAATCCTACCTCTCCAAACATCGTTAAGCAAAATATCATTTCTTATCCATAGCAAACATTTATAGAATACTTACTGTGGCCATATGCTTTTGCAAATGTTTTAGATATATTAATTAATTAAATCCTTAAAACAGTGCTGTGAGGTAGGCACTATGATTTTGCCTTCTTCTACAGACCAGGAAACTGAGATGAGATCACAGAACTTGTCAAAGGTCTGCAGGAAGTAAACAGCAGAGCCTGAACTTGAATCCTAATAGTCTAGAATTTGTGTTTTCAACTATCTGTTACCTACTGACTCTTAAAAGAGGGCAACTTGCTGAGGACTAAATCCTTAACTTAGCTACACTTAAAGCCATTGCCACCTTTTGTACCTATCGTCCTGATGACTATTCTCACAAGGATGAGAGGAGTCTCTGGATTAGTAATAGCAGTGATGGTAATAACAGCCAATAATCACTGAGCACTGTCTCCATGCTGGTGGCCCCATGCTGCTCTTACTGATTTAATCTTCCCAACAATAATGTGAAGTAGTAGTATTATTCTCGGTTTGCAGATGAGGAAACTGAAGCTTGAATGTTAATTTGCTCAGTCACACAGCCAGTCACAGCTGTGTAGAAGCTGGCATCTGTTGGGTTTTCCCCATGAAACCACGAGAGGCTCTGCTGCCTCCCACAGAGGGCTGCTTTAGCTTCTGATTCATTAATTGGTTTTGCTGGGGTGGGGGGTAGCCATTGTATGCTGCCCAGGAGGACATGTTGCTGTATTATGCTCACTTCACCCTCAGGAGAAAAAGGCCAAATTACCAAAAGAATAAAAGAACAGCAGAGACCCTTTCAAGAAAATAAACTCCTGGCATGCCACTTGGTCAGTATCCACTTAGTGCTACATTTCACACTATGTCATAGAGACTTTCCCCTCCAAATCTTTATAAAGCTACACTTCAACACACCTGAGGAATGGATGCTTATAATCATGGCCAAGATTAAGCTTGAAGAGTTAAATGATATTTAGAAGATGCAGTTTACAAAAGCAAGATAAGTATTTTAGAACATTCTATATTAGAAGTATTTCAATATAGGGTTCTGGATGGTATATGTCCTATGGTTAAATATATACCTATGTAAACAAAACAGTCGGGTTTGGGATGATATATGTGCTATGGTTAAATGTATACCTATGGGAACAAAATGCAAATATACACCTTTCTGTGCTGTTATTAAGGATGTACATAAAATTACATAAATTTAAAACCACAGGTAACTTGGAGACATGTAGTCTAGCTCAGGAAACTGAGTGAGGCCAATACTGCTGACTTCACTTGTCAATTTTCAGGCATCTTGCAAAATGCAAATGAAGCATCATCTTCTTGACAAATTATTTCTTTATTTGTAAGTTATTTACAAGAATATTTATTTATAAAGAATTGTTTATATTATTATTTTTATATAATATTTATATAATATATAATAAATAATATACAATAATATATTGTATAATATATAATTTATATAATATTTATTTATTATAAATATTTATAAAGAAATAAAATATTTCTTTATTTGTAAATAAATTATTACCTGCATGCCCCTCACTGGGTGGAGCTGACTTTTTTATTTAAAAAAGTACATTCCGTGGCTCTTTTCATCATGGCCTCTTTTATCACTTTGTTTCCTTTTTGCATACTTGGTGCCCTCCTCTACAGCCTTCTAAGCTCCCTGAAAGCAGGAAGGGTTTTTCCTTTGGTTTTATATTCTGGGGAGACAACGCAATGCCTGGCACTGAGTCAGCACTGGACGAAGCTTCAGTGTGTGAATGAGTTGGCAGAGCTCTCTTGGTTCGTTAGTAATGGAGCACAAATGAAGGTGTGGATATTCCAACACATCCACCAGTGATCTTCTCATTATACTTTGTGACTTCTTTGTTCTAATTTGTATTTTGCATCATTAGTGAATTCTCAAGTCGTTTTTTAAGAGGACATTTTTCAGAAGCTATCAACAACAACAAAAAAGTTAATTGATGGAACAATGTAAAATCCTTATCCAGTGAAGGCGTAGGATGGTATGTAATTTCTCAAAGAGTTACTAGCATCTTCTAAAAACAAAAAGAAAGTCTCACCTAGTCTTCCTTAATGATTTCACTGAAGATTTATATCCTTTTGATCTAGAGTGACACTCAGAACCTGGATGTTCCATATTGAAATTGCTGAAGTGTAGAGGAAAGATAATCTAAATTTGCTTTTCATGTCAATCACTGGGAACAAAGCAAATCTTCCAAGTGTGAGAAAGATATTGTTGGAAGGCAAAGATTTTGTTCATTCTTGAACAATACTGATTTCTTCTGTTTGTGGGTGTCTTGCTGGCTTTAAAGAGTACCCCAGATATAGAAAACCTCTTAGGATACAGCAGGGTATGGAATTATGAATCTGCAAAATTATAGGAAACAGTAAAGGTTATCCTTGTCTTAGGGGATAATCATCTCCTAAAATTAAATGACTTTAGTCCCTCTATCCCTCTAGATTTGTATGTAGCACACCAGAGAATTTTATTTTAGAGAGGAAAAAAATACGTAGAGATCCTTTGAATTTCACAATTGAGGAAACTAAATTCCAAATAAGTAAAGTGGTTTTTTGAAGAATTGTCCTGACCAATTTGGGACTAAAACCAAGGTCTTCTGGTGGCAGGGAACAATGTCCTACTACTCAGATGAATAAGCTTTCATTGACTATGTTGGAAGTTTCTTCTATTATGTACAAATGCTACTGGCTGAGATACTTTTAGCTGACATCATACTCTTTTTCTTTACTACATGATATTACATCTTCTGTCATATATGGCTAACTTCCTTATTTTGTAGATGATAAATTGTGATTTAGGGAGATTAACCGATTTACCAAAGATTAAATAGTTCATGGTAGTACTATAAATAGAAGCTAAGGCTTTCCACCTTCCTAATCCAGGGCTCATTGACTGTATCTCTCTCCTCCTGAAACCTGACTTGGCTCTCCTGTATAACAAATTAAGCACATAAACACACACAGCCACAAAATAGCAAGGTCAAATGTTTTTACAATTTCTAATAAGTTCATCTAAGCCTGGACTTGGAAAAATGATTAAATTTACTGTTTATTTTTTCCCCCTCTTTTGAGAACCCTTGTAGTAAACCATTTATTTATTCATTTATTCATCAAGCATATTGATTTTTCTATTATGGCTCTCAAACTGTGCCTCAAGCTGGGGATTCAGAGATAAATAATCATGAATTTGGGTCTCACAATTTAGTAGAGGGAAACAGAGATATAAAAAGTAAGTAGAGAAAACTGTTACAGGTATTGCAGAGTAAGTAAGAAAATGTTAATCAGAGGACAAAATGGTTCAGTCTACCTGAGCGTTGATTAACAGATTCATAGAGTAAGTGTTGTGATATTCTGAATTTGAAAGATGGGGTAGATGTTTCCTGGAGGTAAACAGTGGGCTGGGATTGAAGAGTGACATGTAGCCTAAGCAAAGATATAATCAGATTCTAAAGATAGGATCTTAGTGGGGTGTGCCGCTAGAGTGCCTAGGAAATTGAGGCTGGAAATGTCAGAAATGGGCCCATGAAAGGATGCTTGTGATTTGCCAAGAGTATGAATTTATCCTACAAAAAACAAAGAGCCAGGACTTGTTTATACCTGGGCTTAATTCTAGTTAGATCTACCATAGTAGAATGCATATGTTTATGTGTGTGTAAGGGAACATGCTAGCAAATAGGGATACCAGTTCAGGCCCCTTGTGGTTGTGCAAGGCATGGAAAATGAGGAGTCACATGGAGGTAGAATGAGAGGAATGTGGTGAACAAGATGTGGGGGTTAGGTAATCGAAGTGACATTGAACTTGGAAATTAAAAGAGCTGAGTTCTAATTATGGATCTTCCACTCTATAGCTGTATGATCTGGAATCAGTGAAAACTGTAGATGTTTTCTAACCATCAATTTCCTTTCTGTAATGTAAAACAGCAAGGTAGGATTTTATCTCTATTATTCTTTAAGTCTCTACAAATTGATGATTGTCTCTTAGATCCCTGCATTACCTAAGCAGATTCAAGGGTCTAACTAAGGAAGGTTGTCTTAGCCTCCATACTAATTATACCTAACATTTATTCTTCATCAAATATAAGCATCGTTGGGAATGTTGATTCAGTTGATCCTCATTGCAACCCTTTATGGTAGATGATATTATAATTATCATTTTACAGGTGGGGAATTGACGTGCAGAGAGTTGAAATAATTTCTTCAGATGCTATCTTTTTGTTCTCTCTTTAAGCCTGCTATAACAAAATACCAGAGACTGGGTGCCTTATTACAAGAGAAATGTATTCCTCACAGTTCCAGAGGCTGGAAGTCCAAGGTCAGGGTGGCAGTGTGGTATAGTGAGGGCCCTCCTTTAGGCAGCTGATTTCATGTTGTATCCTCATTCTGCAGAAGGGGTGAGCAAGCTCTCAGGGACGTCTCCTGTATCCGCAGTGAACGTAATCACCTTTCAGAGGTGCTACCTCTTAATACCATCACCTTGGGCATTAGGTTTTTAACATTTATTTGAATTTCGTGGGAACATACACATTCAGACCATAGCACTGCTCTTTTTATTCACTGTATAAATTCCCTTAAAAAGCATCTGGACTATACCTGACTCCTTCCTAGGTCCATTAATAGGAATATTATTGCATATTCATTTATACTTGCTACTGTAACAGATATCTCTCTAAATCGCATTGACTCAACATAGCTTCTTTCTTGTGCATGTGAAGCCAGTTAGTGTCAGAGGCTGGATCTCTCTTTGATATTGTTATTCAGGGATCCAGGCTGTTGGTGGCTCTTCTGGGTCACCTCTGGCACTGATGTCTGAAAGAGGAAGAGGGAGAGTGGCTGACACAGTAAGAGGTTTTCACAGGCCTGGTCCTGAAGAAATATAACTTACTTCTGCCTACCTCCTATGTGTCACATACAAGAAAGAGTGGTCCAGTTGTATGCCCAGAAGAAAAGTAAAAGGAGGCTTGGTGAATAGTGAGGCACTCACTTTGGGAGCTGGGATTTGAGCCTCGACCATTTGGCATCAGAATCCTCACCCAAACCACTATGCTCTATTACCTTTTGGACTTGATCGCTCTAATGGAATTGGCACTAATTAAACGGTTTTGTACATAAAGCAGGTTAACTTTAGGATGCAGGTCGACTTTATAGTGCATATTATTTCTGTGTAGTTAAGATTTGTGACTTCATACAAACTCCCTTCTCTGTTTCTCATTAAGTTTAGTGACTTAATGAAGTTAATTGACGTTACTCTGGAGCAGTTCAAAATCTTTTACTTTGACTCTCCTTTTTTGATAGGTCTAATGTATTGTACCCATTATAAAGCAACTTAATCATTTCAGAAATTTACAGAATTTTAGGATTAGAAGGAACTTGGAACGCTAATGCTAAAACTAGTCTGATTTCTTCATTTTGTAGAAGAGGAAAGATACTCAGAGACCTTAATGACCTACTCCATAGTACACTCCTCAGGCTCAGAGAACTATGCAGGAGAGCCCAAATACCCCATCTTTCATTTTTTTTTTTTTTACTGCTTTTTCCACTCAACATGGGATTTTCCTCAAGAAGCATCTTGGGCTGCACTGCCCTCCCTTTAAGGGGCACTTACAGGAATCTGATTAATCATAAAAGAACAGCATGGCTCTTACAGTTTATAGGAACTGGGGATGTTCTGATTCTTCACATTTTTCCTGTGTATGCAATTTGGAATTAAGCAGAAAATCTGCTTTTAAATCTTTGACATTAGAAACATTTTAAAAAGCACAATGGATATTTTCCCGTCTGAGTAATCCGAGATAGCTTTGGGGTCATCTCTGGAAATGTCACTTTTCACAGTGAAGGAAATGTAGAAAGTGACACTGTTGGGTTGTGCATTTCCTGGATCCTACTTTGAAGGTAGAAACTTGTCCCCTGCTCTTAAAAAAAAAAGCAGAGATACTTCTGCTTGATAATTAGCTTTTGTTAATTAATAACTTTTGTTTAAAAAAGGAGAACTACCCTAGTCAGCACATTTTTTTGGGGTCAAAGTACAGAGATCTCATCAAATTACCTCATGAAAAAAGAGGTTCATTGAAACCTACTGTATAAAATATTTCAGGAATTCTGGAAAACTTCAGGAAGCCCTGAGGAAGGGCAAACACCAGGGCAGCTTATGGGACTCCCTACTATCTTACCTCTGACATCTTTTTGTATCTGTGCTTAGTTCTTCTTTCTGCTTCCTTGGAGTCCCATCACTATGAGATATAGACCCATCTCTCCCTGAGTCACCTCACTTCTAATGCAACGTACTCCTTTCCACATGGCAATTCTGTAACTTTAGGTTTAAATTTCCAGACAGATGTATTTGATTTGTCCACTTCCTGTTTTTGAGACAGAAGTTACAAGCAGAAGTTCTGGTAGTTTATCAAGGAACCACTATTCTCTGAGACTTGCCTTCTTCAACACCAGTTCTCATTTAGAAGAGGATGTAGAAGATGTTCATGATTGAGCTGAGGGGCAATGAGTCTAAAATTCTCTCAAGAGTGAATCTTCTGTTCTGTCTCTTTCTCTTAAAACAGACTGGGGGACATCATCTGGTTGAGAGCTTGCTTTTGTTAATAGAGACTTACCATTCATTATTAGGGTTATTATCCATTAGTGATAATCTTCCCCTACCCCCAATAACTTTATTTTTTTCATATAAAAATGGAGCAGTTTTAGAAAACAGGCTCTGTAAAAATGTCATCAGCACTTTGCTATTTCCTCCCTAATCATTTTGACTTCATAAATTATGTGAACTCTTGAAATTTCATTGAGCTCTTTAAATAACCATTTCTTTTAATTAGATTGCTTCAGCATGAAAGTCTAAAAATGTGCCCTATTTTCTCATTCTAATGAATTAAAGTGAGAAATTAGCTGTCTCAAAAAGTTTTTGTTTCAGCACATTTTTTTCCATTCAAAGTGATTTACAGCAACCTAAATCCACTAACTAGCCTGCATTTCAGATGTCTATTGGTGCATGTAGGTGATGCTTTATTTCTGCTTAGAAGGTGTAATGCAGACTCTCTGGGGAGCTAGTCAAGCTGGGTAAAACTATTGAATAGGAGTGTACGGAGACAAACAAAATTTTAGAATCAATGAGACAAATCAGAATACAGATAAGAACTGAAATCTAATGGAAAGGAAACCAAGCAGGAACAAATTCACAACTTGATGCTGAATTTACTCTTTTCTGTAGTTTAAGTGTCAAATAAAATATTTTTTTACATGCACCTCATGTCAACACAATTAAGTATGTTTATAGAGTTTTTTAAATACGAAATCAGAACTTTTAGAAAATGTAGATAATTTTCCCTAGCAGCTATGTCTTTGTAACTTATATGTTCCATCATTGTGTATTCACTAATTACATTAATAGTAAAAAACAAAGAGAATTAATATTTAAGTAATGCTATACAATTTAAAAGCAGTTTATATGCTTGGCATACAGTGAATATTCAATAAATGGTAGCAACTGTCATCATCTTACACATCATTTCCAGAGTGAATGAATGATTCATATGTACAGAATGTGATATGCATAGTTTTGTGCTCTTATTAACCTAAGGCCAGCAACCACTACTCAAGATGAAATGATCTGCATAAATATTATTCTACTAAGTACCAATTTGTCATACCTATGCATTTATAGTTCACAGGTGATGAATAAAATGTGCTCATAGTAACACATGTATAAATATACATGGATATATGTAATTATAATTATGTATGTGGGCATATAGTTTCTAAAAATCTATGTAAGCATATGAACAAAATCTTATTTAATTCAGACTTTTCCCTCTGTAGAAGTTCCTTTCAGTCAGTGAAAAAGCAGTTGAAAACAACAAACGTTTTGGCTAAGATGCCTTCCACGCAGAATATACCAGTCACAATAACTTTAGAAAACTTTCAGAAATCTTGAGACGTGTTTTAAGAGGCAGTATCTTAAGGCGACATTTCTAGGGGCACTCAAGGGCTAATGATCTTATTGTTGAAATGAGACATAGGGTGATAATTCTGGAAGGCCACAATTAGAGCTGGGTAAAATTCAGTAACCCCATTTTTTTTTTTAAGATTTTATTTATTTTTTTGACAGAGAAAGAGAGATCACAAGTAGGCAGAGAGTCAGGCAGAGAGAGAGGAGGAAGCAGGCTCCCTGCTGAGCACAGAGCCTGAGGCGGGGCTCAATCTCAGGACCCTCAATCTCAGGACCCCGAGATCATGACCTGAGCGGAAGGCAGTGGCTTAATCCACTGAGCCACCCAGGCGCCCCTCAGTATCCCCATTTTTATAAGAATTAAACCTCCGTGTCTCTCCCGTCCTTTCACAAAAATGTAGGAGGCAACCTTTGGTGTTCATGCATCACATCCAGGCGACGACATAGAAGACAAGAAAGGTGGTTTTTGTTCGTTTGTTAATGACTTGGGAATTGTGACATGAAGAAAATTGTTTGTTTGTTCTTTTTTCATTTAAATCTTCTCCAGGGGTTCTTGCATCATTTTAATATGATGCTAACTGTCTGTGAAGCCTATTCTGTTAATTTGGAAAGCCCTAATATTTGATTAGTTTAGTTTATCATGAGCTCTGTCTGAATCTGTATAGAGAATTGCATTAACTGCTGGAATTTCCTACAGTCTCATTAACCTTTTAAAGGAAAACCACAGGAATTAGTTTTACCTTCTTAAATTGCTTGTTTACCATTTATTAAACACATACCACATGCTGAACAGTTTACATGAAAAATTAGTCTTTGTCTATAAGAATCTGGTTATCCTAAGAAGTTAAGATATGTAGACAAGTAAGAACATTCTACATACGTACACATATGCCTTGCTCAGGTGAACTAAATTCTGCTAGAAGGTTCAGTTCTCTGATTTGAGGTATCTTGTTTCACTTGGCATATATTAAAACATACTGAAGTCAATATTCTTCCTACCCATGCCTTGAAACTCTTTGAGGATAATATTACCCATCCATCTACTTACCTCTCATCTGTTCTATTTTAAAAAGGTTAATTATCCCTCTCTCGTTCCTCCACAAAAAAGCTTTACAACTTCAGTTTTAATAAGAATGGAGGCTGAGTTTTTTTTTTTTTTTTTTTACTAAGTCCCATTTTTCACCAGGAATTCTATCTGTACGCCTGTACATTTTTTCTTTCTTCAATGAAGGGAGAGGTCAAGGCAGCAAAGCCTGTGTCTGTCAGGCTTGCTCTTCCTGGTCAGCTTTATTATTAATCTGTTCACATTTAGTATCATGTGCTCTGAAGGGGAGGACATGTCTGTCAGTTTTCCCCGGGGAAGCTCCTACTTTACCCTCCTCTTCATTATACCTTATGGGCATCATTCTTACCTCCCTTCTCCTCAAACAAGAAAGCATACTTTCTTCACAAGAGTCCTCACAAACCAAACTTAGCCAAAGTAATTATCCAATTGTGGAATGACTCCTTGCAATTCTTTAAACGATATAAACATTTTCCTTTATTTTAAGATTTTATTTATTTGTCAGAGAGAAAGGGAAACCACAAGCAGGGGGAGCAGCAAACAGAGGGAGAAGCAGGTTTTCTGCTGAGCAAGGGGGCCCTGTGGGGCTCGATCCTGGGATCATGACCCAAGCCCAAGACAGGTGCTTAACCAACTGAGCCACCCAGCCATCCCAAACATTTTCTCCAAAAATTTTTTTAAAAATACTTATTTTGTATTGACTCACACAAGCTAGAATGATATATTTTGAGATATCATGCTTCACTGGCTTATCCTCTACTTAATGCATTTGGAAAAAATATATCCTACTAAACAAGCTAGGAAGCAGTAGAAAGTATTACTGTGGCCTCAGGTGAGCTAAGTTTTGAAACAGTAACAAAAACCACCTCAAAATTTTAGAGGCTTATAAGAGCTTAAGGCTTATTTCTCATTCATAGGTCCATCATGGTTGGTGGAAACTCTATTTCATGTCTCTTCACTGGAAGACTCCAGTTGATATAGTTTCCACTATTAAGAACATACTTGGGGGGTGCCTGGGTGGCTCAGTGGGTTAAGCCGCTGCCTTCATCTCAGGTCATGATCTCGGGGTCCTGGGATCGAGTCCCGCATTGGGCTCTCTACTCAGCAGGGAGCCTGCTTCCCTCTCTCTCTCTCTCTCTCTGCCTGCCTCTTTGTCTATTTGTGATCTCTCTCTGTCAAATAAATAAATAAAATCTTTAAAAAAAAAAAAGAAGAACATACTTGGTTGCTTTGGCTGGTGTGGGAAAATGTGGTGAATCACACACTATCTCTTAAGCAGCCACACAAACTGATATCCTTTGCTATTGCTCATAAGTTACCTTTGCTACGTTAGCTTTCACTTCCTTGGCCAACGCAAGTCACGTGACCACATCGAAGATTAATGGAGTGAAGAAGTGCAATATTACCATGTATCCAGAAGGGAGAGAGCCAGAGATATTTGGTGAACAGCACTAATGTTTATCAATGGTTACTACAACTGCTTTATCCTTCTATACTTCTTGTCAAGAAAGGTAGAAATGAATTTTGATACTGGCATTGGCAAGGGGAAACCAGATGCAGAGTTTTCACCTGTCCATTCCTTTCCAATGTATGATAAAACCTCCTTATAACAAGTAGTGAAATGGCCTTTGTGGATGCTGAAACAGTGCCTCTCCTTCCAAGGGAGAGGTCAGTGGAATGTCACTGTGTTCTCCCAGGTGCTGTCATACTGTGAAAGAGAACAGAACCCTTGCCACCTCAGGTTGTCCCCAGAGCTGTCTCACCTAAGTGCTGGGCTGAACAGCATCAGTATCTCAAGAAGCCCTAGTAATCTCGTCTTCAGCCTGGATTCTCACCAAAGATTAGTAGGACTGACCTCGTCACCTACAGCTTTCTTTCCCTAAATCACTATCAGAATTCCAAGTATCCCCAATAATGGTCAAAGAGATGTTCATCTCCATGCTGCTCTGAAATCCCACACCTTTTCCCATCCTCTGCTGTTTAGTGTGTTCCAGCCAACTTCTTGCAGGCGATCCCACTACTCCTTCCCAGGAAATTTACTTTGCCTCTTTCTGAGAAACCTGTTTTATATCTGCTTTTTTCTTTTCAGTCATCTCTCATATTTCATAGAAAAAATAGGTGAAATCAGATAAGAAACTGCCTCATCTCCTCACCACCTAATCCATTCACACCTACCTGCCTCTGTAGCTATACATCCCACCTTTACTCTTGTTAAAATGGATTATTTCCATATCAGTTTATTGTCAACCCCCCCAAGTGCCCTGAATCTCAATTCCTTTTTCCTTCTCAAGAACATTCTTTTGTAATTACCTATTTTCTTTCCTATATTGTGCATTTCTCTACCAGATAATTCCAGCAAGCAAGCACGCCGTTATGGCATTCATTAAAAAAGATTCCCTTGACACCATGCTTCATTCTGGCTATTGCTTGCTTCCTTCTTCCCTTAACAGAAAAGCTTCTTGGAGGAAATTTGTATAATTGCAGTTTTACATCCCATTCTCCAGGAAACTTACTTTAATCATGCTTTTATTTTCATCACGCCACTGAAATGATTTTTACTGCGATCAAATGCCAACAATAGCCAACACAGAGAGCCTACTATGAGGCAGGCGGGGCTCTAAGTACTTGAGGCCTATTAACTCATTTCATCCTCAAACCAACCCTGTAAAGATGGTGCTATTAATATTCCCCTTTTAGAAAGGGAAAAAAAAAATGCTACTCAGAGATACTAAAAAACTTGCCCAAGGTCACAGAGCTGTTAGGAGGAGTTCAGATTTGAATCCAGCTACTCTGGTTTTAAAGGCTATGCTCTTAATTAGTACATGGTCTTACTTTTTTAATGGACAGGGACTTCTCTTTGTTTACTGAACCTTTCAGCAGCACTCCCCACAGCTGATGGAAACATTCCATCAGCTGATGGAAACATTCTTGAAACATTTTGTTTTTTGGTTTTCCATGCTTTCATCCCATGTTTTCATTGTATTTCCTCATGCTCCGCTCCTTGCTGATCTCTATTGCTGGCTCCCCATTTCAGACTGAGGTTTAAAGGGACTGTTTCCCTTCTACTCTTTTGGCAAACTTTCAAGGTTATTTAGTTCAGTCTGTGGTTCAGTCTGTGATCACATATGAGCCTGGATTTCTTAAGCGTGTTATCTGCACCCGAAATCTCTTCCCAAAGCTCCATTTCACAAATGTTGCTGCCCGATTTATATCTCTACTTGGGTGCCTTTTAATAGTCTCAAATTTAACACTGAAAGCACAGAACTACAGGTATTTTAACCCAACCCAGCTTTTGCCAAACTCCCTGTTCCCAGACCTTTTCTATCTGCCAGAACCACCACCCCCACTGCCCCCCGCCCACAGAGTTCCTGTATAAATAACATACAATATGATATTAGTTTCAGGTATACAATATCATGATTCAATAGTTCTACCCATTAATCAGTGCTCATTATGATCAATGTTTTTCACCTTTTTTATCCACCCCCCCATCCACCTCCTCTTTGGCAAACACCAGTTTGCAGAACCACCCACTTCTAATTGCTCAGGACAAACTGATGAGTGACCCCAATTCCTCCTTCCCACAGAGCTCATGTTCAGGCTAACAGCAAGTCAAACCAGCTCTACAGAGGACTGTTCCTAATCTGCTGCTTCTCCCCAGCTCTGCTGTTGTTAGTATAGCCTCAGTTATCCTTTGTCCCCTAGGCTCTTGCAGCCTCTTCATGACTGGTCTTCCTCCTCTCCCTCCTGCTTCTTCAACCCATTCTTTCAAGGCAGTCTGAGCAAATTTCTAAAGCATTTAATGAGTTATCATATCTACCCAGAGTATTTCCCTTGTGACATGAGTAAAATCCAGTTCCTTTATTATAGCCTACCAGTCTCTACTCCACCTTCCATTTCTTTTTTTTTCTTTTCAGTGTAACAGTATTCATTGTTTTTGCACCACACCCAGTGCTCCATGCAATATGTGCCCTCCCTAATACCCACCACCTTGTTCCCCTAACCTCCCACCCCCACTCCTTCAAGACCCTCAGGTTTTCAGTGTCCATAGTCTCTCATGGTTCACCTCCCCTTCCAGTTTCCCTCAACTCCCTTCTCCTCTCCATCTCCCCTTGTCCTCCATGTTATCTGTTATGCTCCACAAATAAGTGAAACCATATGACAATTGACTCTCTCTGCTTGACTTATTTCACTCAGCATAATCTCTTCCCGTCCCGTCCATGTTCCTACAAAAGTTGGGTATTTATCCTTTCTGATGGAGGCATAATACTCCATAGTGTATATGGACCATATTTTCCTTATCCATTCGTCCATTGAAGGGCATCTTGGTTCTTTCCACAGTTTGGCGACCGTGGCCATTGCTGCTATAAACATTGGGGTACAGATGGCCCTTCTTTTCACTACATCTGTATCTTTGGGGTAAATACCCAGTAGTGCAATTGCAGGACACTCATGAAAGAAATTGAAGAAGCCACATTTCTGAACACAGTTCCCTAGACCTCGCAATTGCTCAACCACGCCGTTGCCACCCGGATGACCGAGGCTGTCCTAGGAACACACCACACATTTCCCCATTTCAGCTCCCTGTCATTTGTTCCTCCTTCTCTTTGGAATACTCTTCCTTTCTTAGATCCTCATAATGGATGCTTCCCTCTCATCTCTCAGGTCATCATTCAGATGACCTCGCAGAGGTCTTCTCCGGCACTCATAAAAATACACTCTCCTTCCCTGTTTGCTTACTCTCTCTTTACTGCAGTTCCTTCCAGAAGCTTAAAAATCTAGTTTTTTCTTTTTTTTTAAAGCATTCACAGGGTTTTACAATTTGTTTTCTACACAGGAATATGACCTCTCTGAAGGCAGGCTCTCTGTCCCTCCTTTTTATGGTTATATCCCCAGTACTCAGAACCATACCTGAGGTGTGGTATTGACTCAATTAAAATGTGATTAAGTACGGTACAGAGTTAGCATAATGACTTGTACAATATAATGCAAAACACTCAATAAATTAAACCAAACCGAATCATCCTTAGCTAGAAAATATTTTCTAGAGCACAAGAGTCTGACTCTCAAGCTTTTAGCTTTCACAGAGATAGACTTGTGTTTGAATCAAACACAGAGAAATCCCCATTTGTATCTACAGTGGCGGGAAAATCTTTGCGGCATTGGAAATGGTATCTCTTTCTTGACAGATCTTTCAAGGATCCCATGTCAAAGTCATATGTCACACCCAAGTTTCTTGGTCTTGCATGGAGGAATGGACAATATGTGTGATTTTTTTCTCTCTTACAAGGTCTAAGCAAGATGTCTAACCTGTTTGCACAGTAATACTCATCCCCAAGGGGAAGATTAATATAAATATATGATGTATTGATCTCTACAAAATGGGCCTCAATATGTTTATATCATTAAATAATTTCAGATCTGGTTTTTATATCACATTTTTAAAAATTTCTGAAAGGATTGTGTTTCAACAGATATTTGATTTTAAACTTATTTTTAGCATATAAAACTTCTACTTTATTGTTCCAAAGTGGGGTTAATACTTTGAAGATGAAATGCTACCCCCACCCCCAAAAAAAGAAAGAAAAAGAAGGCAAACCAGAACCCTGCCCTAATGTGATAAGTGAGGTCCACAAGTCCCAAGTACCCAACCATTCAGGAGCCTTACTGCCAGGTTAAGGGGCTGGGTGGGGGAAGCCTTGAAGCTTATTGGATGGGGCTCCCGGGCTAGATATAAATCCATCCACATTCTGACTATGGTTGTTGGTAGCAAGATGGAAAGAAAAGATTTTTGGGGCTGAAACTGGCTGGGACTTCTAGGAAAATGGCAGCAATTTCAAGAATCCCTAGTTAGTTCATTACCAGGGAAACTGTGCAGAGGAATACTGAGGAGATGGGTTCCACCCTTTACCTCCTTACTTCCTGAAAAGAGGTTCCCTGTCTGGCTTCTGTGCTTACCCCTAGAAGAAAAACATAACCTTAACCCTCCCCCAGCCCACCACTTTGAGAATAGGTCTCCTCTTTGCACCATTGCAGGGCACCTTGTCAAAGGGTTTGCCTTTCTTTGACTAACATGTTGGACAAAAAAGTCATATGCAAATAAGTATGTTTTTGATGATGCCACATATTGTCTCTATATTTCAGACTGTTCTTACAGCTCATTCTAATCTGGTCACTAATTGTTCCTGCTTCACCAAGCATTTACTGACAGAAATGGTCCTTGCACATTTAGAAAAGAAATCAAATCTGCATTATGGAGTCAGCATCATTGTATTTCTAGTTTCATGCATGGGGGAATCCGTTATAGAGCTATATTTAATGTACATCTAATTATAAAGGGTGGGGGAGAAGCCAAAGCTTTCTCAATGTTGTCTTATCTCTTATTTTTGTTTATGCAGCTCATCATGTTAAAACGGGCACTTGTGAAGTGGTGGCACTCCACAGATGCTGTAATAAGAACAAGATAGAAGAGCGATCACAGACAGTCAAGTGCTCCTGCTTCCCCGGGCAGGTGGCAGGCACCACGCGAGCAGCTCCGTCTTGTGTGGATGGTATGACTTCTTCCATTGCTCATGGTGGTCATAAAGCTGGGGACTGGTTAGACCTGGAAATCCACTATAATGCTGTTGACTGTGGTCAATCCTGAGGGATCATACCATAAATCATGTGGTTGATGAGAGATTATTGATCAGGGGGAGGGGCATTCTGAAATCTAAAATCCTCTGGAAGCAGGTCTAAGACCTTATGCAGTTTTATAACAAAAGGCATTCTAGGGAGGCTCCAACAAGTCCATGTGCTTCTTACTTTGATACCATCAAATACTGATTTACCAGTGAAGGGTGTGGGTGTATGTATAAATTAATTGGGAAGAGAAAATAGAGGCTTAAACAGTATGGTGATGTAAACCCATGGGTGGTTCCTAAGAATGAAAATATAAGCACCATACAGATTAGTGAATTTGTAGTTTGACTTAACATGAAATATTGATTTTTATGGAGATCCATCAAAATGTTAATTTCTTTATTGGAGGGTTCACCTAATTACAATAGGACATACATCTTTGTATGGGTCTACTTAATTACTGTTACCATGAAAAATAATTTTAAGTATTCCTATTAGCATGGCTCATTCCTTGTGATGATGGTTACTGCCCACAATTAAAAAAAATTACATTAACTCTAATATTCTAATTTTAGCTTACTTGTGGGAAGTATTACATTAATTCTAAAACGTTGATTCTAAACTGGTAGTAGGTTCATTTTCTTATATATTTAGGTAAATCAGTGCATGCATATGTCTACATAAGTTTCTTCCCACTATATTAGTTTTCATTAAGCCTGTACATTCACAGGAAAATATCCTTCAATAATGTGCTTCTAATTAACAATATTATTTGTTAAGAGGCTGGAGCTCATGTTCAGTGTTCTTACCACAATAAATGAAAATTTAATATAAAAATTCTTTTAGTCAGAAAATATAGAAGGATTTAGGCCCTTTGGACAAAAAGAGAAGCATGCTTCAAAACCCAGTCTTCACCACTATTAGGAAAAACCGGTGTCCTTTGTTCTTCTTTAAATTTGCGCCCAGATAATTAACTAGCCCAAATAGAAAACATTGAATTGATTTTTTTTTTTTTAATCTCCCGTAGCTTCAATAGTGGAACAGAAATGGTGGTGCCATATGCAGCCATGTCTTGAGGGAGAGGAATGTAAAGTTCTTCCAGATCGGAAAGGATGGAGCTGTTCCTCTGGGAATAAAGTGAAAACAACTAGGGTAAGTGGACAGCTAGCTTGGGAAAGCAAAAATGTCTCTGAATTCATAGAGTGTGGACATGCACAGTAACATTGTTAAGTGATGGTTGTACAATGAAGAGTATAGTTTTCCATACTACACCCTCCCATTTTCTTCCTAATTCTTTTTTTTCACAGCACATTTTAATTTTACTCAGAATAGCATCTTCTATAGATTGCCATCAACTGTCATGTTATTTAATGAATTAATGTTGTGTGTTCCCCTTCATGAGATACTGACAGTGATGAGAAACCCCCTGAATATGCATGTTAAATGCTGAGGTGACCTCAATCCCTTATTCTTCTAACGGACAATAATTTGAATATATTCTGGGGGAAAAAAAAAAAGAGTATATTTTATACATGACTCAATACAACTTCCCAACTAAGAGTCTTTCATTTTTATGAAAGTAATTATTTTGATCTTCCTGATTTCTGGGTCAATAAATGGTTTTCTAATGGTAACTTTGTAATGAGTTATGAAGAGGAGTTTCTAAATCTCAGGTCAATATGAAAGAATACTCTTCAGGGGCGCCTGGGTGGCTCAGTGGATTAAGCCTCTGCCTTCGGCTCAGGTCATAATCTCAGGGTCCTGGGATCGAGCCCCACATCGGGCTCTCTGCTCAGCGGGGACCTGCTTCCTCTCGTCTCTCTCTGCCTGCCTCTCTGCCTACTTGTGATCTCTGTCAAATAAATCTATTTAAAAAAAAAAAAAAAGGAAAGAAAAGAATACTCTTTGGACAATGATATATTTCAGCTTGCAATGATTGACTTCTGGGACATGGGAGAGAAGTGAAAATGGTTAGCTTTAAACTTTGATTTCCTAATTAGCTCCATGGATATTCTGGATGGGCAGCATTTAAATTTTCTGTAGAATCAGCAAATGAAAGTTCTGTCTTGTTTTGCTATTTGCTTTGAGGGGAAAGCAGACTATTGATTAGAACTGGATAATTGGGGACTAGAACAGAATAATGATATAAGATTTTATTTTATAAAAAGTAACATAAGACCAGAGACTGGTTAACTTAGCATGCTGTTTCAGAATGGCAGTTTTTTTTTTTTTTTTTTTTTTTTTTTTAGACCTCTCTGGACATATTCAAGAGAATTATTTTTGAGTCCTATCAGATATATAATTCAATGTGTTGAATAACATGTTGATCGCATTGGCTATTCAGACATACACAAAAGCAACTAAGTTTCTTTTTTTTTTTTAATATTTTATTTATTTATTCGACAGACAGAGATCACAAGTAGGCAGAGAGAGAGAGAGAGAGGAGGAGGAGGCAGGCTTCCCGCTGAGCGGAGAGCCCAATGCGGGGCTCGATCCCAGGACCCTGGGATCATGACCTGAGCCGAAGGCAGAGGCTTTAACCCACTGAGCCACCCAGGCGCCCCAGCAACTAAGTTTCTAATAGCAAAAATAATAACTTTATATTTTATCCTATTATTCATGACTCTCTTTGTTGGCTAAATGCTGATATACTTTTCCAAAACCCACAGAGTGCATGATCAGTTAATTAGAATAATTGTATTATTCAGTTAGCACATGATATAAACCATGTTGATTTATTAAAAACATCCTTGGCAATATAAAGTTTCCTTCTAAGTTATTTATAGCATGAATATATTTCCTTCCCTAACACTATAAATCCTTAGTCCAAAATAGCACTCATGGAAATTCACTGAAGATCTGAGATTCTGAAGCAAATTAAAAAACAAAAATTGCACTCTAAACTCTGTTTTTTATTACTTCAATGGACATGAGGAAGCTAACATTTATTGGATACTTAAAACATATGCCATAAACTGAACAAAGTACTTCATGTGAATGAGCTCATTTAATCCTCTTAACAGCCCAGTGAGGAAGATAATATTATTATCTCCTTTTTACAGATGAGTAAACCAAAGTTTCAAAACCTTCAGTGACTTCCCAAGGTCATACAGCCAATGAGCAAGGAAGCCAGGGTTCAAACCGAGCAGTCTCATTCCAGAACCCAATCTCTTAACCTGTAGTTTAAACTAGATAATTTAATAGTGAGGAAAGCTTCCTATCATTCTATTCATATTAGGTAGACCTTTAAAGTTATCTTTAACTTTCTGGATCATTGAAATGAAAAGGTCAAGACCATGTGATCTAAATTCCCACAGTAAATTGTGTAACAAGTGCTGCTTCCCTCCCTGCTGTGCCGTATTCTCAGGGTACAAACTTAAAATTCAGTCTCTGCAATGCTTCACATTTAAGTGGTTTTCATCATGTAATTAAACAAGATGGATGAGAGGCTGAGAACCTGTGAGTGAGGAAGACCATCATCTAGTTCCTCCAGTTCATTTTCATTATAAAGTGTTAGGCCACACAGAGTAGATTGTACTTCCTTTTTATTTCTCTTTTGCCCTGAAGAAGAGCTTTTAAAGGAGGGCCTCCCTGAAGATAATGTAGAAAGGGCTCATGCCACCAGAAGTATTTTTTTTTAATTCTTAATTTTTTAACATATAATGTATTATTAGCCCCAGGGGTACAGGTCTGTGACTTGTCAGGTTTACACATTTCACAGCACTCACCATAGCACATACCCTCCCCAGTGTCCATAACCCAATCACCCTCTTCCTACCCTCCTACCCCCAACCAGAGGTATTTATTAAATCACTTTTAAGATTCCTTCCAACTTGGAGTCTGTGATTCTCATTTAGAATAAGGAAAAATCATCATATATAAGACCAGTGATCCTTGAAGACAGAGTTTCTTGAGTACAAAGTAAATTATTATCTCTTGTTTTCTTTACAAGAAAAAGATTGCTGGTGAGAAGGAAGGTATATAGAGATTTCCAACTAAAGGGACGTCATGGTATTCCAAATGGCTAGGCAAAATGATAAGCAATTTTGAGTGTTTTGAGTGTTTCAGGATGATAAGCAATTTCCCTGAGGCCTCAAAAAACAAAGTCTCCGAGGTCATCAGGTTATTACACTTTTGCTTTCTCCACTGAAATAGTACAAAAAGTATAGGAGATACAAATTTTTGAAATAGCTCTGGCCAGTATTACTTTGTGCACCGTGGAAGTGTTGGATAGAGGTAGCTCCTATCCCACATAAATAGCAGCAGAATAATCGAGAAGAATTCTGATCATTATTCGATTCATGGCATTATTGTTCCTTTGTCAGCCTTAAATAAGGCAGCCATGGTTGTGGCAAGCCAAGCAGCCACTGCAGCCCTGATTTGGCAGGTTCCAGCCACAAATGGGGAAAGTCCAGAAGTTTAGTATGAATAGGTTACAAAGTAACCAAAGAGCTGCTCGAAGCCAAAAGCCATCTGAGTTTCTTATGCAAGATATGTTGGTGTTGTGGGATTATCACTGCAAGCAAAATGGCTTGAGAAATGAATAAAATTTGCAATAATGTACACCCTTCCTTTTAATTGCCCATATTCAATCTGGAGTGCTCCAGTAAGCCGAATGTTAGAAAAAAAGCAGTCAGCCAAAAACAGCAATGAGACTTGCTTAGCCTCAGCAGAGATGTGATGGTACTTTCTAGAATTGACTACAGCTTATGGGCTGGGTGAATTCCTCATTTAAGACTAATTTGGAATTTACATTGTACTTCCTACTATAAATGTGAATTATATCCCCTTCTGTCTTTGTACCAGATTCAAGAAGCTTATTATTCCAATCCCATTTTCTATTTGTCCCAACAAGGGAGAAAAGGCAAAGAATAAGACAACCCTTGCTGGAATATCAGTATTTTGCACTCATGTTCTTCTGTGTCCCAAACATTTAATCGGGAGAGAAAGGAGGATGCAACATTTGTTTCCTGAACCTTATTTCTTACCTTAAAGGTGGAAACTTAGGACTGCTTTTGACCTCTGTAACCACCTATTATATTACTTTTAAGAACTCCAAAGTTAAAGTCATGAAAGCCCTTTGATTTCAAACTCACTTTCAAAGATAAATAATAAAGAACTTTTCAAAGAGTCATTAATAAAAGAATACTCTTTCCAGTGTGAAAGAGCACATAATTATACGCTAATTATATAACATGAAAGTAGCAGGGGGGAAAGGTGCTATAGAGCTTGTAAGACTTGGGAAAAAAAATCTTTGATAACATTGTTGGATCCTTAGCAAAAATAGACTCTGATTCATTTCTTTTAATGTTTTGATATTCTTTCTCTGTGAAACATCTCCTAAAGGAAGTCACATTTTGATTTTAGAATTCACAGCTCGTGGCCATGGCTTTGGGTTCCAAACACCAATGGTCATGCAGTTCTTAAGTCTGGTTCTTCCCTAAAGAAAGATGACCTTCAGAGTATGCAAGAGTCTGTATTTTCATTAGATATTTCATCTCTATGAATCACACAGAGATGTGATTAGGTCTATTTACTTTTCATATACTTAAGACATTTTCTGGGTAATTTTTAACTAATTGGAAGTCTTTCATCTTTACTAATTTACTTAAATTGCCTCAAGCAGATTAGAACTCTATTTTTCTAAAGTCTCTTCAAGTCTATGTGGATTTTAAGTGCATAAAATATGATTTCATTTTGGTGAATAATGCAAAGAAAATCAACAGGTATTAAGAATTTCCTATGCATAAACATCCTGTAATAACAATGCTCTTATTATAATCAAAGCGACAAAAGCATATATGAAGGCATTTACTTAGCTCTTAGAATGTACGTGGCAATGTAAGTGTATTGCAGGTATTATTTAATTTCCAAAACCACAGTAGGCACTGATGAGAGTACAAAGATGTATGGCATGGTCCCTGCCAACCAGGCATATGCCCTAGAGTGGGGGAATGAGTACTGTACAGTTGCATTATTCTTGTTATCCATATGCAGTCCACTGACAACACTGGAATCATGGGTAAGTATTAAGAGTAACATTGTTATAATAATGGGGATAGTATAAACCTTTAGCTCAGCCTCCTCATCTGCAAAATAAATGAGGAGATTGAGTTAGATTCAATTTTGAGTTCCTTTAATGAGGATTTATTTTTTGGTTCCACGTGCCAAGGACATTTTTAACTTCCTTTCCAGCTAAATTTATATATGACACTAATAACTGGCTAATCTTAGAAGATAGATTAAGTATTTGGGTTTTTAATCCTTTCCCTGTAAGGGAGAAAAGAAATAGCATTTTAGGATGCTTTGCTGATTAAAGCCTCAAGTCCTCCTATTCCAGATGCTGCTGGATTTTATACTAAAACTCAGTGACTATTCTGTGATGGGGTAGGGGTGGATCTGAACACTGTCCAGGGGCACTATTCCAACCCCAAGGCAAAAAAAAAAAAAAAAAAAAAAAAAAAAAAAAAGCCCCCAAATAAAACAAACAAAACAAAAAACAGAGCAAGAGGAAAAAGTTCATTTCCTCACCTTCAGATGGTGCAATTTGTATGAATTCTTCAACCGTGGTGCTCTCTCTTGCCTTGTAAATTTAATCACAGACTCAGGATAGTATAGTTCTTTCCTGATCAGCCCTTTCTTAACAGACACATTCACCATTCATTTGTCTTCATCTCCCCTCTGGTCAGGCCCTAAATTACCTCCTGGTCCACAGCACAGAGTACAGTGACCTTTTTGACCCTTGTTTTCCAATTATTTTGACAGTACTTGCAGTAAGAAATACATCTTATAGTGTGATCCAATGTGCATACACAGACACATATACATCCCTCACTAAAATTAAAATTCTATTTTTTTTTTGTTTTATTTCCTTCCTTCTTACCTGTCTCAACCCCATAAACTGATTTTATGACCTGCCTCTGTGTTACAACGTGCATTTTGAAAACCAGTACTTTAGGCAGTGGTAGCCAGCCGCCACTAACTTGCAGAGATATAATCTACTGATAACACCATTTTCAAATCAATTTACCTCTTATATTTTTCATATTTTTTCTATGTTTTGGGGTAAAAAAAATTCTATCATTTTGTAAAATATAGATTTCATTGGAAAGAATGAATATACTGTATACATTTATTCATTCAACAAGTATTTATTGTCTGTTGTATTGTGAGGTGCTATTCTAGGTTCTACAACACAGCATGAAGAAAACTCTAAGATGGGGATCCATGCCCTCATCAATTATATATCCTCATAGCGTGTATTAGTTTTTGCTTGCTGCCTTTGCAAATTCTGGGACTTACCATTACATTTGCTTATTCTCTGTAGGTAAGACTGGGCCCCAGCCTGGCTCCATGTCTCTCAGCTCTGGGTTTCACAAGGTTGAAAATATGGGGTGTTACATCTTTTCACAGCAGGGCTGTTTCTCTTGCTGGAGGTTGTACGGGGAGAATTTGCTTCTAAACTCATTCAGTGTGTTGACAGAATTCCATCCCTTGTAAGAGTAGGAATGAGATTTCTATTTCTCTAGTAGCTATCATCCAGGAGCCTCTCTCAGCTCCGTCAGAATGTCTGCTCTCCTGTTCACACTCATTCCTTTTTTTTTTTTTTTATGAATTAAAAATATTTATTTTATTTTTTTAATCATTTTTTTAAATTTCTTTTCAGCATAACAGTATTCATTGTTTTTGTACCACACCCAGTGCTCCATGGAATCCGTGCCCTCTCTAATACCCATGACCTGGTTCCCCCAACCTCGCACCCCCCCACCTCTTCAAACCCTTCAGATTGTTTTTCAGAGTCCATAGTCTCTCCTGGTTGACCTCCCCTTCCAATTCCCCCCAAATTCCTTCTCCTAACTCCCCATGTCCTCCATGCTATTTGTTATGCTCCACAAATAAGTGAAACCATACGATAATTGATTCTCTCTGCTCTCCCTGATGGCTAGTGATGATGAACATTTTTTCATGTGTCTGATAGCCATTTGTATGTCTTCATTGGAGAAGTGTCTGTTCATATCTTCTGCCCATTTTTGATATGATTATCTGTTTTGTGTGTGTTGAGTTTGAGGAGTTCTTTATAGATCCTGTTTTGTCACACTCATTCCTTTTCAAGCCAGCCGTGACATGTGGAGTCTTTCCCATGCCTTGGATCTCTCTGCCCTTGTATCCTCTCTCTTCTGCCTTACTCTTCTGCTTCTGAGGTCCAGGTGATCTTCTTAGGTGAAGGTCAGCCAACGAGCAATTTTAATTACTTTGCAAAGTCCTTTCACAACAGTATTGAGGTTAGTGTTTATTTCAGTAATGGGACAGAAGTCTCTAGAATTCTACCTATCACACAGAGGGAGACAAAAATAAGTGGTTGAAATAGATAGTATGGTAGATGGTGATAGGTGCTATGGAAGAAAGGAAAAGCTGAGGGAAATGGAGAGTGCTGAGCAAGGGAGTTTGCATATTTGCCTGAGGTTTTGCAGGAGGTTAGGGGATGAGGCACATGGCCACCTAGAGGACAGGCTTTCCAGATAAAGGGAAGGGACCTACCCGGGAGCTGCTGTGGGAATATCACATTCACGGGACAGCAATGACGCTGATGTGGCTGGAGTGGAGTGAGCAAAGGCAACTAGTTGAATTTAGAATTGGAAGGGTCAGAGGAGGCATATCACAACTGACTTAAATTTTTGTCCTGAGTACATAGAAGGATGAAGTTTCCAGTAGGTGAAATGGAGACAATCATGGGAAAAGTATGGGGAAAGTATGTCTCATGTATTGCATTAATATCCACTAAGTCTAGGTCCTTTTTTTAAAAAAAGATTTTATTTATTTATTTGTCAGACAGAGATCACAAGTAGCCTGAGAGGCAGACAGAGAGAGGGCCCTGGTGAGCAGAGAGCCCAATGCAGGGCTCGATCCCAGGACCCTGAGATCATGACCTGAGCCCAAGGCAGAGATCTAACCCACTGAGCCACCCAGGCACCCCAAGTCTAGGTCCATTAATGGAAAATTAAATACAGTAAAATGTCTTGAACTTCATATTTATTAAGAGTAGGTAAAAAGTTTTTACTATAATAACAAAGGTAGATTTGAGTGACACTGATATTAGAAAAGATTTAAAATCTCAAATGGTAGGGACACTTGGAAAAGTATTTAAGGCACTATATAATTACTAGGATAACATCAAGATTTTTTAAAAGAGATGTGCAAGAAATGAATTAATATATGGAAGAGTTCTTTTTTTCTCAACTAGATAATGAGTCCATAGGTAGGTAGGTAGGTAGGTAGGCAGGTAGAACAAATTAGGTTTCCATGCAGTAGCACTAGTAAAAGTAACATTTAAACCTGGTGTTTTAAATGTAAGAGCTGCTTACTTAATAATTTAATGGGTCCAGGAGTGTCTCCCTTGGTATTTCTTTAGAGAGTTATTGAAAATTAAAGTGAAGACTTAAAAAAATATGTCAACAAGACTATATTTCGAAAACCTGGTCTATAGTTTTACAATTAAAATGAAAAATGGGCAACACACAAGTACTTTGAAGTTCCTTTAAGTGCTTCTATAGTTTTTGAGCCAGGTGTTTATTTCTAGGCATTATTATGAATATTGTGATTATAATCTCCTAATTAATTTTGAATGTTCACATGTTGTAATAGAATCTAGTTTGGGGATGGCAGAACTTCATTAGCAACTGTGAGGTACATCTTTAGGCTCTTGCTTATGTCTTGGGAATTAAGTAGGGAGGCAACATCTCTTTCTTTTATCTGAGGGCTGAGGATTAAAATTGTGTTAGGGATTTATTTTTAACCCTGCAGAGCTTGATATTTGTTCAGAGGTAACTATTCTTGGGAGCAACAATACTGTCATCTGTTCTTGGTCATCTGGAGTGCCTTAATAAAAGAACATTACCTCATGAGACTTGAAAAGGATAATGGAAAGTTCAAGGAACCTTAGCTGGTGGAGGTTCTATGTCTTCTCCTCTTCCTATGGTTTGAAGAGGATAATGGAAAGTTGAAGGAACCCTAGCTGGTGGCGGTTCTATGCCTTCTCCTCTTCCTATGGTGAGTGACAGTCCTATGAAGAACTATCAGTAATCTTCCCTGTATACATTCCCTCATGGCTCTTTCTCTCCTCTATCCTTTATACATTTTCTATGGAATCTAAAACTCATACTGATTTCAGATCCAATTTCATTTTCTTACTATAGACAACAGGATGAAAGTATAGGTGAGAAATAAAAGGTAATTTTCCCACAGAATCAGAATTCCAAATGCTTTATGAATAGTGCTGAGATTGTATAGGAAAACAAAGCTGGGGCCTAATTCCCAGCTCTCTCTATGATGAGAGTGAATCCCACCTCCTTGTGCAATCCACCGCTGAATAATGGAGAGTTGGTTGTGAGGTGTGTGTAATACAAAAGGCAGAGTCAAGCTTCACTCTTTCATGGTCAGACCTCATCTAGGGTACTCAGTAAAGTTCTTGATGCCGACTTTTAGTGAGCTAGGAAAAAATAAGAGGCCAATCTAAAGAACTTTGTGGATATTTACCTCAAAGAGTAGAAGCACTAGGAGTAACATGTTTTAAATTATTTGAAGATCTATCATATGAAAGAAAAAATTAGACTTATTCTTTGTGGCCACAAGGAATACAATTAAGGGCAAGGAATAACTCCTGTGGTGTCAGCTGTAGGTGATGCTAAATGATGCCAGGTGTTTATTTCTAGGCATTATTATGCTAAATGATGCCTTGGGAAATAGTACATTTCTCATTTGTGGAAGTCCTCAATTTATGACTTAAAGGATGTGCAGAAATTCAGAGTTGGCTAGTTCACTTTACCATAACAAAACAACAGCTTGTACAAAGGCACAGAGGTGTAGAAGAGCCTGTCTTGGCTCATGGAATAGAAATCAGCTCATGGGGTAAACATGTATATGACGGGAGTCATGGCCGACTGAGTTTAACAGTCTTCTAAATGCCATGCTAAAAGATTTGGATGTTATTCTCTAAGAAATTATAAACCACTGAAGAACCTTGAGAGAAAAGGGTCTGATTCACACTTCAGAAAATCTATTCGTCTGCCATGTGTCAACTGCAAGGAATTGAGAGGAATGTGAGAGAACAGGCCTGAACTAAGATAGGAAAGTGTCACCCTAAAAGTGGAATCAATAGGGTTTGGTAATTAACTATAAAAATTCTGTAAAAGGGAAAATTTCACAAAGACTTCCACTTTTGGCCTAGCCTTTATGGTGATATTAATAGATAAGGACACAATGAGATAAAGATATCTAGTGGACAGTTTAATATACAGTCCTAGAGATGAAGACTGAAGTTTGGGAATCATTATCCCCAGATGATGGGGAAATGATTGAGAAGGCTGTCTTAGAAGGAGTGTATTGAAAGAGAAGAGGACCAAATACATTTTAGCAGGTAATGTAGAAGAAGGTGCGGGCTGAGGAACAAGAGATGTGGGCAGAGCGACTGGAAAACTAACAGAATGCAGAGTTTGAGCAAACGCAGAAAGAGATAGTTCCAAGGACCTAGGGCTATTGATTGATATAACAAATACATAGAACCTACCAGATAAAGTGGACTTTAACTTCTTTCTGAGCATGACATTTGTAAGAAATATTAGAAGTTCACACTCCATTAGTTGAATATGATTTACTTTCATAATCTTAAAACTTGCCTCCTCGTTGGATGGTGTCATTGGTAACACATTGAAAATACTGTACAATGTGCATCTCTTTAAAGTAAAATGCAGTATGAGACATTTAAAAAATAAGAATAGCATGCCTGAGCAGCTCAGTCATTTAAGCTTCTGACTCTTGGTTTTGGCTCAGGTGGTGATCTTAGGGTCCTGAGATCAAGCCCTGTGTGGGGCTCTATGCTCAATGGGGAGTCTGCTTCAGATTCTTTCTCCCTCTGCTCCCCTTGCTTTTGTTCTCTCTCGCTCTAAAATAAATCTTTAAATAAAATAAAACAAGAATTTAGTAGAATTAACAAGCTCCATTCTAGAGGAGCTTGTCTATTCATGTGTTCATTTACTCTGTAAAGATAAATTGCATGTCTGATATGTAGTCATGTGCTTGATATTGTGGTAGGCTTCAGGTAGGCAAATTTTAAAAAATCATGGCCTTTTGATGTCTAAGAGTTCATAGTCAAGTGGAGACAAAGTCAGTAAATCACTGTCATGTACAGAAGTGGTAGAACAGAGATTTGTACTGGTGTCATAAGAATACACTGACAGTTTAATACTGCATGGTCCACAGCCCTCCTAAAACTCAATGATAACAGATTTTGATGCCATTCAAAGGCAATTTACTCAATTTGTCTCTTTAACACATAGTAAATAAAGACTGAACTGAATTGTATCAGATGGTATACTATCATAAGAAAACAAAGCTTTTTGGATTAGACTTTTAAGTCATTTTAAAGTCTTCTACCAGTTACAAAATGGGAGAGGAAAGGGAAAGAAGGATTTTGTGTAGGGGGCCACAGTAATAACTAATTAAATGAAAAATACTTTAAAATGGTGGCCATCAAATAAGGATACTGAAAACTTATAACATTGTTCAAATTTATTAAGGCTTTAAGCTTATAAAACACTTCCAAAAATCATTAATTATATAAAAAATTAGTCCCTTATTTGAAAAGGTATAAAACTCAAATTCCCAAATTAAAACAAAGAAGAGTTCTTATTGTTTATACTAAAATAGGGAATTCCATTTCTAATGATGTTCAATACTGAACTTGTTAAAGATCAGAGTTACTTAGCTGTTGAATGTACCCTCAGCTCTTGTGATTCAGTATTATTGGGTCTTGCTCCTATATTAAGCAGCCGTGTTGGCTTTCCATGATTTATGGTGGGATTAGCCCAAAGTCAATAAAGGGCTATTCTGTTGAAGTTCTGCTTACTGTTGACTACTCTATCTTTTATTGCTTATTCTCTTCTGGTGGCAAACATATTTACCTTCACTTTGAATCTCCTAGTTTTCTTTTAACAGGACTGGGAAGAGAACAGGAGTAAGAGACAAACTTGGTAATACCAGACAGTGTAAATTCATTTTCAAAGGATGTTTGAAAATAATTGAATACAATCTCTACTTTGCAACTTTAAAATAACCTATTCTTGAAAGGGCTGTTGGAACAATTGTGGGGAGAGTTGATCTGGTCAGACTGTTTCTAGGATTCATATACCCAGATGCTTTTATTTTATCTTGAAAGAAATAAAATTGAACATTCTCCACAGACACTTTGGCTGACAGTCAGAAAAATTTAAACAGGTATCATGATTAGAAATCTCAACCTCCAACTTCAATTACAACATATGATCGATTCGTGAGATTACTGAAGGCAAATGTCCGGCAGAGAGTCAACCACTGTTTGAGATTAAATTTCACAAGTGAAATCAACTTGTTGAGAGCACCCTTGCATATATAACATAGATGTGAACTATTTGCCTCCACATTTTAACTTTGAGGATTTCTTATAGGAGCCTAAGGGAACAGGTTTAGGATGAAAGCTGTTAATGTTAACTTTTGACAAGTTGACATTTCACCTATATAGTGGTGTAAGGAGACCCTATTTAGTGAAGTTATATCACGTTGCTATTTGATACAAAAAGTATCATAGCATGAAGGGAAAGTATTCCTATCAGTGGACTAAGAAAATCTAGAGTAGAATTATTTTTGGTAGTACCAAGAACCTCTCACTAAGGGAGCTCTATAAACCAATCATGAAAATAGACTAATCTCTGTTCAAAATGCAGATGTCAACTACCTCTTAATAGGTTTTATAAGAGGAATGGTCATCTTAGGAATCTCAAGTTTCACTAGAGAGCAATTTAACAAATATTATAGCTGTTGCTTAGTCATCCAATAACCTTGTTTATTCACAAGGTGGTAAAGTATAAGAATTGTATGTTCAGAAAGTCAAAGTAAAGGACAAGGAATTAGTTGGTGTGACAGGTAATCTTGTCTGTCAACTTGTCTGGGCCACAGTGCCCAGATATTTGGTCAAATATTATTCTAGATATTTCTGTGACAGTGTTTTTAGATGTGATTTACATTTAAATTAGTGAAATTTGAGTAAAGCGGGTTGCCCTTCATAAGGTGGGTGGACATTGTCCAATCAAAGTCCTGAATAGAACAAAAGTCTGACCTCCTACATCCTAATACACTTGGGAATTTTATTTGCAACAGTATTAAAAGATGGAAAGAAGATATAAGATAGCAATTATCTTGATAGTACCTGTCTTTGGGTGAGTGACAACTTTTGCCAGGTACTATGCTATATCATCTCAACAAAATATTTCTAATCATTATCACACTAGCGTTAAAAGCCTTATTATTCCTTAGTACAGATGAGAAAAAGAGGTTTAAGGAAATTAACTTTCCTGAAGCTATATAATTAGTAAGTGACAAAGGTCAAGCACAAATCTGATTTCAAAGTGTATACTCTTTCTAATGAAATATATTGTTTCAGAAGAAGTAGAAAAACTCTAGGTACCATGTAACCACTATAGTGTAAATGTATCTTCTGTAATATTTTCTCAGAAAGTTCTAATACTGACATGTCATTTGTTCTTCAAATGTTATGACTGCATAGTTGATGTTCTTAGAAGAAATACTATGTTCAATGCTACATGCATCTATAATCATCCATGTACAGTTACAAGGGCTAAAGAACTAGGGCCACCAATAAAAGGTTAGATATTTCTATAGTTAAAAGTCAAATAAGCTGATGGTAGTAGTTTTCACAAGGTATTATATGAGAAATTCTGGGGGAACAATACCACTCATCAAGAGCCATCTGTTATACACATTCATAGGGAAGAACTTTCGTACTAAGATAAAAACAAGGAAAAAAGTCTTGTGTATCTGATGAAGTATAGACCTCTTGAAGAAGAAAGGGATGCAGAATTATAACCATTGCACGAATATTAACGTGGGAATCTCTGGAGACTTGAAATGCACTGTAAATCACTAAAGTAACCTTTTCTCTAGGACTTTGAATTACCAACTGTTGTATTTGCTTAATGGATGGTCTAGACAAAATTTATAATCATAATTCATTGAATCTGTTTTAGGGACCCATATAATAACTTCTTTTGATCAAATTTCTAAGTTAAACATTTGAGAAGATTCCTGTGAATTACAGAATTTTACAGTGCTGTTTATAAACTATTTCCTAAAATTTTAGGTATTATACTTCATTTTGATGTTGCTTTGATAAAGATTTTTTTTCAGTTATTAAAATAATGTTGAATAACTTCTATATGTTAGGGTGTATACTAAACCCTGGTGATACATATGAGTAAGACAGTCTTTGCCCAAGAGATGTTCCCACTCGTGATCTGATGGGATGAACTCTGTATTAGAGTAGGCTAAAAAAATAAACAGATAAATAAATAAACAAGCTTCAGCTATCAGTAATATAAAACGACAAAGATTTATGTCTTACTCAGGCTATATCCTCATCAAAGTGTCAATTCTGGGTCTTCCTCTTACCATAACGAAGACTGAAGTGCAGTGAAAGATAATTCTGGAGGGGTTTGCACTAGCAATTATATAATCAGCCCCCAAAGAACAAATCTGACCACAATTCTTGCTCAAAACTATTATGGATACACCCGACTGCAGTGGGTTCAAAAGTAGACTCTTTCTTTAGGGGTTCTGGCTCAAGATGGAATAGGAATATCCTTCCACGGACACATCAAGTCTGTGGCTATATATTGTACAGTTTCTTTTTTAAATGTCTTATTTAAATTCAATTTAATTAACATATACTCTATTCTTAGTTTCAGAGGTAGAATGTAGTGATTTATCAGTTGCATTCAACACCCAGTGCTCATTACTTCAAGCGTCCTCCTTAATGCCCATCATGTACTTACCCCATCCCCACCACTTCCTCTCCAGCAACCCTCAGGTTTCCTATAGTTAAGAGTCTCTTGTGATTTGCCTCCCTCTCTGTTTTCATCTTATATTTTATGGAATAGTTTTTTAAACAAAACCTCAAGGCTGGCTTAGCAACTCCTACATGTTAAAGTGGGTAGGGGAAACTGGGACACAATCTCACTATAAACCCCAATCCTGGCGGAGCAACCCACAATGGGGAAAGAACGCAAAGCCTAATAGCCTCCAGAAGGGAGCTTTTACACATGTCAGGAGCCCCAGCTTTTGCCGTAGCTGACCAGGGGACACTTCCTGATTGCCAGGCTCTGGCATGGTGGGGGCTCCTGGGTCCCACGGAACTATAACAATCAGACAGTTCTTGGCAAGCAACCACTCCCAGGGCATTGAACTGATAGCAGATGGAAACACATCCTCCTTCTGTGAAAGAGGTCTATTTGCTTTATCTAGGAGTTTTGGCCTGAGGGATGGGCCTCTGAAAGTGCTCTCAGGGAATGGAGGCTGGTGGGTAAAATCTTTATACTCTTCCTCTGCTTCGTTTCAGCTCACTTTGACCTCTCAGAAAGGAGCTTATACACTTGTCTGAAGTCCTCATTTTTGTGATGGCCAGGCCACCTTCCAGATTGCTTGGCTATGGTGGGCAACAAGGTTTATACTTGTGGTACACAAGACTGTATATATTTGCATACTCTAAAATCTGCTACCTGAGGATATGGCTTATAATCAGCCTGAATCTAGATATTATCCCCTTGGGACACTGATATGTTGTAGCACACCCTTAAATACTGGGAGGTAATAAGTAGGCTGCTTGGACAATCACAAATTTCTGAGAGACAATTGAGAGTTATGGCAGTGTTGAGCAATAAGGCTCATTTCCTACACAAGGCCACTCCTTCAAGATTATGAGAGGTGGTTGTTTCAGCTAATATACAGACACCAACACAGGGAGTCAAACAAAATGAAGGAGTATATTCCAAACAAAAGAATATGATGAAAGCTTTAGAAAAAAAACTTTAATGAAATGTAAGTTATATAATAAAAAGTTCAAAATAATAGTATAAAATACTATTTGGTATAGAGATACCAAACTCAAGACAAGAATAGAGGAACACATTGAGAACTTCAACAAAGAGATAGAAAATATAAGAAGGTACCAAAGGGACATCATGGAACTGAAGAATATAATATTTTAAGTGAAAAATACACTATCGGGATTGAACAGCAGACTAGAGGAAGCAGAAGACAAATCAATGAACTCCAAATCAGGGCAGTGGGACACATCCAATCAGAGCAGCAACAAGAAAAAAAATAAGAGACTGATGGAACAACATCAAGTGGACTAACATTTCCATTATAGGGGTACCCAAGGAGAAGTGAGGAGAGATGGGAGAAGAAAGCCTCTTCGAAGAAATAATGGCTAAAAACTTTTCTAACCTGAGGAAGGAAACCTTTATCTAGAAAGCCCAGAAAGTTCCTAATAAGATGAACTAAAAAGGACCCAACCCAAACACATTCTATTTAAAATGTAAAAAAATTAAAGGCAAGGAGATAATCTTAATATCAACAAGAGAAAAATAACTTGTTGTGTACAGGGAACCCCCATAAAACTATCAAATTTTCAGCAGAAACTGCAAGCCAGAGGGAGTGGCTTAACATAATCGAAGTACCAAAAGGGGAAAAAACAACAACAAAAATCCCTGCCAACCAAGAATACTCTACCCAGCAAACATTCAGAATTGAAGGAGTGATAAAATTTTCCAGACAAGCAAAAACTAACGGAGTTCATCATCACCAAACTGGCTCTTGAAAAAAAATGTTAAAGAGACTTCCTTAAGTTGAAAAGGAAGGGCACTAATTAGGAACAAGAAAAAATATAAAAGTATAAATCTCTGGTAAAGGTAAATATAAAGAAAAGGCAGTGCACTAGTCACTTATAAAGCTAGTATGAAGGATAAACGACAAAGTAGTAAAAATAAGTACAATACTTAGTTAAGGAACACACAAGATGCAAAATGTGACCTCAAAAACACAGAACAGGTGGGAGAGTAAAAATGTAGAGCTTTAGATAAGCTTATAATAACTTCAGTACAAACATAAAACAGACTGTTGGAAGTCTCATGGTAACCACAAAATTAAAAAAGGTATAAATGTACCACTCAATAAAGTCACCAAATTGCAAAGGAAGAGAGCAAGAGAAGAAAAGAACTAAAAAGCAGCCAGAAAGCAAGTAAAAAAAAAAAAAAATGGCAAAAGTCTATACTTATCAGTAACTACTTTAATGGTAAATGAGCTAAATTCTAAAATCAGAAGACAGAGTGGTTAAATGAAATAAAAAAATAAGACCTATCTGTATATGCCTAAAACAGACTCACTTGAGACACACAAACTTAAATTGGATAGATGGGTACCAACAAAAGGCTGAGGTAGCCATACTTATTACAGTCTTTGAAGGTCTATTTTGTCAGAGATAAGAGACAAAGGAGGGCATTACACAGTGATCCAATGAAAAGATATAACATTTTGAAATATTTATGCACCCAACAAAGAAGTACCTAAAAATATAAAGCAAAAATTAATAGACCTAAAAGGAGAAATCAACTGTGATTCAATAAGTATGAAATTCTAATACCCCACTTTTACCAATAGAGAGATCACCCATAGAAAATCAATAAAGAAACATTAAACTTAACCTACATGTTAGACCAGATGGTCATCACACTTATACAATACTTACAGCACATTCTATTAAAAACAAAAAACAGTATGCACATTTTTCTCAAGCACACAAACATTCTTCAGGATAGATGATATTTTAGATCACAAAACAAATCTTAATAAATTTAAGACTGAAATCCTATCAAGCATTTTTCTGGCCACAATGGAATGCAACTGGAAATTATAAAAATGAAACTGGAAATTCAGCAGTATGTGGACATTAAAAAACATGCTCCTGAACAACTAATGGGTCAAAGAAAAATTAAAAGAAAAATACTTCAAGACAAATGGAAATGGAAGTACAACATAACAAAACTTACGGAAAACAATAAAAGCAATTCTAAGAGGGAAGTTCATAGCAATTAATGCCTATATTAACAAGCAAGATCTCAAGTAAGCAACCTAACTGTACACCTCAAAAACTAGAGAAAAAAAATATCAAATGCAGACCAAAGTTAGAATAAAACTAATAACAAAAGACAATAGAAAAGATCAATGCAACTGATAGATGGTTCTTTGAAAAGATAAACAAAATTAACAAACCTTTAGCTAGTATCACCAAGAATAGAGAGAGGACCATAATAAAATCAGAAATGAAAGAGAAGTTAAAACTGAAACTACAGAAAGACAAAGGATAATAGGAGACTACTATGAGCAATTATATACCAGTGAATTGGACAACCTAGAATAAATTTTTAAAAACATATAACCTATCAAAACTGAGTCATGAAAAAATGAAAAACCTGAACAGACTGATTATTAGTAAGAAGACTGAATCAGTAATCAAAAATTTCCCTGTGAACAAAAGTCCAAGACCAGACTGCTTCACAGGTGAATGCTACTAATGATTAAAAAAAGAATCAATACCAGTTATTCTCAAACTCCTCCAAAAAATTAAAGAGCAGGGAATGCTTCCAACCTCGTTTTCTGAGGCCAGCATTACTCTGATACCAAGACTAGATAAGAATGGTATAAGTGAAGAAAATTACAGGCCAACATCCAATTCTCAATAAAATGTCAGGCAACATAATTCAACAGTACATTAAAAGGTTCATATGCTATGATTAAGAGAGATATGTTCTAAGAAGGCAAGGATGACTCAACATCTGCTAATCAATCAATGTGATACACCACATTAATAAAATGATGAATAACAATGATATGATCGTCTCAACAGAGGCAGAAAAAGCTTTTGACAAAATTAGCAACTATATATGACAGAAACTCTCAACCTAGTAAAGGCCATATATGACAAACCCACAGCTAACATCAAACTCAATGATGAAAAACTGAATACTTTTCCCTAAGATTGGAAACAGGACGAAGATGTCTTGTCACCCACTCTTGTCACTTCTATTCAACATAATACTGGAAGTCCTTGGCAGAGAAATTAGGCAAAAAAAAAAAAAAAAAAAAAAAAAAAAGAAAGAAAAAAAAAAGGAGGAAAGGAGGAGTAAAACTATCACTATTTATAAATGACATATTTAGAAACTCTAAAGACTTAACCAAAACTCTTAGAACAAATAAATACAACAAAGTTGCAGAAAACAAAATCAATATACAAAAAACTCAGATGTTTATAACACTAAAAAAATTATCAGAGATTTTTAAAAAAAATCCCATTTATAAAAGAATAAGATACATAGGAATAAATTTAACCAAAGAGGTGAAAGATCTGCACACTCAAAGCTAGAAGACATTGATGTAAGAAAAACAATTAGGGTTACACAGACACATGAAAAGATGCTCAACATCATTAATCATCAGGAAAATGCATGTCAAAAGTACAATGAGATACCACTTCATACACATTAGAATGGCCATTATCAAAAAAATAACAAGTGTTGGTAAGGATGGGGAGAAAAGGGAACCATTGTGGACTGTTGATAGGAAGGTACATTAGTATAGCCACCATGGAAAACAGTATGGAAGTTCCTCAAAAAATTAAAGTAAAACTACCATATGATCCAAAAATCTACTTCTAGGTATTTATCTGAGCATTAATGCTAACTTTAAATGATATATGTATCCCCATGTTCACTGCAGGATTATTTATGGTATTCAAGACTTAGAAACAACCTAAGTGAGCATCAGTGGATGAATGTTTAAAGAAAATGTGTTAAGGTGTAGGAACAGAGTAGGAGGACCCTAGGCTTGCCTCATCCCACAAATACAACTAGATAATTATCAAATCATCATAAATACCCCAGAAGTTGACCTGAAGTCTGGCAGAACAAACTCCCCAACTAAAGGTAAAGAAGAGGCTACACAAAAGAAGGTATAAAGTGTGGAGATGTGGTTTGGGAGAGAAACAGAATGTGGCTGCTGCAGTGGGCAGGGAGCCACAGTTGCAGAAAAGGGCGAGAGACAGACTGACACAGAGGAGGGTGCACAGGGTAAATGAATCTCCATAGTGACTGGCTTGGAAAGTGGGCCTGAATTTTGTGACTTCGGGTGACTCTAGGCTTAAAGCCTAGAGTTTTAATGGTCAGCAGGCTTGGCTGGGATACAGCCCAGAAGGCATTGTGCTGATCCTGGAGAGAAGGCAGGCAAAGAATCCACAGACATATAGAGGGAAGATGATTTGCTCTTCTCAGAGCATGTCCCAAAGAGGCAGCATTCACAGAGATCTCTCTGGGAACAAATAACTAGCTGGCACCATTTCCTTCTCCCACCCTTTTGTATAACCACAGGGATACCTGTGAAAATATGTAAAGATCAATGCCTGCTAACTAACTTGCTTAAACCAAGCCCCACTCCCCAATTCCACTGGAATTACCCTTCACAGCCATGCTTGCCTCAGTCCCAGCTTCATAGGCCCCCTTCCACTGAAGACTGGCCCCAAACCCCTGCTCACACCACCATCTCTCAACATGGGAGTTTTGGAGAGCCTCATTTCCAGTGGTGGTGGCAACACATCTCATTTCACAAGCAGACCAGAGCATACCTAATTAACACAACACCTTCAGGCCAGGGATGAAACACTGCTCACAACAGGCAAAGAGAGCCTTTGCAGATGGCTGGCTTGAAGGATAAAGTAGCCAGGACAAAACAGCAGAACACAGATAGCATACATACATTGGAGATAATCCCAGAAGCACCAGGCCCTGGACAAAAGGAGACACTAAACTGAGGGCACTACAGGACCCCTTATTCATAAGGCCATCACTCTCAAGAATAGGAGACTTCGCTGACTTTCCTAACACAGATAAATACGCACAGAAACTTAAACAAAAATGGGAAGATGGAGAAATTTACCTCAGATGAAAGAACAGGAAAAGGCCATGGCCAGAGATCTAAGTGAAGCAGATATAAGTGACCTGCTTGATGGAGTATTTAAAATGATCATAAGGATACACATTGGACTTGAGAAAAGAGTGACACATGAATGAGATTCTTAACAAAGATAAGGAACAACATAGCAGAGATAAAGCGCTCAATAAACAAAATGAGAAAAATGTTTGATGTAATTCAACTGGCAAACTATAGTGATTAAGAAAAAGTTTTAAAAGCAGCAAGACAAAAGGAGATGATTACATAGAAGGGAAGCGCTATAGGACTAGCAAGGGATTTTTCAGCAGAAACTTTCCAAGACAGAAGTAAATGGCATGATACAAAGTGCTGAATGGATAAAATCTGCAGCCAAGAATACTCTATCAAACAAGACTATCATTCAGAATAGAAGGAGAGATAAAGAGCATAAGAGATAAAGACAAACAAAACTAAAGTTTGTGACTAGTAAACCAGTTCTCCTAAAAATATTAAAGAGGACTCTTTGAGTGGAATAGAGAGACCAAAAGTGACAGCATAAAGATAGGAAACATAAAAGCAGTAAAAATGAAATTTTTTTTTGTAAAAATCAGTCAAGGAACTTACCAAAAAAGGACATAAAATATATTAACTTATATCTATAACACAGGGAGAAGAGGAGTAAAGGATGGGTTCAAACTTAAATGACCATATTGACTGCTATATGCAGAAGAGATATATACAAACCAAATGGTAACCATATATCAAAAAAACTAATAAGTATGCAAAGTATAAACAGAAAGAAATCCAAATACATCACTAAAGAAAATCAGCAAAACATGAGAGAAAGACAAAGGATCAGAGAAAAGCTCTAGAAATAACTATAAGTAATAAAATGGCAATAAATACATATCTATCAATAATTGCTTTGAATGCAAATGGACTACATGCTTCAATCAAAAGACATGAGGTGACAGAATGGGTTAAAGCAAAGACCCATCTATATGCTCTAGAAAAAAACCAAAGCTATGAAGAATACGCAGCAAGGTTATCATTCAGAATTTAAAGAGTTTTCTAGAAAAGCAAAAGCTAAAGGTGTACATTACCATTAAAACAGCTTTTTAAAGAAATGTTAAAAAGACATTAGCAACAAGAAAATACATGAAAGCAAAAACTTCACTGGTGAAGGCAAATATATAGTAAATGTAGTGGATTAAACACTTATAAAGCTAGTATAAAGGTTAAAAGATAAAAGTAGTAAAATTAAATAACTACAATAATTAAAGGATACGCAAATTAGGGGCACCTGTGTGGCTCAGTGGGTTAAGCCTCTGCCTTTGGCTCAGGTCATGATCTCAGGATCCTGGGATCAAGCCCTGTGTTGGGCTCTCTGCTCAGCAGGGAGCCTGCTTCCCCCTCTCTCTCTGTCCCTGCCTTTGCCTACTCGTATTCTCTTTCTCTGTCAAATAAATAAATAAATAAAATCTTTTTAAAAAATGATACACAAAATACAAAGAGGCAAAATATATAAAAAATGTGTAGTGGGGGCAAAAATATAAAATTTTTATAATTCATTCATATTTAAGTTTCCATCAACTTTAAGAAGACTAATTTTAGACCTAAATACACCTGTAGATTGAAAGTGAGGGAATAGAGAAATATTTATCATGCAAGTGGATGTCAAAAGAAAGCTGGAGTAGCAATACGTATACTGGACAAAATAGACTAATACAAAGGCTGTAACAAGAGACAAAGACACTACATAATAATAAAGGGAACTATCCAATAAGAAGATATAACAATTATAAATATTTATGCACCCAACATAGGAGCATCCAAATACATAAAACAGTTAATAACAAACATAAAGGAACTAATTGATAAGAACACAGTAATAGTAGGATACTTTAAGACCACACTTACATCATTGGACAGATAATATAAACAGAAAATCAACAAGGACATAATGGCTTTGAGTGACACACTGGACCCAATGGATTTAACAGACATATCCAGAACATTCCATCCTAAAACAGAATACATTCTTTACAGGTGCACTTGGAATAGTCTCCTGAATAGATCACATTAGCCCAACAAACAAGCCTCAAAATTCAAAAAGATCAAAGTCATATATTTTTCTCTGAAGGCTGTGAAACTGGAAGTCAACCACAAGAAAAAAATTTGGAAAAACCACAAATACATAGAGGTTAAATACCGTGCTACTAAACAATGAGTGGGTCAACCAGAAAAAGAAGAAATAAAATAGTACATAGAAGAAATGAAAATGAAGATATGATGGTCCAAAATCTTTGGGATACAGCAAAGCTGGTTCTAAGAGGGAAGTTTATACCAATACAAGCCTACCTCAAAAAGCAAGAAAAACCTCAAACAACCCAGCCTTACACCCAAAGGAACGAGAAAAAGAACAACAAACAGAACCTAAAATCAGCAGAAGGAGGGGAAAAAAATAGAACAGATCAATGAAACCAGGATCTGGTTCTTTGGGGGAAAAAAAAAAATCAATAAATTTAGTAAACTGCTAGCTAGACTCATCAAGAAAAAAAGAAGGAAAAGGACTCAAAATCACAAATGAGAAAGGAGAAATAACCAATACCACAGAAATACAAGCAATTCTTTTTTTTTTTTTTGAAATACAAGCAATTCTAAGAGAATATTATGAAAAACTGTATGCCAACAAATTGGACAACCTGGAAGAGGGGGGTAAATTCATAGAAACATGAAAACCATAAAAACTGAAATAGGAAGAAATAGAAAATTTGAAGGCAGATGACCAGCAAAGAAATTGACTCAATAGTCAAAAATCTCTCAACAAAGGTCCACGACCAGATGGTTTCACAGGTGAATTCTACCAAACATTTAAAGAAGAGTTAATACCTATTCTTCTTAAACTGCCCACCCACCCAAAAGAAAACTTCCAAACTGATTCTATGATGCCAACATTTACCCTGCTACCACAACCAGATAACACTGAAAAAAAAAGAACTACAGGCCAATACCCTGATGAACATGGATGCAAAAATCCTCAACAACATAGTAGCTCATGTGGAATTTAAGGGAAAAAAAAAACAAAAAAGCAAAGGGAAAAAAAAACAAGAAACAAACCAAGAAACAGACTCTTAATTATATTTAGAGAACAAACTGATGGTTACCAAAGGGGAGGTAGGTGGGGAGATGGTTGAAATAGGTGATGGGGATTAAGGAGTACACTTGTCATGATGAGCACCACGTGGTATATGGAAATGCTGAGTCAGTATATTGTACCCTTGAAACTATTATAACAGCATGTTAACTGGAACTAAAATAAAAACTTTTAAAAAAGACGATATGTTATGTATACATACAATGGAATATTTTCAGCCAGAGAAAAGAAGGAATTCTTGCCGTCCAACACGGATGGACCCAGAAAAGGCATTATTATGGGTGAAATAAGTCAACATAGAAAGACCAATAGCATAGGATATCTCTTAGGTTGAATCTAAACAGAAGAAACCAAAACAAAGGTACTCCCAGAACACCACGCTTACAGAGAACAGATTGGTGATTGCCAGAGGCTGGAGGTTGGGGGTGGGCCAAATGAGTGAAGGATGTCAAAAAGCACAATCTTCCAGTTATAAAATAATTAAGTCATTTGGATATTAAGTGCAGCATGGTGACCATAGTTTACAATACTGTATTGCCTATTTGAAAGTTGCTAAGAGAATAAATCTTAAAAATTCTCATCCCACACAAAAAATTTTCTAACTATGTGGTGGCAGGTGTTAACTAGATCCTTGTAATTATTTTGCAATGTATACAAATATTGAATCATATTGTGTACCTGAAACTGATACATTATGTCAATTATATATCAATAAGAAGAAAATAATTAAAATTTTATTAAAAAAGTAGAATCTTTTTATATGCCTAAGGGATTTTTTTTTTTAACGCATGCAAGTTTGGCACTCTACGTGTAAAGTTGGAGGTTTTATTTAACTCTGTATGTTGTACCTGTCAATGGAGATAGAACAAAATCATACCTGAATCTGAATTTGCTAATCTTTATTGAACATCTATTCAGTGCCAGTCATTGTATGAGGAACTAGATATCCAAAGACAGGTACAGTCACATATCTTCTTCCTGGAGATGGCACTTCTTATGCACATTGTCTTGTCCCATCTAAGTGAAGTTTATTTTTTCTGACCTACCTCTTTGGGTTATATACCTATTAGTATGGAATACCAGATTAGATAGGAAAGAAAGGGCAGTCTTTTGAGAAGGTATGTAAGGCAAGCAAGTTAATTTGAAAAGTTGTCATTCTAAATCATCCATGCCTGAAGGACACATTTTTTTTTATAAGAACAAGAGAAACCATTATTACACCAAAGAAAATAAGCTCATTCTTTAGTCATACCAAATGCAAAAAACTAAGAGGCACAGCACTCAGAAACATATTCTAGAGCTGGTATGCCTAGTGATTTAGTCTAATATATAACTAAGAAATTGTTCTTTGGGAGGGGAGTAATAATCTGTGTTTAATTTAAGAAGACTTTTACATTAAAAGTCTCTTTTACATTAAGACTCCAGAATGTTTCCATGAGTTCTATTAGCTTTGCCTTTATCACTCATAATAGAAGCATTGCCAAGAGCCGTTCGTCTATTTTTACAATGGGTCCTATTTGCCTCAATGAGAAATGGCTGCTGTGCTCTCTTGAGAATGTCTTCAAACATGGTGTAATGATTAAGAAACCAGTCTCTGGAGTCAGATGACTTGGGTTCACACCCCAGCACTGCTACTTAGTAACTGGGGGCCTTGGGCAAGTTACTTTATATCTATTCTCCTCAGTTTGCACATCTGAGAACATGATAATAGTATACCCACCACATAGGTTCCCTATATAGATTAAATGGGTTAATATTTGTAAAGCACTTAAAACAGTTCCTGTTCAAGGGTAGGGGCTACGTGTACTTGTTAAATAAAATACATTAATCAAGAAAGTTGTTAATAGGAAGAGAGGCAAGATGGCAGAGAAGTAGGAGACCTTGCTTCAACCAGTCCCCTGAAGTGAGCTACCAGAGTGTTCTACCAGAACACTCTGAACAGCCATGAAATCAGCCTGAGATGTAAGATTATACATTTCTGGATCTCTATGAGGGCAAGAGATCATCAGTGGAGAGGTAAAGCAGAGTGGGATTGCTCAGACTGATATCAGAGGATAAACAGAAGGGGGAAGGAACCACCAGAAGTGACCCATTGGAAAGTAATACCCCAATACGATGCCCTGTGCTTGGGGACCAGCATTAACTTGGAGTCCGGATAAAAATCACTCAAAAAGAACAAAAGGTCTTAAGGGGAAACAGGGCAACAGGTAGAGTCAGGCGGTCATGGGCATGGCCTTAAGCCCATGGTCCCAGGACAGTCACAGCTAGTGCCCACCTGCACCTAAGAGAGCCTGGCAGGGGCTCCAGTCGATGGTCTCTGAGCCTGCGGCTTTCCACTGCTTGCTCGGGCTGAGCGCACCCCCACCCGCACCCGAGAGAGCCCAGTGCAGCTCCTGCCAGAGGTCCCTGGACCCGCAGCCTTCTGTGACCAGCGTTGCCACTGCCACTGGGTGTGAGCACACTCAGCATGGGCCTGGACTCCAGACAGCAGTCCCAGTAATGGCATCCACTGGAATCTGGCTCCCTGGACCAATATTGCTTGCAGTTTTAGTGGCACAGGGGTGCAGAGACAAGCGGGGGCCTCGGGCAACCTCTGAGACGGTGGCTGGGAGTGCACAACATCTGTGGGAGATTGCAGAGGGGGAGTCTATGTGTTCTGGACCATCCAGAGGGGAGCAGCCTGAGGTTTCTTTCTGGGGCAGAGGACTGGATACTTACAGTTCACTTTGCTCTAACCCACTAAAAAGGCACGAAAAGCCACCAAAGAACAAAAACCTCCAGAGAACAAAAGCCTGAAAAACTGGTTTCCACAGAGCCCAGCCCCTTCATAGGGCCAGGGCAACTCAACCCAAGCAAGACTGACTGAAAAATAATGCCACAGGCCCTTTCCCCAGAAGACAAGCCAAAAAAATAAGAGGTCAATAACCATAGGGTCTCAATAAAACTGTAAAACCCCAGCATCAGGGGAAAACAATATATTAAGCCCCTGGTACTGTCCCCAAGCCTGTATATTTCATAGATACAACTTTTTTGTACTTTTTTGTTTTTAAATTCGTTCTCATGATTCTTCTCTTATTTTTAAAATCTATTTACAACTACAACTAGATAATTTAATACAACATATTACATAATAACTTTTTAAGTTGAACTTTTTACATACATGTACCTGTGGGTTTTTTTTTAATTAAATATTATCTATCTATCTATCTATCTCTCTCTATATATAGATAAGCTTCAAGGTAATCCTTTTTCCCTATTAAATACTACCCCTATATATAAACTACTTTTAATTTCTCTATATCTCTGGAAAGTTGAGTCCTTTAACAAAGATAACAAGATATACCCAGGAAGAACCGACATAACCTTCCTCACCCACATCAAGGGTTTATAACCATCTTCCCATCTTATTCTTCTGTCAGTGTTTCTGTGTATTTGTTTTTGTACTATAGAAGTTTTATTCGTGGGTTTCATTTTGGCTGTGTTTTTCTTTTTTTTCTTGTCTTTTACTTTTGTCAGTCTTTGTGTTTGTTCATTTTTGTTTATGTACTGTATAAATCTTACTTTGGGGCTCATTTTGGCTGGATATTTTCTTTCTCTCTCTCTCTCTTTCTTTCTTTTTGGTGTTGACTTCCAATTGCTCTGAAACTTTCCAGGGTGCACCTTGCCTGGATCATGGTTGATACATTCAACTATACATCCCCACTACCAACTCTCACCAAAATGACTAGGAGGAAGAACACCCAACAGGAAAAATTGAGAGACTGTGATCTCTGCCACAGAACTATTGGATATGGACATAAACAATATGTCGGAAGGCAATTCAGGGCTACAATTATCCAGGCAATGGCTAGGTTGGAGAAGACCATTAGTGGCAACATAGAATCTCTAAGGGCAGAAGTGAGGGCTGATCTGGCAGTACTAAAAAATGCTATCAATGAGATCTAATCTAACCTAAATACTCTAACAGCTAGGGTAACTTATGCAGAAGATTGAATTAGTGATCTACAAGACAAACTGATAGAAAAGAAGGATCAGGAGGAGGCCTAGAACAAACATCTTAGAAGCTATGAAAACAGAGTTAGGGAAATAAATGATGCCAAGCAATGTTCCAGTGTCAGAATTATTGGGATCCCCAAGGGATTCACCCCTAAGGGGGTGGAGAAACAGAGAAGACTAGAAGATATAATTGAACAAATCCTGGATGAAAATTTCCCTAATATGAGGAATGGAACAAGTGTTCATGTCCTAGAGGCAGAAAGGATATCCCCCCAAGATCAATGAGTCCAGAAAGACCTCCAGACACTTAATTGTGAAATTCACGAATCATAATTTCAGACAGCAGTTCTTAAGGGCAGCTAGGGGAAGAGATCCTTTATGTACAAGGAAGGTCCATCACAATAATGTCAGACCTGTCCACAGAAACCTGGCAAACCAGAAAAGGCTGGCAAGACATATTCAGGGCACTAATTGAGAACATGTAGCCAAGAATACTTTATCCAGCAAGGCTGACATTGAAAATGGATGGAGAATTAAAGAGCTTCCAAGACCAGCAAGGTTTAAATGATTATGTGACTGCCATGCTGGCACTACAAGAAATATTAAGAGGGGTTCTATATAAGAAGAAAGAAAACGAGTGACATGGAACAGAAATGTACAGAGACAATCTATAAAAATAAGGCCTTCACGGGCAACATGGTGTCAATAAAAACTTATCTTTCAATAATCACTCTCAACAAGAAAGGCCTAAATGTTCCCATAAAATGGCACAGGATTGCAGATTGGATAAAAAGACAGGAACCATCCATATGTTGTCTACAAGAGACCCATTTGGAACCTAAAGACACACCCAGACTGAAAGTGAAGGGATAGAGAACCATGTTTCATGCCAACAGGCTTCGAGAGCTGGGGTAGAAATTATCATATCAGATCAATTAGATTTTAAGCTAAAGATGGTAGTCAGAGATACAGAAGGACACTACATCATTCTTAAAGGGTCTATCCACCAAGAAGATCTAACAATTGTAAATATTTATGCCCCCAATATGGGAGCAGCTAACTACATAAGCCAATTAATAAAAATAAAAAGTCATATTGATATGAATACATTAGTTGTAGGGGATCTTAACACACCACTCTCAGTAATATACAGATTATCTAAGCAGAAAATCAATAAACAAGAGCTTTGAATGACACATTAGACCAGATGGACCTTATAGATATATACAGAACATTCCACCCTAAAACAACAGAATACTCATTCTTCTTGAGTGCATGTGGAACTTTCTCCAGAATAGACCGCATACTGAGCCACAAATCAGGGCTCAACCAATACCAAAAGATTGAGATTATTCCCTGCATGTTCTCAGACCGCAATGCTTTGAAACTGGAACTCAACCACAAGAAAAAGTTTGGAAGAATTCAAACATTTGGAAGCTAAAGACCATCCTGCTCAAGAATGTTTGGATCAACCAGGAAATCAAAGAAGAACTTGAACAAATTCATGGAAACCAATGAGAATGAAGACACATTGATCCAAAACCAAAGAAAATTGAAAAAATCCTGAATACACCAACTCACCTCAAAGAATTGGAAAATCAACAACAAATTAAGCCAACCCCACACACAAGAGGGAAAATAATCAAGATTAGAGCAGATATCAATGAGATAAAAACTAGAGATACAGTAGAACACATCAATGAAAGTAGAAGCTGGTTCTTTGAAAGAATTAGTAAGATCGATAAACCACAGGCCAAACTAATCCAAAAGAAAAGAGAGAGGACCCAAATTAGTAAAATTGTGAATGAAAGGGGAGAGATCATGACTAACACCAAGGAAATAGAAACAGCCAGCAGAAATTATTATCAAAAGTTATATGCCAATAAGTTAAGTAACCTAGAAGAAATGGATGTGTTCCTGGAAACCTATAAACTTCCAAGACTGAAACAGGAAGAAATTGACTACCTGAATAGACCAATATGTAGTAATGAGATTGAAGCAGTGATCAAAAACCTCCCAAAAAATAAAGAGTCCAGGACCTGATGGATTCCTGGGGAATTCTACCAAACATTCAGAGAAGAAATAATACCTGTTCTCCTGAAGCTGTTTCAAAACAATAGAAATGGAAGGAAAACTTCCAGTCTCTTTCTATGAAGCCAGCATTACCCTGATTCCCAAACCAAAGACCCCACCAAGAAGGAGAATTTCAGATGAATATCCCTGATGAATATGGATGCCAAGATTCTTAACAATCCAATAGTACATTAAAAAGATTATCCACCATGACCAGGTGGGATTTATCCCTGGGATGCAAGTGTAGTTCAACATTCTCAAATCAATCAATGTGACAGAACAAATCAATAAGAGAAGAGAGAAGAACCACACGGTCTTCTCAATTGATGCAGAAAAAGCATTTGACAAAATACAGCATCCTTTCCTGATTAATAGTCTTCAAAGTATAGGGATAGAGGGAACATTCTTCAACTTCATAAAATCCATCTATGAAAAACCCACAGCGAATATCATTCATGAAGAAAATCTGACAGCCTTCCCATTGAGATCAGGAACATGACAAGAATGCCCATTCTCATCACTGTTGTTCAATATAGTACTGGAAGTCCTAGCAACAGCAATCAGACAACAAAAAGAAATAAAAGGTATTCAAATTGGCAAAGAAGAAGTCAAACTCTCTCTCTTTGCAGATGACATGATACTTTATATGGAACACCCAAAAGACTCCACCCCCAAACTACTAGAACTCATACAGCAATTCAGTAATGTGGCAGGTTAAAAAATCAATGCACAGAAATCAGTTGCTTTCTTATACACCAACCATGAAAATATAGAAAGGGAAATTAGAGAATCAATTCCATTTATTATAGCACCAGGAACAATAAGATACCTTGGAATAAGCCTAACCAAAGAGGTAAAGGATCTGTACTCAAGTAACTACAGAACACTCATGAAAGACATAGAAGATGACACAAAAAGTTGGAAAAGCATTCCCTGCTCATGCATTGGAAGAATAAACATTGGTAAAATGTCTATACTGCCCAGAGCAATCTATAATTTCAATGCCATCCCATTCAAAATTCCACTGGCATTTTTCAAAATGCTGGAACAAACAATCCTAAAATTTGTATGAAACCAGAAAAGACCCTGAATTGCTAAGGAAATGTTGAAAAAGAAAAGGCTGAGGGCATCGCATTGCTTGATTTCAAGCTTTACTACAAAGCTGTGATCACCAAGACAGTATGGTACTGGCACAAAACCAGACACATAGACCAGTGGAACAGAGTAAAGAGTCTAGATATGAACCTGCAACTCTGTGGTCAAATACTCTTTGACAAAGCAGGAAAAAATATCCAGTGGAAAAAAGACAGCCTCTTCAATAAATGGTGCTGGAAAAATTGGACAGCTATGTATAGAAGAATGAAACTTGACCATTCTCTTATACCATACACAAAAGATAAACTTGAAATGGATACAAGACTTCAACATGAGGCAGGAATCTATCGAAATCCTAGAGGAAAATATAGGCAGTAACCTCTTCGACATCAGCCACAGCAACTTCATTCAAGACACATCTCCAAAGGCAAAGGAAACAAAAGCGAAAATGAACTTTTGGGACTTCATCAAGACCAAAAGCTTCTGCACCACAAAGGAAACAGCCAACAAAACAAAGAGAGAACCCAGGGAATGGGAGAAGATATTTGCAAATGACACTAAAGACAAAGGGCTGATAACCAAGATCTATAAAGAACTCCTCAAACTCAACACCCACAAAACAGATAATCACATCAAAAAATCGGCAGAAGACATGAACAGACACTTCTCCAAAGAAGACATACAAATGACTATCAGACACACGAAAAAATGTTCATCATCATTAGCCATCAGGGAAATTCAAATCAAAACCACATTGAAATACCAAGTTATGTTAGTTAGAATGGCCAAAATTAACAAGGCAGGAAACAAGTGTTGGAGAGGATGTGGAGAAAAGGCAACCCTCTTACACTCTTGGTGGGAATGCAGGTTGGTGCAGCCCCTTTGGAAAACAGTGTGGAGATTCCTTAAGAAATTAAATATAGAGCTACCCTATGACCCTGCAATTGCATTACTGGGTATTTACTCTCAAGATACAGATATAGTGAAAAGAAGGGCCATATGTACCCCAATGTTCATAGCAGCAATGGCCACAATCACCAAACTGTGGAAAGACCCAAGATGTCCTTCAACAGACGAATGGATAAAGAAGATATAGTCCATATATACAATGGAATATTATGCCTCCTTCAGAAAGGATGAATATCCAACTTTTGTATCAACATGGATGGAACAGGAGGAGATCATGCTGAGTGAAATAAGTCAGAGAGAGTCAATTATCATATGGTTTCACTTACTTGTGGAGCACAAGGAATAACATGGAGGACATTAGGAGAAGGAAAGGAGAAGGCAGTTGGGGGAAATCAGAGGGGGAGATGAACTATGAGAGACTGTGGAGTCTGAGAAACAAACTGAGGATTTTGGAAGGGGGCCGGGGGGATGGGTAAGCCTGATGGTGGGTATTAAGGAGGACATATACTGCATGGAGCACTAGGTGTGGTGTATAAACAATGAATCTTGGACCACTGAAAAAATAAATAAAAAGAAAGTTGTTAATAGGATTATAAAATGGGCCAGCTTTTTCAAAACTCAAACATGAACAGTATTATTTCAAGTAGTCAGCCTTATTAAATAAACACTAATGTAGAGATAGCTCAAGTGTCCCTTATTACCTCCATTCATATTTAAACATGGGCTTTAAAAAGCACCAGTTCTTCAAAGGTTGGTCTGTGTACCTATTCCCTTTTGGATTAGCTACAGAAAGATCATACTAGAAAGGAACCATAGAGATGGAGTATGTGGATTTTAGAGTCTGTAATGGTAACAGGATGTGCCATTCCAGGTACCTATCACAGATGGGCCTCATGAAAACTATTGTATTAATCACTTGTAAAGGAAGATTTATCCCACAAGAGCAGAAGTAGTTTCTCCCTTACAGCCATCAGAAAATGGTGAGGATTCTTGAGGACTTATCAGAGCTACCAAATGAAGGAGGCAATTTTTTTCCCTGAACATTGCAATTATTGTCTTTTACTCAACTGGTATTTGTACATCCACTGTTCCAATTCAAATACAGTCTCACAAAAAGTTTCCTTTTATGGTTAAAAGGTTTTTATTCACTTGAGAGAGACATGTTATGCTCGGGTTTATGCGCTAGGTTTGTGGGTTATTCTTTTTTTTTTTTTTAAGCTTTTTGTACTTATTTGCCTATGGCAATTTAAGATGAGGCTAGCTTAGGGTAGTTGGTACAGCAGTAAAGGACTCTTTTATTGAATACTGAGCTACTCTTGCCCATTTTGCTATTACTAATACAACATTAATGTTCTTACTAAATCACAAAAACACCAAGTAGAAACTGATGCTGAAAGTATTTATAGATATTCAGCAATTAGCAGAGGCTAGTAATTCCTATTTATGGAATAACAAATAAAACCTAAGTGATTTTTTTAACCTCAGTACATATCAAACAAAATGGGTTATATATAGGTTTTTTCCTCTTAAGAAAGGAAAAAAATTGTGTTAGACCTTATGTGCATAATATACCCCCTTTATAATTTATCCTGACTCTAGTATAACCTTTGAAAATAAAACAGACTCAGCACAGGCAATGTATAGCTTGGAAAAGACAACTATAGTATCAGAGAGCAGGAAATGCCTCCATACCTAATGCTTTATTACACAATTAGAGTTCATACAATGGAATAATGAGAATACTAAGTATATAAACTTCTGATTTTGGAAATATTTATTTCAAAGTACTGTTTGTAGGTGTTTAGGAGTTGGCATTTGTTGTCTTCTCATTGTAGGCATTATTGCAGTTAACCTTCATAGTAGTGTGATGAGATAGGGACCATCTCCATGTATAGGAAAAGAAACAGGTTTTTTGTAGTGAAATAACAGGGCCACACACTTAATAAATACCCAAGTCAGAATAAGCCCATAGCTGGATGATACCCTTAACCCATGCTCTTAATCATTACTTATTAATTACCACCTGCCTGATTCTCTGAAAATCTTAAATTCATCATCATCATCAGTAGATGAACATTCAATATATGTAGGACCCACTACTCTTTGTTTTTTTCCAATTTATTTTCTTTTCAGTGTTCCAGCATTCATTGTTTATGCATCACACCCAGTGCTCCATGCAATACATGCCCTCCATACTACCCACCAACAAGCTCACCCAACCCCTCACCCTTCTCTCCTCCAAAACCCTCAGTTTGACCCACTACACTTAGGGAACTTTTAATTACTCATGGTAAAGAGAAGAAAAAAATTAGGGGAAATTGAAATTCACAATGATTATTTTTCAATTTTAGGCAAAATTAGGAAAATGCCATTATAACTTTTCATTATGATGTAACAGAAATAACAAAAAATACCAGCAAATGAACCCTATACTTAAGAGAATGTTCGTGTTTTAAAATAGATCTAGATATTGTGAGAAGCCTATTTTGACCTCTTTCTTATAATGAATCTTCTATCTCAAAGGTAATAGTGTGTGCCATGGCTTTAATTGGATTCTGAGTTCATGACCTTGGATTACAATAGTAACCGATAATATTATAGTCAGTCTTTAACATTACAACCTCAGTGTCTCATTTTTATGATGGAAAAGTTGAAGAAGTTGGTACAGAACTATATCTAGGAACCCTCTCTCAATGCCAGCCTTAAAAATTTATTAGCAACTTGATGTTATTTAATAGGTTTCAGAAATGTTTTAGGCTTCAAGAAATGTTCACTTTTTGCTGATCACAGTGGCTGAAATTACTGTACTGGAGAATCATACATTTATAGAGTTAAGATTTCAACATTCAGGAATTGCTTACTAAAACTGAAACTTTCACAACAAGAATAATTACTCTATATGGATGAAGATTGTCCATAAAAGGACATATTTCCAAGATAAACCCAACAGGAAGTCAGGACAATAGGTGTAAATCAGGACTATCACTCAAACTGAAAAATACAGTAACCTCAAGTGTAAGTAACAACTTACATTTTGAGCATTAGATGCTAGTAAATTTGAAAATAAGACTCAATCTAAATATGAATGTTATGCAGAGGTACTACGCAGGTAGAATACCAAAGATAAATTTCAAATGCTACCTAATTTAGTGGATGACTAATCAATACCAAGTTTATCAGTAAAATTGAACTCCTGAAACTTAACTTTCACTTTCAGTAAGTGTTGTTTAGTAGTATTGTCAAACTTCTCCATCTTCCTCTTCCCCAAAAGGGGACTGAAGAGCTTAACAAAATGTAAGATGGTATACTTGGAGGCACTGGAAGCCAAGAAGAGAAGAGAAGAGTTTCTGGTCCCGGATTTGGGTAGTGGAAGACCAAGAGAGATTTGTCCAGTTTTAGGAGTTACTTAACCTGTGAAGGTAATTGTCCGTGTTAGAGGGAATACAAAAGGTGGAAAAAGAGGAGAGGAAAAAGAAATCAAGAATGAATAGAACAAACGGAGTTCTTGGTATATTTTAACAAAAATTTATCAGTGACTATACCAAATGTAAAAGGCTTTAAATGATCTACTTAAAAGGCAAATAAGTGCAAGGATTGTTACTCTGGATCAAAAGGTCAAAACACAAATATATGCAAATTAGCAAGGGAGCATCTAAATTATAAGTATGGAAAACTAAAAGTGTGAAAATAAATAGAAAACATACATTTATGCCAACACTAACCTAAAGAAAGTAGATATGATTTTAATAGCAAAGAAGAATGTGGCAAAATTATTGCTAAAGAGGAACATTTCCTAATGATAAAAGGTATAATTTCTCATGAGGAGACTACATGATAAGTGACTTTTTGGTTACATTAGTGCTTGCATGCTACTTCCATTTTTACCAGAATTAGTAAAAATTAAATTCTCACTATGGTCAAGCAGTATCATAAACACTGAACACATATTACTTTACTTGATCCTCACAATCACCCCAGAGGATAGGCTTATTATTATCTTCATTTTACACATGAGGTCTTTTTGCACATGAGAATGAGAAATAAGGAGGTTTCCCAAAATTACATAGCTCATAAGCAATGGAGTGGGGACTAAACCCAGGCAGTCTGGTCTCCAACTTATAATAAGTACTTGAATAGGAAAATATTTAAATGGACCCGATAATTTTTAGCTTCCTCTCTGCTACACATTTCAAACCAGTTTGCCTTGAATGGGCTGGTGCCTAAAATGCTTTTTTCCTTCTGCTTCAGTTATGCATTTAGATTCTTCTTTATCTCATCTCTTCAGAACCCCCTAAAAGCAGAGATAGACTATTTTTTTCTCATGACTGGCCTCACATTCCTCTGGAACTTCATTATCCCGAGAACAACTAAAGAGTTTGGGGAGGAGACATCCCTTCAAAGGAAAAGCTAAATGCTACAGTGGAGGGAAGAGTGCCCTTCTTTCTCTAGATTGTTTTCCTAAACTAGGATATGTCTCAATCTAGCTAGGGTATAAGGGAATTTAAGTCAAGCATTGAGGAATTCTTTGCCAACAAAGAATGTGCCAGAAAGTCATGTGCCAGAAAAAAACGTTTGGCTTTCTGTACACACATAGACTGGTTCACTGGTTTCCTTATGTTAAACTTTGTAAATCTCACTGTCTGAAAAGAAAGAACAACGGCTTCCAGGGCTTAAAAAAAAAAAAAAAAAGTCATGCATTCATTCAGGGTCTATCAGTTCTGCATTCCAGGAATGAGACTTGGAAGGAGGAAGGTATGCAGCATGTGTGTTTCTAGTTCCTTTTTTTGTGTGCCCACATGAGAACAAGGACCGTATCTGCTTTTGCCCCATCCTCAGTAGGTAACCATAGAGGCAACAACAATATTTGTTGAACAAAGAAATTGATGAGTGAGTAACATCTGCGACCTCATCTCCTACTATTCTCTACTTGTGTGCTCTGTTGCCACCACACACCACCCTCTCCTGTCTCAAGTCATTCACACATGTTGTTCCCTCTGTCTAAAATTCTCTTTCCCCAACCATTAGCTTGACTGACTCTCACCGCTGTAGGCTTTTACTGGTCTTATTTCTCAGCAACTGTCTATGCTAACTACCTCAAACATCCTTCTTTTCCTCTTGACTCTACTTTTCTCCTGCCATGGCCTAATATATTGGAAAAAAATTATTTATTGTTTCTTTTGTTTGCCTCTCCAGACTGTTGGTTCATAGGGGTAGTGATTTTTTTCACACCCTGGACAGCGTCTGCTACTGAGGATGTTTTCAATCAATGTTAGTCAAGGGAATGAAAGGAAGAACTAGTTGTGTAGGACCTATTTCACTAGGTTTGAAGCCTCAGAATGAGGATCTCAGTCCCCTATCACTTGCTGCTTAGATGCATCTTCCAGAAGTTTCACTTAGTTTATCTCAACGTCAGTTTCTTCAACTATAAATTGAAGATAATAGTAATTAGTAACAAGGCCTAATAACCATAAATAGTAAATGGGGATAGTCTAAAGAATAATTTTGAGGGTTCTAAGAGAAAACAAATGGCACTAAGTAGCCTATTGATGCCAACAATTATGATCTAAGAGGTGGAGGCTAAAGAAAGGGTGAGGAGGGTTTCAGCTCTCCTGAGGAGAAGGATCATCTGTCTTTGGCATTCTAGTCTAGACCAGAATATGGAGTCTGCTGCATTTTGCTAAGCAAAAATTAACTTCTCTTTGTCTTTTAAAATACTAGCCTCTTTATTTGGAAAAAAATGGGGGAGGGATCATGGATCCTGAACTAAATATAGAGCATATAATTGGCGTATAAGGGAGAGAGATTGTATGTACATTATTATTTGGGGGAGGGGCAAATCAATTGTAGTATTTCTTTATTCTTTTATAAGAAACTTGATGGTATTTCATTTATATCACCACACCTGATGTCAAGCGAACATGTAATACTTAGGTGTAGGATAATTGTCACTGTGGAGTATTTCATGAGAAAATTCTCCTGACACTGTTAAGCAGCAGTATGGAAATTACTCAAGAGAGAAGTGCATTAAAAAAAATTAGGATAATTTCTAACTGAAATGTTAACTGTAATGAGTATGCCAGAATCAACCTTGATGTATCTATTTGGACATTTTCCACATCCCAAGTGGTTAGTCTAATACCAATTAAAGCATCACACATTGCTATTATCTTCTTGCATTATTATTTTCATGAATTAATTTTGTTTTAAAAATCAGACCTTTTCCAAATGAGAATAAATTTAAATACCCGAGGTGTGAATGTGAAACTGATGTCAGGACCCATACATATCTATAATTTCAAAGTCTGAAACCAGAGGATCATGGGAATAATCCTAAAAAATTTTAAGATGGAGGAACTGACCTTTGGGTCACTTAATTGTTCCCTTAGCTTTTCACAGAGAATCCAAATGGTAGTTCTATGTTTCTTTCTTGTAAAATTATGTATCACTTTCCTCTTATATTCATAACTTCATTTGTTCATTTATCTATCCGCCCACCCATCCATCATTTCAGTTTTGCAATTTAATAAATATGAGGCATCCTTTATGTGCCTGGAATGCTGCTTAGCGCGGATGAGCAAAATTTTTGCTAATATCTTTTTTCTAATACATCATAGTTTAGTGTGAGAAACAAAGAGATTAATAATCAAAATATGATATGTCTTAGATGTATGGACAGAGTGCTGAGTGGATGAATCACAAAGGTTTATGAATTATGAAATGGTAACATTTCTTCTGAGATTTGAAAGAAGAGCATTTCAGGCAAAGATAAAGGATATACAAAGATAAGGAGATAGGAATGGGCACATCAAGTCCTGTGAGTATTAATTATGACTAGAGTAGAGCCTGTGTCTCTCTGAAGGGAGAGAGGAAGGTAGGTGGGTTGATATGAACTCCAGATTCATTCTTTGTCACACATATCTTTGGTAAGTCATGACACTGACCTACTTTATGATTGCACTGGCTCAGACCTATGTAGATAAAATCAAGTGATCATGGTGACCAGAACTCAAAAGCTTCATTCTTTCTCAGGCCATATTTTAGTCTTACATTTTCCAGTGAGGTAGGGAGAGATCTAGGCATGATGGGGAAAAGGGTTGTTCCTATTCCTCAAAGATTCCATTTTTTTTTTCTAAATTGGGAAATACCTTTTTTATATTAGAACATGATTAATTTATTTCTGCTATTGGCCTTAACTGCCCTCAGCTCTTAAATTTATGTAGGAGATGTTTTACTTTGATTCATATTACCAAAACCTTCTATTAGAAATTACTAGCCACTCCTTCATATGATTTTATCATTTATTATTGTTATTCATGTTAAGCTCTCAAATAGTAAATTATTCAAATATTTGAAATTCAAATAGTACGTTTTATATTCCTGGAGTACTTTGGGAAAGAGATAATAAAGAAAAGCTTTGAAAGTCTCTATCTAGAAAATGTCATAAATTACAACTGAAAAATATAATGGATCCCATTCAGATTGTTAATGAGGATCACACAGTTGATGAGCAGAGAATAACAAAGCTGACTTGTGAATGCCTATGGGTGGCTAGACCTGTACATTGGTTAAATGACTTGGTCCCATTTACCAGCATTAAATTGTGGATGACTCAGGTTCATGCTGTGGAAAAATCATGAATTACTATAGACATGCATATTTGGGAAAGCCTATGAATGGTTAAGGTAGCAAATATTAAATATTTGAATTATAATTGAATATTATATAATACTAGTATAATTCTTTTAACCATCTATGTCAAAAGGATTGTGTATGGATTTTAAAACTTTTTTACTAAGTTTGTGCAGAATGCTTCTCAAAATGTTAACAAGAAATTCTTAGGATTTTTGTATCAATTAGTTGTAATAGCTTTTTATTTTAGGCCTCATTTATGAGTATGTGTTTTCTGAAATTAAAAAAGTTCTAAGAGTTTATAATCATCTAGGAGATATGCAAACCTATTTCCATTGTGAACTTTTATGGATGTAAAGGAAATTATTGTCTCTCTGTCCCTTTATATTTGTTGAAATGTCCCCTTTCTCCCAGGTTTGCTTCTTGTAATCATCTGTTGAACAGTGGAGTACCTGACATGTGTTTATTCCTTAGGCAAACATGTAAAACTCTTCAAGTTCGAATGGAGAAGTAGAAAGAGAAGGTTTCTGCTGTGCCTGATGACAATTTTTGATTTTTCCACTCAAAAAAATTCTGGCTCCACACTGGAGCACTAGTGTGGCGAATCCTAGTGTTGGTCGGATTCTAAGGAAGGGACAGCAGTTTCGTTGAGGAGTAAAGATTCAAAACATCTCCTGAAATGAGCTCTCGTCTTGGTTTATTTCTCACAGAGCAGCAGGTGTGTACACTGTGTTATAGGACCAACTGTAACCTACTCTTATAGTTACCATTAGCATTCTAGGTGCTCCTGATTTCAGGGGGAAAGATGAACTTGGTACAGCTTTAGGGATCAGAAGGCAAAGAACTGTCTCAGTTGTTAGTAAAGAAAGGCACTGAATTGTCTTTTATAGGGAGCATCACTCTTTGAACTAATTAGACCCACAAATTAAAACTGCCACAAAGAGGTGACCCTAATATTGTCACCTACAATGGCCCTGCAGTTGACATTGTCTTTCCAAGAATAAGAAACGGATAATACAAAACTTTGGGTCTATTAGTGGACCTCTGTCAGTGTTCAACCAGCCTTTAATGTGGAAATTAGCATGTAAAGTACTGAGCCATCAGGCTTTCACTGAATCTCTGTAAACCAAGTAAAGATTGTATTCTTACCTATGGTCCAATCTTTATATATTTACATTGCCCTATAATTGAATCAGCTATGTCAAACTAGCATCTAAACAATGAGAAATTGCTGAAGATTCACATTTTGATAACTTTTGGGAATTCCAAACTATAGAACTGTGACAAGTATTCTAAAACCAAAAGACAAGAACAACCCAGGGAAGAATATAACTGAGAAGTAGAAGGGAAAAAGCAAAGCACCCAGTATATTAACATCACAGACTACATTATACTGTTTTTCAGAAAATACATTCTAGTTTTTCAACTTACAGAAGGCGAATTTTTTTTCCCAAAGATCTACCACACATGGTAGGACCATCTCTAAATGTAATATTATGGAAAAGGATAGGGATGAGGGTGCATGTGCTACTTCAGCCATGGTACTATCTTGGTACAAGTTCTAACAAATTCTTCTCCAAGTGACAGCAACATATTCTTTATTCAGACAGGTAGTTCAAGGAAAGATTGTGACTAAGAATGATTTGCATTTGTAACTCAAACTAGCTGGAAGTTCAGAAAAAATGCTGCTCATAGTAATTTCTAGGCTACTCAGAAGAGTTTCTTCCATGTTTCAGCCCTTCTCCCCAACTCCACTTATCCTAAATTTTGAGTACAGTTCATACTGCTTAATTCTGCTAGCCCTCATATGCAGTGAAGTTGAAGTTCTTGAGGAATGTAATACTTTAGCAGATAGATTTCAGAAAGTGGATAAAAACTATCAATTCAAATTAGGCCTTTATAAATTAGAGGGGAGTCTAAAAAAATGAACTTAATATCAAATTTGGCAGGTAAAGTAATTTCCAATTGAGTTCAAAATCTCAATTGTCTCTAAAAGTCTGTGAACTATACTGGCATATGAAATAATACTTTTAAGTCTACTCAGATTTCTTCCAAGTATTCAAAATAATTGTTTCCCCCTTTTAAGGACTTTCCAATGTTTTTAAGTAAAACATAGCTGGATCCCAATGTCCTTGTCTTTCAGAATGATCTTAATTTTGGGGGTCATTTTCCACCTGGAATAAACATAAGTTGTGAACAGGGATGGGAAAAGGAAAGTTTTAAATTTCCTTAATATCCCAAAGGAATTTGTTAACTACCCAAAGAAAACTTGGGGAATTTATTTATTTATTTATTTTGGTGCTAGCAGTGAATGTCATCTGGACAGAATCAGTTGATCTGCTTGTGAGTAGAAGAATGTGCATAAATGGCAACACAGTCATCTGCTGTCATGAGTCACATAGAAGAGTTCATGGCAGGTGCACTGTACAGCTTTCAGAGTTCTGAGAAATAGTGCAGGTCCATCTGTTCAAAAGATTCATTTCCAGTCAAGATCTTCATTTATACAGCATAGGAAGCTGAAAGCCATCGACAGATGTTGTATTTGTGGTAAAAGCTTACTAGTTGTGCATTCTAATATAATGAGTAGGCCTCTTAGAAAAATGGAGTCTACAGAGTGATTATACCATCATTGAACTTGGGTAATCTGAATAAAGTTTTATCTCATTTGGAAATAATGCTTTTTAAGAAAAGTCAGAGTAGTCTGGGGATAGAAGGGATTAAGAAGTTCACTGAGTCCAACAGACTCCCTCAGTAGACAGGAACCCTGGAGATTCAGAGATTTTTAACTGACTTGGCCAATGTGCTTAGACTAGCAGGTAGCAACACTAGTATAAACTCTTATCAGAGTAAGGCCACCCCTCTTCCTGAAACTGTGGCATGAAAATCCAACAGTTTTCATGGCTATAGGAATCACCTCCATTGCTAAGAAAGCAAAATACAGTCTTAGTTTATTTTGTATATAGGTGAGTAGGTTTATGAAGATGATTCTTACGTCATTGCCTTACAGTGCCTCATCTATACCTAAATGCTGTCTGGTCGGCTTACTCTTGAAGGATTATTTTAGACCAACAGGAGTCTTTCATTTTGTAATACCTCATTATATAAGGTGCTTTAAGATAGGACAAGTACATTCACGTACATTTACGACCAGCTCAATGGCTGCTTTTCTCTAGTTTAAATGAGAAAACCTGCTACTGCCGAGTAACGATGTTTTAATTGCATATTCAGTACACCAACACTAAGCAGGAGCTTAATTCATGTACTTGTAAGAACTACATTAAAAAAATACAACTTGGTAAAGAAGCAGTTCTATTCCAAGCAAGGGAAAGTTCATTCAAATCAGCTTTTAGGATTATAAAGGTTTTCTAGCTTTCCTTTTACTTTTATCAGATAAGTTAAATTTACTTATCAGAATGTTAGTTTGATTTGTTGCCTGTTGTGATGTCATGAAACAGCTGTATTATAAAGACTGGACAGGCACTGCATTTAAACCTACTACCTCCTTTTGGAAATACTGCCACATATTTATTCCTTGCCTTCCAACTGTTTAAATATTGCTCATCAGTCCAAAAATAAATGTTTCTCCAATAACATGGGTATTTACTATAAATTCAACATGTTTTTATGAAATTCACTTGTAATGTTCATAATGCATTGTCTGTTCTATTATTGTGTGTATAGGACCCATTTTATATTTACAGGAATGCAAATATTGCTCAATAGTTCCTTATAACAAGATTTTAATAGCCACATTGGAGAAAAAGATTATTTTTTTGAATTAAGCTAAAGTGATAAGATTCACATTGATGCTGTGGAAATGGCAGTGATTTCACAAATTTATATAGACTGGCAAACTGAACAACTGGGATTTTAAAAAATCTGGAATATGGGATAGAACTCAGTGTAGAACAATATCAGCAGAATCATCAATAACAAATAAGGAAATTTACGAATCTGCATTTTGTTTTGGCATCATTATACCACATTTATTTTTTAAGTCTAGATGGCTATAGTGTTATTTTCGTAAATATTTGTTCTGTATGCAAAGTCTGATGGCAGCTGGCCCATTAAAAAGACAAAGTAAGAATGAAAAAGAATGGATTATGTGTCTATAAACACTAGTAATGTATGATCAGAAATATCAGGGGCAAAAACTAGGAATTCAGTGCATTCAGAGGGCTAGAAATGTATGTGTGTGTATATATAATATGATATAATAATTACCATACATAGTGTTTATTATGTGCCTGGCACTGTTCTAAGCACCTGACCTATTCGCTTATTTGCTCCTCAGCTCATACACCTCTATGATGTAGGTACTAATATTATCCCTGTTTTACTCAAGGTCACACACTGAGTTATCAGCAGAACTGAGCACTGAACCTAGGAAGCCTGGCTTCAGGTACATTCCTTTTAACCACTACTCTATATCAACTCATCTGAAAAGAGTCTCACTCCCAAAGTAGGCCCAAACAGTGACACTTCTCTCTTAATATGACTTTTATGACTATTAAGAATATGAAATGAATAATTGCACATCAGTTTCTATAAGACACCAAAAATTAACTTAAAATCAATACTTAACACTGCAAGCAGCTGTAATGTCCCCCTCCAATAATTATTCTATGTATCACCTTTTGTGTAGGGTTTGGGAATTACCACCACTATCACCAGTTATTTAAGAAGCATTTACCTGGACACCTTAGAAGGATTATCTAATTTAACCACAACAGCAAATGCATGGGGTCTGGTAATACCAATCTCATATTATCAAGGAAGACTAGGCTCAAGGAGTTCAAATAACTTATTCTGCCCCACAGTATGAGAAAATACTAAGGAAGAGATCTGAACCTGGGCTGTGTGTTCATGTCTCTCATCAAAGCATGTTGCCTCCTACTGATACCTCCGGTGGCAGGCCTTGAGCAGGGAGAAAGGAATTACAAACTCCATGAATAGAATTATTTTAAGAACTTTACAAAATCATGTTTTACACTTGGGACAGGATAGATTCTTTAATTTCCATTTTAGCCTAATTTAGCTTCACTAGAAGATGGACAGAGGACACTGCATAATGTTCAAAATATAAAATAAAAACAGTACAAAACAGCTGACTTAATTTCATATTTAACTAATGTTATATATGCCATTACCTGGTTTTGTTTTCCCTAATTAGAACATGATCCTAGCACAAATTTTTGAGAAATCTCATCAGGATCCTATAATAGATTTGTTAGATTGGGAGAAATAAATGGAAAGGTTTTTTAAAAAGGGGGCTAATTCTTAAAAAGAATTAGTGCTTTTTGCTTAATATTAGCAGGTTAGTTCCATCCTGGTGGGTCATTACCAAGATAGCTTTGTGCTTGTGACTAGAAAAGCTGCCATTACTATTATTATTACCTTTTGCCTGTGTTCAGCTGTCAAGTATTTTCACTTGCTGAATTGGCTAGTGTGCAGCACAAGTTTACATAAAAGAACAGCTGTGTGAAGCATTGCCTTTGGAAAGGCAAATTCACTAGGTGATGATTAAAATGAATGAGGGGCACCTGGGTGGCTCAGTTGGTTAAATGTCTGCGTTTGGCTCAGGTCATGATCCCAGGGTCCTGGGATCCAGTCCCCAACAGGCTCTGTGTTCAGTGGAAAGCCTGCTTCTCCCTCTCCCTCTGCCTGCCAATCTGCCTACTTGTGCTCTCTATCTCTGTCAAATAAATAAATAAAATCTTTTAAAAATATAAATAAATAGAAGCAATGAAGCTCAGGGCACAACTGTAATGATCATTTCCTCCTTCATGAAGTATTCTATATCAACTGCCCTCAGAACCAGAAGACAGTACATTCATGGTAGCAAATGCTATTTCTTATCCTGTAAAGATGGTTTTATTGCACTTCCTGTTTTTAGTTACTGAAAACTTGCTGAAAATCATCTGTACAAGCTACCACTTTTTATTTACTATTTGGCCTCTACCAAAAGATACGGCTTGAGTGAGAGAGAGCAATATTTAAGTTCTAAAAGTAAGGCAATGCTTAATGTGGTGTGTTAAAAAATTAATTTAAAATAAGTACAATAGAGGTGCAAGATGGCAGAGGAGTAGGAGACTGAAATATAATCAGATCCCAGGAGTTCAGCTAGTTATCAAACCATTCTGAACAACTAGAAGCTCAACAGGAGATCAAAGAGAAGAAGAGCACCAATTCTAGGAACAGAAAATCAACGACTTTCTGGAAGGTAGGACATGCAGAGAAGTAAATCCCAAGTGACAGGAAGATAGACCGTGGTGGGAGGGACCAGCTCCCCACAAGTGAGAATGTAGTGGAGCACAAAATTAGAACTTTTAGAAGTCTGCTCCACTGAGGCTAAGTGGGGGGTGGCGACCTCGCTAGGACAGTGTGGTCTCAGGACCTGCAGGGACACAAAAAGACCAGGGATGTCTGAGTGTGGCAGAGCTACCAGGTATTGGAGTGGGAAGCTGGTTGCAGAGACGAAGTTGAACAGGGGCCTCTCAGCTCGGGATTACCTTAAACCATGATCCAAGTCACAGTCAGACAACTGCACCTCGAGCAGGACCCCACAAGCAGCACCTCCTTACTCCTCTGGGAAGAGCAGCATAAGAGCACGCTGTAGGCATCTACTGGGTTTGGAGACTCCAAATGATGCCATGCACCAGAGACAGAAATGCTCAGTCAGAGGCTGGGTGAACTCGGGAGTTTGGCCCAAGACCAGGGAGACAAGAGGGATTGTTGGCTTTTTACTGAGTGTGCACTGAGGAGCGGGGCCCTGAGTTCTCAGCCCCTATGGGGCCAGAGACTAGGAGGCCACCATTTTCAGAGACTAGGAGGCCACCATTTTCATTCCTGCCCTCCAAAGCTGTATGGAAAGCATTCAGGGAACAAAAGCTCCTGAGAGTGAACCTAAGTAGATTACATAGCCTGGCCCCTGGCAAAGGTGATGCAATTCTGCCTCGGGCAAACAAAGACATTTCAGAATCACTGCAACAGGCCCCTCCCACCAGAAGATCAGCAAGAACATCCAGCCAAGATCAAGTTCATCAATGAATGAGAACTGCAGAACTCCAGGGCTATGGGAAAACAACACACAGAGTTCATGGCTTTTTCCCCATGATCTTTTAGTCTTTTAAAGTAAAATTTTACTTTAAAATTTTTTAAATTTTATTTTTTTCTTATGCTATTTTCTCAATTTTTCCTCTTTCCCATTTTAATGTTTTTAAACTATTTTATCTTATCAATACCTTTTTACAAATCTTATTTAAATTTTCATTGTTATAGTTGTATTTTATCCTTTCATTGTATTTAACCTTACTTTTTGTATACATATAGGTTCTTTTTTTTTTTTTTCTTTAAATTTTGGGATACCATTTCTCCTAATAGATCAAAATATACCCTAAATCTAGTGCATGGCTTTGTTCCAATCTCCAGCCTGATCACATTCTTTCCTCTTTTTTTGAACCAACTTATCAATTCCTTTTTTAGAATCCTTTTAAATTTTCATCTTTACACTCATTCCATCCCTTCATTGTGTTTACCCTTATTTTTGTATATATATAAGTTTTTCTTTCTTTAGAATTTTGAGAGGCAGTTTCTTCTAGCAGACCAAAATACACTCAAAATCAAGTGTGTGGCTCTGTTCTATTAACCGGTTTAAAAAAAAAAATATATATATATATATATAACATATTTTATATATATATATATATTTTTTTTTTTTTAATTAGTTAAAAAAAATTTTTTTTTCCCTTTCCCCCTTTCTTCTCCCCCTGGTTGGTTTCAGATCTCTTCTGATTTGGTTAGTGTATATTTTTCTGGGATCATTGCTACCCTTTTAGTATTTTGTTCTCTCATTCATCTATTCTTATCTGGGTAAAGTGACACAGTAGAAAAACACCACACACAAAAAGAGCAAGAGGCAGTACCGACAGCTAGGGACCTAATCAGATTAATACAGACATTAGTAATATGTCAAAACTAGAGTTCAGAATGATGATTATCAAGGTGCTAGCTGGGATCGAAAAAAGCATGGAAGATATTAGAGAATCCCTTTCTGGGGAAATAAAATCCCTTTCTGGAGAAATAAAAGAACAAAAATCTAACCAACTTGAAATAAAAAAAGCTATTAATGATAGACAATTAAAAATGGAGGCTCTTACTGCTAGGTTAGATGAGGCAGAAGAAAGAATTAGTGATATAGAAGACCAAATGATGGAGAATAAAGAAGCTGAGCAAAAGAGACACTAACAACTACTGGACCACGAGGGGAGAATAGGAGAGCTAAATGATACCATAAGATGAAACAATATTAGAATAATTGGGATTCCAGAAGAAGAAGAAAGAGAGAGGGGGCAGAAGGCATATGGGAGCAAATTATAGCAGAGAATTTCCCTAATTTGGCAAAGGGAACAAGCATCAAATTCCAAGAGGCACAGAGAACCCCACTCAAAATCAGTAAAAATAGGTCCATACACCATCATCTAAGTGTAAAATTTACAAGTCTCAGTGACAAAGAGAAAATCCTGAAAGCAGCTCAGGAAAAGAGGTCTGTAACATATAATGGTAGAAATATTAGTTGGCAGCAGACCTATCCACAAAGACCTGCAGGCCAGGGCTGGCATGATATATTCAGAGCACTAAATGAGAAAAATATGCAGCCAAGAATATTATATCCAGCTAGGCTGCCATTGAAAAGAGAAGGAGAGATAAAAAGCTTCCAGGATGAACAAAAATTAAAAGAATTTGCAAACACCAAACCAGCCCTACAGGAAATATTGAAAGGGGTCCTCTAAGCAAAGAGAGAACCTAAAAGTAGTAGACCAGAAAGGAATACAGACTATATACAGTAACAGTCACCTTACAGGAAATACAATGGCACTATGTTCGTATCTTTCAGTAGTTACCCTGAATGTAAGTGAGCTAAATGCCCCAATCAAGATACAGGGTATCAGAATGGATGAAAAACAAGACCCATCAATATGCTTTCTATAAGAAGCTCATTTTAGACCCAAAGACTCCTCCAGATTTAAAGTGATGAGGTGGAAAACAATTTATCATGCTAATTAACATCAAAGAAAGCTGGGGTGTTAATCCTTATATCAGATAAATTAGATTTTAAGCCAAAGACTATAAGAGATGAGGAAGGACACTATATCATACTTAAAGGGTCTGTCCAGCAAGAAGATCTAACAATTTTAAATACCTATGCCCCTAACATGGGAACAGCCAATTATATAAACCAGTTCATAACAAAATCAAAGAAACATATCAACAATAATATAATAATATTAGAGGACTTTAACACCCCCCTCATTGAAAATGACAGATCATCCAAGCAAAAGATCAACAAGGAAATAAAGGCTTTCTTTAAATGATACACTGGACCTGATGGACATCACAGATATATTCAGAACATTCCATCCCCAAACAACAGAATAGACATTATTCTCTACTGCACATGGAACATTCTTCAGAATAGATCACATCCTGGGTCACAAATCAGGTCTCAAATGGTACCAAAAGACTGGGATCATTCCCTCCATACTGTCAGACCACAATTCACTGAAACTAGAACTCAATCACAAAAGGAAAGTTGGAAAGAAGTCAAATACATGGAGGCTAAAGAGCATCCTACTAAAGACTGAATGGGTCAACTAGGAAATTAAAGAATTAAAAAAAATTCATGAAAACAAATGAAAATGAAAACACAACGGTTCAAAATCTTTGGGACACAGCAAAGGCGGTCCTGAGAGGAAATAGATAGAAATACAAGCCTTTCTCAAGAAACGAGAAAGGTCTCAAGTACACAACCTAACCCTAACACCTAGAGGAGCTGGAGAAAGAACAGCAAAGAAAGCCTAAACCCAGTAGGAGAAGAGAAATAATAAAGACTGACCAGAAATCAATGAAATAGAAACCAAAAAAACAGTAGAATAAATCAACAAAACTAGGAGTTGGTTCTTTGAAAGAATTAGTAAGATTGATAAACCCCTGGCCAGAGCTATCCAAAAGAAAAGAGAAAGGACCCAAATTAATAAAATCATGAAAGAGGAGAGATCACAACCAACACCAAAGAAGTACAAACAATTACAATAACATATTATGAGCAACTATACATCAGCAAATTTGACAATCTGGAAGAAATGGATGCATTCCTAGAGACAAAAACTACCAAAAATGAACCAGGAAGAAATTAAAAACCTGAAAAGACTCATAACCAGTAAGGAGATTGAACCAGTCATCAAAAATCTCCCAACAAACAAGAGCTCAGCGCCAGTCAGCTTCCCAGGGGAATTCCACTAAACATTTAAAGAAGAATTAATACCTATTCTCCTGAAACTGTTCCAAAAAATAGAAATGGAAGGAAAACTTCCAAACTCATTTTATGAATCCAGCATTACCTTGATGCCAAAACCAGACAAAGACTCCATCAAAAAGGAGAATTACAGGGGTGCCTAGGTGGCTCAGTGGGTCAAGCCTCTGCCTTCAGCTCAGGTCATGATCTCAGGGTCCTGGGATTGAGTCCCCCATCGGGCTCTGTGTTTGGCAGGGAGCCTGCTTCCTCCTCCTCCTCTCTCTCTGCCTACTTGTGATCTCTCTCTGTAAAATAAGTAAACAAAATCTTTTAAAAAAGGAGAATTACAGACTAATATCCTTGATGAATATGGATGCAAAAACTCTCACCAAAATATTAGCCAGTAGGATACAACAGTAAATTGAAAGGATTATTGACCACTACCACGTGAGATTTATTCCTCAGCTGCCAGGTTGGTTTAACGTCTGCAAATCAATAAATGTGATACATTAATAAAAGAAAGAACAAGAACCATTTGATACTCTCAATAGATGCAGAGAAAGCATTTGACAAAGTACAGCATCCTTTCTTGATCAAAACTCTTCACAGTGTAGGGATAGAGGGTACATATCTCAATACCATCAAAGCCATCTATGAAAAACCCACAGTGAATACAATTCTCAATGGGGAATAACTGAGAGCTAAGGTCAGGAACATGGCAGGGATGTCCACTATCACCACTGCTATTCAACATAGTACTAGAAGTCCTACCCTCAGCAATCAGACAACAAAAATAAATAAAGGCATCCAAATCGGCAAAGAAGAAGTCAAACTCTCATTCTTTGCAGATGATAGGATACTGTATGTGGAAAACCCAAAAGACTCCACTCCAAAACTGCTAGAACTCATATTGGAATTCAGTAAAGTGGCAGGATATAAAATCAATGCACGGAAATCAGTTGCATTTCTATACACCAACAGTAAGACAGAGGAAATAGAAATTAAGGAGTTGATCCCATTTACAATTGCACCCAAAACCATAAGATACCTAGGAATAAATCTAACCAAAAAGGCAAAGAATCTATAAAGTACTCATGAAAGAAATTGAGGAAGACATAAAGAAATGGAAAAACATTCCATGTTCATGGATTGAAAGAACAAATATTGTGAAAATGTCTATGCTACCTAGAGCAATCCCTATGAAAATACATCAATTTTTTTCAAAGAAATGGAACAAATAATCCTAAAATTTATACAGAACCAGAAAAGACCCCATATAGCTAGAGGAATGTGAAAAACAAACAAACAAAACAAAACAAAACAAAACCACCAAAGTTGGCAGAATCACAATTCCAGACTTCATGCTCTTATTACAAAGCTGTATTCATCAGGACAATATGGTACTGGCACAAAAACAGACATATAGATCAATGGACGAGAATAGAGAGCCCATAAATGGATCCTCATCTCTATGGTCAACTAGTCTTTGACAAAGCAGGAAAGAATGTCCAATGGAAAGAAGACAATCTCTTCAACAAATGGTGCTGGGAAAATTGGATGGGCACATGCATAAGAATGAAACTGGACCGTTTCCTTATACCACACACAAAAATAGACTCAAAATGGATGAAGGATCTCAATGTGAGAAAGGAATCCATTAAAATTCTTGAGGAGAACTCAGGCAGCAACCTCTTCCACTTCAGCCACAGCAACTTCTTCGTAGAAACATTACCAAAGGCAAGGGAAGCAAGGGCAAAGATAAACTATTGGGACTTCATCAAGTTCAAAAACTTTTGCACAGCAAAGGAAAAAGTCAACAAAACCAAAAGACAGCTGACAGAATGGGAGAAGATATTTGCAAACGACAGATCAGATAAAGGGCTAGTGTCCAAAATCTATAAAGAACTTAACAAACTCAACACCCAAGGAACAAATAATCCAATCAGGAAATGGGTAGAAGACATGAACAGACATTTCTGCAAAGAAGACATCCAGATGGCCAACAGACACATGAAAAAGTGCTCCACATCACTGTGCATCAGGGAAATACAAATTAAAACCACAATGAAATACCACCTCACACTAGTCAGAATGGCTAAAATTAACAAGTCAGAAAACGACAGATGCTGGCGAGGATATGGAGAAAGGGGAAACCTCCTACACTGTTGGTGGGAAAGCAAGCTGGTGCAGCCACTCTGGAAAACAGTATGGAACTTCCTTAAAAAGTTTAAAATAGAGCTATCCTATGTCCCTGCAGTCACACTACTGGGTATTTACCCTAAAGATACAAATGTACTGATCTGAAGGGATTTGTACACCTGAATGTTTATAGCAGCAATGTCCACAATAGCCAAACTATGGAAAGAGCCTAGATGTCCATCAACAGATGAATGGATAAAGAAGATAAGGTATACATATATAATGGAATACTATGCAGCCTTCAAAAGATACAAAAGCTTGCCATTTGCAATGACATGGATGGAACTAGAGGGTATTGTGCTAAGCGTAATAAGTTAAGCAGAGAAAGACAATTATCATTGATCTCTCTGATATGAGGAATTTGAGAAGCAGGGCGGGGTCATGGAGAGTAGGGAGGGAAAAAAATGAAACAAGATGGGATCGGGAGGGAGACTATAAGGGACGATAGACTATAAGGGACTCTTAATCTCGGGAAACAAACTGAGGGTTGCTGGGGGGTGGGGGATAGGGATAGGGTGGCTGGGTTATGGACATGGGTGAGGGATGTGCTATTTTGATTGCTGTGAAATGTGTTAAGCCTGATGATTCACAGACTTGTACCCCTGGGGCAAAAAATACATTATATGTTAATAAAAAATAATAATTTAAAAAACCCAAGAGCAACATTTTTAAATGTTAGATTGCATTAATATTTCTTCAACAACCCTTACATATCAGGAAAGAGTCAAATGGCACTTATTTTCCAACAAGCATGCCAGAATTTTAATTTGAGTAACTTGGACTTTTTTGCTAAAGTATATAAATCATAAAAGGGTTGATTTTTTGTTACATTTTAGACAATTTCATTTTAAATATTACTATTTCTTGTGTACTAGGTGATTAAAATTGGTGATAATATACATATATTCAGAATCATCCTTATGTTTTTCAATCTTTGGGTTTTTTCACTTGGTACAAATATGGAGGTTGTCAAAGAGGGGGCGGAGTCATGCTCACAGGTGCTCATATTTTGTATTACATTGGAAAGGACAAGTGATTACTTAGCCTTTGTTTGGATTCCTTGAGAGTTCCTCTAATTTGACTAAATGTCTGCTAGTGTGATCCTCTCATTGTACCTTAGTGACTCTCTTGTTAAAGATTTGTGCATTAAAAAAAACACAAAACTTTTATTGTACTACCTCAGAGTTGGTGTTTTCGTAAACATCATCATATCCTCACAGCAACTCCGTAAGGCTAACAGGATTATCCCCTTTCTACATACAGGGAAACTGAGGGTCTGAGAGGTGGCATGATGCCTCCACTGTGCCTGTGAGTACTATATTCTGACCTTAGCCTAGAACTCCACATGTCTAACCACAATTACTTGATCAGAGTAACATACAAAAATGAAATCGAAAACAAATAGCCCAGTTAAACCCTATCTTTATCTCATTAAAGGCGCTAGGATATTTTTAAGATTAATAAACTAGGATATTTTTAAGATTAATAAACTTAATTAATAAATTAATAAAGATTATCTCATTAAAGGCGCTAGGATATTTTTAAGATTAATAAACTAGGATATTTTTAAGATTAATAAATTAATAAAATAATTAATAAGAAAAATAAACTATTTTTAAGATTAAGATAAATAATTAATAAAATAAATTAATAAAATAAAGATTAATAAACTAGTTTGTAAAACTGGAGGAAAAAAGTCATTTCAGTCATGTTTTGATCTATGTTAGACAATTCTTTTAGTCATGTTTAAGCTTTAATTTTTGAGAAATTATTTTAGCTGCTACAAAAAATAAAAATGTAGATTTATGATATTCTTAGGATATGCATTGTATATATGTTTATGTGTATACGTGTATGTTTTCTGAGATGGAGGAAAATTTGTTCCAGTACATAAACCTTTGGTATTGTACTATAAATGTGAGTGTCTATTTTTAAAATTATGTGAAAAACAAAGCTTTAATATATAGATGAGAGACTCACTCCCCAGCTTTATAGAAACTAGCAGGATGAAATACTTAGCTTGGAATGAAGATAGAAGAATACATCTACCATACCCACGAAGAGATTTCTTAGAACCAGGGTTTGAAATGACACAGGAGGACAGGCCACGCGCTCCCATGGGGTCACAGCACCATGTCCTTCCAGCTGCCTATGCTGAGTCCCTGCGGAGGCTCACTCATTTGTTCTCTCTTAGTCTCTCAATTCGTCTCTTTTCTTTGCACTAGTTTTGGAAATACAGTCTCTTACCATGCTTTTTGAGTCTTCTTACCAAGAGAAGAATCTCCAGAAAAGACAAGTGGATCTGATCAGGCAATGGCCATCAAAGTTTGTGTTAAATCAGTATTTATCAAGAAAGTTTATCCTAAAGAGTTTGTATTTTTCATAATGATCAGCTATCTCCATTGACAACCTCTGACATAATGTCTGTAGAAAAATTCATATTTACTTTCCACGGTGCTCTTAACATTCACACTCAGACTGGGAGCCATTCACAGAACTATAAAATGACAAATCGAAAGTGAGATTGCTGCCCTAAGATAGCCCCTGCTCCCAGCATTTCTGGAGGTGAACAGGCCCCATCTGTGTTTGATCCTTCCATCCTCAGTTCAATTTCTCCCACAGTTCCTCTGTGGATGGAAGTAAGAAGCTTTAAATATGCAAGCAGAGGCTCCTTCCTTGGGCAGGATAGCTGACCAAAGAGACATAAATAAGATGGCTGCTTCCACACAGAAAATAATTGTTTTTGAATTTATAGCTTCCTTTTAGATTGGGTGTGGTAGTGCCTGAGTTAGATTATTTTATTTAATGTTTCTCTTTCTTATAGTTGATCAAAAAACAACAAACAAAACCTTTCCTTAAATATTTTATGAAAGGATGAATAATTATATAATTTGATGGAATAAAACCAAAGTATTCACAGTAACTTTCAAGAATTCACCTTTTGTTATAACCATTGCTTAAAAAGAGGTTATGCAACTGTTAAGTACCTTGGTATTAGAGTATACCTAGGAATTTACTGACACAGCAGAAATCTTTCTATCCATGTATCATCTACATGTATGCATACAGATCGATCTACATAGGTATCAGGTATTCCAGATGTTTACTATTTTTTCCCATACACAATCTTTGGACCTAAATAGGTGTGAGAAGCCAGTGTGAATCTCCCTTAGTAATATTTATAATAGCATCAATAATACTAATCAATTTTTCGAGAATTTCTGGACACTTTTAAAACTTAGTGAAATAGTGTACAATCATTGTTTTTCTCCCCAGATATTTATTTTTCCTCATAGTTATTTTTTCTGAAATCTGATTGAGTCAAATAAGCCCTCAAGTTTTAAACTATTTCAAGAATGGATTTTATAGAGCCAATGCCCAACAACTTTCTTGAAGATGTGGTCTGATTGTATTCCTGTGAACTAAGGTCTTTCTTTACTGAGGCCTGGCATAGAGTGTTTATGATCTCTGGATTCTATCCTCCAAGACTTTACAAAGAACAAAGATTCCAGAATCATTCTTTGAATTTGAGACATGTAGCATCACAAGTTAAGGTCTTCCTGGTCTGCAGTCATTTGGATAGTTGTGCAAATGGCTCTAAAAATACTGTGAAAGGATAAAAAGAAAAAAAAAAACTTGTATTTTTTTTATAAGGTGGCAACATCTGAATATGCTAGTCCTTTAAAATTCAACAATTTATTTGATAAAGCAAATACTACCATTTTGAGTTATTAATTTCTAATACTAAATTGTGTTTGCAGTTTTAAGATCATAGCCTTCTTATAAAATGATTGTATTTTCTTCTTCCTTTGTAGGTAACCCATTAACAAAGGATAAATCAAGTGATCCTCAAGCCTGATTACATTGAACACATGCACAGAAACTTAATTCCTGAGGTGATCTTGAAGGGAGATTTTTATATCGCTCACAAGAGGCACTGCAGAGTCTTATTTCCAAGGGATTTCATGGCTCGTAATCAGCCTCTTCTTGAAACCGAGACTTTTAAAAAGTCAGACATGAACTTCTATGTCATGAAGATTTTGTCAGATTTGAACTGTGTTCAACTTGTAAAATTGCACTTGCTAAGAGAATTTGAATTTGCCATCTGAAGAGCTGGTGTTTCCAGGTGATGTCAGAGACACTCACCTTTATGGTTCTTGGCCTCAAGTGTGACTGTTTTTCTTGCTTCTGAAAGTCTGCCAAGTGCACCGGCCTGCAGCCATGGATGTGTTCCTGGGTCTGGTCATGTGTTCATTGGCTGGTGGGACTGCACCCGGCTTTACTGACATTTTCTTTGTGAACTTCTCCTCTGGCATGGTGTAGACTGAGATGATTTTATTTGTAACCTAATCTTGGAGCTCTGAAAGCCTACATGTTTTAAGAACAAAAGTTGCTTTTGTTAAAGGAATGGAAATATATATCCATTGATAATAATTATTGTTGGCAAGTAATAGTTATCTGAATACATCAATCATATAAGAATGTATAGACAAGCTGACATGTTTCCCCAAGGCTAACATACTACTGCAGCTCTCTGTCAGTTAAATAGGTAGTAGTTAGAACTGAATTTCCATTTTCATTATATGCTATTTTGTACTTCTAGAGTACTCTCCCTCTTGGTTGTTTTGTTTTGTTTTTTTAAGTGGGCTTTTTCCTTTGTTTATATTTACTTTTTCCCTTCACAGAAATCAGCAGTGAGCAGTCAAGTATGTAGGTAGCTTTCAGTTTCAAAAAATCGCCAGGGATGCATGTGGATTTCTGATTTCTTAGCTTGAGAGTTAGTCACTTAAGATTTCTTCTAGTAAATTTTTTTTAACTGTCCTATCATTTTAATAGACTGTCCCTTGCTCGCTCCCAATGACTGTTTGAATGCTTATATATTTGTTTGTTCAGTCTGTTAATAGAACTGTTCATTTTCCTTGGTCTTGAATTTATAAATATTTGCTTATAGTTGTCCCATTCAAACAATTTCTTAGGTCAGTTTCTGTCCACAGTTTTGTAGTCATTTTAACATTTTTTGTTTTTCAGTTCTACAGGAAAGTCTTACAAATATTTAAAAGCCTTAAACATGTACGTACTTTTTTTCTAAGTTATTAGAGAATGTATAATTTTATACTACATTTATTTTATTTCATTTGTTATGTGAAGGTAGAGAAGAATTGAAAATGCATAGCCATTCTGTAATAATATTGTGTAAATGTATAGTTGAAGGGATGTAACCAGAGAGACTTCTTTGTTTACTCATCTTAACCTAAAAGGAAAGTACTTCAGAAATTGTCCTATTAGAAGTTCCATTATGTTAGAAAAAATGTGACCATCTTTCATATTTTTAAAACTCACTGACATGATCAATTAAGTCTATGCTGGTTTCCATGATGGAGGCTGACATACCTTGGAGAGTTTTGGTCTGTTAGTTGGCAACGAATTTCAAAGACCAGTACATTACCCAGAATGTCTTCTGGGCAGAAAAATTGAAAATGTAAAATTTGTCAAAAAAATTTGTAAAGTATACTTTGGACAGCGAACCAAAGTGTATTGCCCCACAAGTCCATGGGATGAAATGACTTCCTCCCTCCATGTTAGTTATACATAAAATTAATTAGATGACTCTGAGTGGATTTTGCAATAGTTCAAGACTGTGTGAATTCAGAAAGGAAAAAATAACAACTGTGCTGGAATTTTTGCATCAATTGTAACAGCATTAATTTCTTTGGAGCAAAGTAGAAACCTGTATTATTTTGGAAATTATGAATTTGTCCTAGGTTTGTTTGAAATTATACATCATGCTTCTCATTTTTTTTAAACTGAGTCCTTTAAAACAACACTGGAAATTCTGTATTATATACAAGTGTAACACATGCATATCAATAGAAAAAAATAAATGGAATTTCAAATATACTAACTAGATTATCCCCAGTAGATTAATGTTGTGACTATTCAGAAAAGGTAAATAAAATTGGGATATAAAATGGACTCTCTTCATGAGTTACATTTGGAGAATCTGTTTTCTAGTGTTTTATTTCAAAAGTACTTCAGTTACTGTCCAGAAAAACCTCTGAATTCATGGGGAGCTGACATAAATTTTTCAGTCTAACTTTTAATAAAAATGCATAGCAACTCTTGCCATTTACACAAGGTTCCAATACTTGGTTTGTTTCTTTGCTAGGAAACAATCGAAAGAGATATATTTACACTTGTGCTATTATTTGCCCATATCTTGACTATGAGCACAACTGATGTATGTTTACTAGCAATATGCAAAATGCTTTTTATTATACAAATTGTTAAATATACTGCTTATCCTTTAAAGTTTATTATATATGGAAATGTTAATGAAAATATCAGATATGGCTATAACAGCTTTCAAATTTTTTAAAAAATAATTTTGACAAATAGGTTAAAATTCACAATCTGTTACCAAAAAAAAAGTGGAAAATTGTGTGCCCTTTCCCCCACTGTTCTCCAATGCCAAAATCTTATAAAACCAAGAAACTGACATTGGTACAATATTATTAACTCAAATACAGATCTTACTTAGACTTTACCGGTTTCACAAGCAGTGTGTGTGTGTGCATTTGTGTGTGTGTGTGACAGAAAGAGAGAAAGAGAGAGAGAGAGAAAGAGAGAAAGAGATCTTATCCTTTTCAATTAACTTAGTAAAACTTTACAGTGGTGTGTATTACAGTATAAGAATATGGTTAATGACTGACGGATTTGTAATAACATTTTTCAAGTTTTCTATTTTCAGAATAACATCCTTTAACTTTGTTTTTGTTTTTTTTGTACACTCTTGTTGCCATAACATAATGGAGACTTCCAGTTTTAAGGCCAGACAGTAGTACCACATGTGATTTCAAACTTCGTTTTGACTTTAATGAGTAAGAGGAGAACTGAGAATCTGTACATAAGGATGAAATAAAAAGGGAGTTTATCCTGTTCTTTATTTCCCTTAGCATGTCCTGTGCTATACAATTAGGCTGTGACCTTTGATGATACAAAATAGCTAATAGCACAATGACTAAATGGGACTTGATCTTTATGAAGTTTTGATTATTTTCTCAATTCATAGATGATAGTAGGTATATCCAGCTAGATTACATTTGGGGGTTAGCTGAAGTTTAAAATACTTTAAAAATCAGCTTATGAGGTACTTTTTCAATGTTCTACTTAGGCATGGCACTGTGCTAATCTATGGGAAAATGGGTACACAAAAGACTTAATATTCCATATTTGTTCTGATTTTTTTTCATGTTTTTAATATATTCCAAGTTACTAAATAGGATGCACTATGTCATAAATATTTATCTTGTTACACAAAGTGACTGAACTTTATTTTTGAACTTTATTCTAGAAGTTAGGAGAACAGGACAGTGCGTGTCCATAGTTGCGTTTTACAGATTTTAGCAAAAATGTGATTATGGACCTGAAGAGAAGTAACAGAGGACTAAAATAATCCAGGGAAGAGGAAATGAGGCCTGATCTTGGACTATTACACTGAGAAGAATGTGAAACAATAGATATCAATGCCAGCTGCAATTTAAATTACTTGAGGATCCTAACAATTACCCATGCTTGACCTTACTCTCTGATATGCTCTTACATGTGCCCAGCCTTTAATCCTAGACCACTAGTTTTTTTTTTTTTTTTTAAATAAAAGCTCCCTAGGTGATTCTAATGAGCATTCAGCATTAGGAACCACTAATGAAGGGTTTTGCACAGGGTGGAAGTGATGAATTGGGTGAAATGATTGGATGAATCAGAGGAAAACATGGAAGAGAACTCCAGAAGGCCCTGGGCTTACTAATATGGGCTAACTGAGGCTCAATTAAATATGACAGAAAAACCTGGGGAAGAGCAAGCATAGTGGAAGGTAGAGACAATGAGTTCATTTTTTCAAGCCTACTGAGTTTAAAGTACCAATGAAACATTCAGGTCATGTCAGATAGGAAATGAACAGGTTTTATTGGATTTGTAATTAGAGGTTACTGTTGATTTTGGAAAGAGCAGTTTCAATGAAGGGCTTATTTTAGAATTGAGCTTTCGTTGGGTTGGACAATGAATAAGAGATTTGCAAGTGGAAATAGCACACACAGAATTCTCTTTGAGGGGGTAAAGGCAAAGTACAGTAGTGTTTATGAAGGGGAGGCAGAATCCAAAAAGTGCTTTTTTTTAAAATATGGGAGAAAAAAGAGTGTGTTTATTTATGCTGCAAAGGGAGAGGGAGGAGGGGGAGCAGTGTGTTAAGAACCTAGAACTGAAAATAAAAAGGAAATGAAAGCAGGGGTGTCCATATCTATATGGAAAGAAAGTCATAATGTGTAAGGAAGAAACAGAACCAAATCCCATAGAAAATCTAATGGGGTAAACAGTGAAGAAGCAATTGGCACTTAGGTCTTTGGTGACCTTCCACACAACAGTGTCACTAGTGTGGTAGACCATAAATCAAAGAGCAATCATAGGGGGTTGATAAACCCTATGGGTGAGTTTCAGCTTATACCTGGGCTACTGAGGGAAAGTGAATGACTCCAAGATTATAAATAGATTAATAAGAGAAATTAGCCAAGTCATAATATCCTTATTTATAAAGTAAAACCACGTTGTCTCACAGGATTGTTGTGAAGGTTCAATGAGTTAATATACGCAAAGTGCGGTATGTACTACATAGTATTTCCTAAATGGTTGTTCTTCATTTGTGAAAGAGGTCAGTTCTGTTCACCCTGAAATTGGTGTAAAAACTGTGTTGACAGAAAATAATAAAACCACATCATATACGATATAAAAAGTTTTGGGGCCCTGCTGGTATTTGTGCTAAATAGAATGAGAAGATGCAGAGGCACTGCATTTAAACCACCTTTTTTCAGAAATTGTGCGGCTGCAAAGAAGGTTAAAGAGTAACCAGTGGCAGAATAAGTGAAAATACAGTTTCTTTGACAGAGACCAGAAAGGTTGACAGCTGAGCAAAAGGAGAAGTAGAGAAGGAGAAATTGATAAAAGAAGGGATTTATTGGGAACAGGTTGGGAATATCAAAGGGAAGGGTTAGTGTGAGAACAATCTACGTTTTTGCTGTTAGATAAATGAACAAAAGTGGATGAAGCTGGGGAGAAATTTAAAAGCAAGGTTAAAGGAAATAACGCCTGGGGGCCTCTGGGCTGAGGGAGTAGCAGCACGTAGAGGTTTTAAGTAGAGGAGATTTATCTGCTGAGTACACAAGATACAGAGTTTGGTTTAAAATTAAGGCAAACAAAATATCTGAAGCAAATTTTGGTGTTTTTAGATACTCAGAGCTCAAAAAGCAGTAAAGTCATAATATAAGGAATTTAATCTGTAGAGATATGTGACTTTTTCATTAGCGTAATGCAGCCTGGACAAAAAATGGTAAATGAATAGTGGGATCATTGGATGAAAATAGGCAAGGCTAAAAGGCTAGCATCTCTTGAGTCCTTACTCTGTGCCAAAAGTTCTAAGAACTTTATAACTTAATCTAATCTTATTTGAGATATATATCATTGCTACTACTATTCTGTAACAAGAAAACTGGGGCATGGAGAGGTTAAACAGTTTCCCTACTGTCTCGTATTAGTAAGTGGCACAGCCAGGATTTTAACCTCTGTCGTAGCAAATAGTACAGTGTTAGCTTACATGCCATGAAGGAGTCTATGAAAGGGCTATAAGAAGACTCAGAGGGCCAGTAAAATAAAAGGGAATGATGTTTATAAATCTAGATGGGGTAGAAACTAGATTTGAAAGTGGAGAGCAGTTTAATTAGAGATAAGGAATAAGGAGAGATCCAGTGATTAACAAATATTTTTGTGCTCTTGTGTGCCAAGAATTGTGTTAGAAGCAGTGAATAAAATGTAAGTACAGTTGACCCTGAACAACATATGTGTGAACTATGGGGGTCCATTTACACGTGGATTTTTTACAATACAGTACTACAAATATGTTTTCTCATGCTTTTCATAACATTTACTTTTCTCTAGTTTTATTGTAAGAATATAGTATATAATATATATAACATAAAATATGTGTTTATAGACTCTTTGTGTTATTGATAAGGCTGGTCAACAATAAGCTATTAGTAGTCAAGTTTGGGGGGAGTCAAAAGTTATACATGAGACTTCAGGTCCAAATTGGTAACATAGGAAGATCCTGAACTCACTTCCTCCGTGGACACATCAAATATACACCTATTTATACAGCAAAAACTGAAAGCTGACTGAACAGCCTCCATACAACAGAAGACGGACCATGTACAAAATGGGAAGAGAAACAGAGACATGGTAACAGAGAATCCCCACCCCCAATGTTGCAAACTGAAGTGGGGAGGGATAGTACCAATGGATGTGAGCAGATTCATTAACCCTCAGGCTCACAAAAAGGGCCATGACTTAAAAGGGCAACTTGAATATAAAAAGGATCGAGCCCCAGAACCCTGCCCAATGGCAGGGTAATTGCTAGAACTCACTTCAGGTCAGAGGGGCTGGCAAATGCCATGGTTTACATTCCCACTCCACCTTGATAGTGTGGCTCCTTGATGACAGGGTTCAGGCACTGTAACTGTCCTGATGCCTCAGTGAGCCCCAGGCCCCTAGTAGATACCAGCCCTAGAGGCCCTGGGGCACAGGGAGAAGAAAGGCATGTTTTAAAAGAGCAACTATGATATACAAAATGCAGGTCCAGAAGTCCCCAAATGGAAGGGGAAAGCTACTGAAACTCTCTCCAGGTTGGAGGGGCTGGTGAGCTCAAGAATTTATATTATTACTCCACCATGATAGTGTGGACAAGAGCAATATCCAGTGACTGAGGTGGCCTACCACCTCAGTGAGCCCTGGGCCCCTAGCCCACACAAGCCCCAGCCATCTATCTCATCAAGGTCGTGCATACCCAAACACCCATGGGCAGTGCTCACTAAAGCTCCAGGTATCTTGCCAAGGTGACAAAGGTGCAAAGGATCCTGGAACACTCCAGACCTGCACCCTTTTGGTTCCAAACAACTTGCCAGGGCAACCACTGCACAAAGTGCTCCAAGATCTCTGGCTCATGCCTACCTCAGCTCCAGCTGCCCCACCAGGGCACCCATGTGCAGCACCTGAGGACTCCCTGGCCCATGCCCCATCTCAGTTCCAGCCACTCTGCCAGGGCACCCCTCCCCACCCACACACCTGGCTTGCACTCAGTCCAGTTTCAGCCATATCACCAGGGTGCCCTCTGCATGGAGAGCTCTGGAACTTCCCAGACTGCACCCACTTCAGCTCCAGCCATCCCACCAGTGTGGTCCCAGCACAAACTGCTTAAGGACCCCGAGTCTGCAACCAGGCATACACAATCTACATAAGGGATGTTGATGATAACAAGTTTATTCCTTCAAGTTTAGGAGAAGTATCTTTTCTGCCTAATTCATAGAAACAAGCAAAGAAAGTCAATTGAAATGAAGAGACAGAAGGATATGCTCCAAATGAAAGAACAAGACAAACCCTCAAAAACAAACAAACAAATAAGTAAATGAAATAGAGATAAGCAATATGCCTGCTAAAGAGTTCAAGGTAATGGTCATAGTAGGGGGCCTGGGTGGCTCAGTCAGTTGGGCATCTGCCTTTGGCTCAGGTCATGATCCTAGAGTCCTAAGATCAAGCCCTGCATTGGGCTCCCTGATCGGCAGAGAGCCTGATCCCCCTCTGCTCCTTACCCTGCTCATGCTCTCTCTCTCTAATGAATAAATAAAATCTTAAAAAAAAAAAAAAAAAAAAAAAAGCAATGGTCATAGAGATGCTCACCAAACTGGAGAGAAGAGTAGATAAACTCAGTGAGAACTTCAACAAAGAGATAGAGAATATAATAACCAATAAGAGTTGAAAAATGCAGTAACTGAAATGAAAAATACACTAGAGGAAATCAAGAGTAGATTAGAGAATGAAGAAGGAGAGACCAGTGGTCTTCAAGAATGGGTAATGAAAAACATTCAGACTGAACAGCAAAAAGAAAATAGAATTTTAAAAAATGAGAATAGGTGAAGGGATATCTTATACAATGTCAAGCGAATAAACATTTGTATTATAGGGGTCCCACAGAAGGGGAAGAGAGAGAGAGAGGGGCAAAAAATATGTATTTGAAGAAATATAGCTGAAAAACCTCCTTAACCTGGGGAAGGAAACAGACATCCAGGTTCAAGAAGCACAGAGAGTTACAATCAAGATACACCCAAGGAAGTCCACATCAAAACATATAATAATTGAAATATCAAGGATTAAAGATAAAGAAAGAAATTTATAAGTAGAATGGGAGAAGTGACTACTTATATCCAAGGTAAATTCTATAAAATTATAGTTGAATTTTCAGGAGGAACTTTAAAGGTCAGAAAAGAGTGGCATGATACATTCCAAAATGTTGAAATTTAGGGGCGCCTGGGTGGCTCAGTGGGTTAAGCCTCTGCCTTCGGCTCAGGTCATGATCTCAGGGTCCTGGGATTGAGCCCCGCATCGGGCTCTCTGCTCAGCAGGGAGCCTGCTTCCTCCTCTCCCTCTGCCTGCCTCTCTGCCTGCTTGTGATCTCTGTCTGTCAAATAAATAAATAAAATCTTTAAAAAAAAAAACTGTACCAAAAAAAAGAAAGAAAAAAGAAAAGAAAGAAGTACAGTCCAATATCCCTGATGACCATGATGTGAAAGTCCTCACCAAAGTATTAGCGAACCAAATTTGGCAATGCATTAAAAAGACTCTTCACCACAATCAAGTGGGATTTATTCTGGGAGTGCAAAGATGGTTGAATATTTGCAAATCAGGCTGTGGGCTCTGGGCCGCCAGGGTCAATGAAGGATTGCAAGATCGCTGGGTGAAAACTTGCTCTAAAAACCACTGACTGGGTAGCTTTTGTGGGGATCATACCCCAAAACCAGAGGCCATTGCTAACTCCCCGAAATCCTGGAATGAGACACTTACCTCCAGGTTGGCTACTCTCCCTGAGAAACCACCCAGGCTCACTACAAGGTCAATGTGGTAAAGACTGGCTTGGTAGATGACTATGAGAAGTTTAATGCCCTGAAGTTTCCTGTGCCAGAGGATAAATATACTGTTTAGGTGGCTGTTGAAGAAAAAGAAGATGTGAAAAGTTGTGCTGAGTTTTTGTCTCTCAAAGGCCAGGATTGAGGAATGTGAAAAAAAGCTGGAGAGGATGAGGAACATAATTCCATTTGATCAGGTGACCATTGAGGACCTGAATGAAGTCTTCCCAGAAACCACATTAGACAAGAAGTATCCCTATTGGCCTCAAAGCCAATTGAAAATTTATAAACTTGAGATGGGAAGAAAGTTCTGGCCCTTGTATTATAAAAGCTGGACATTAAAAATAATGATGTGGTCAAAAAAATTTGTAAATCAATGTGATACACCACATTAACAAAAAGCAGGGTAAAAATCATATGATTATCTCAAGAGATGTAGAAAAAGTGTCTGAAAAATTCAACATCCATTCATGATAAAAACTTTGAACGAAGTGGGTTTAGAGGGAACCTACCTCAACATAATACAGGCCATATATGACAAACTCACAGATAACATCATACTCAATGTGAAAACCTGAGAGGTTTTCCTCTTAGATCAGGAGCAAGACAAGAATGTCCACCCTCACCACTTTTATTCAATACAGTATTGGAAATCCTAGCCATAGCAATTAGACAAGAAAAAGAAACAACTTATATTTCTATCTTATATATCTTATATTACCTAATTGGTAAGGTAAAAGTACAATTGTCATTACTTAGAGATGACATGATACTGTACAGAGAAAACTCTTAAGACTCTATCAAGAAACTATTGGAAGTAATAATGAATTTCATAAATTTGCAGGATACAAAATTAATATACATAAATTTGTTGCATTTCTGTACACTAATAACAAAGTACCAGAAAAAGAAATCAAGAAGCAATTCCATTTACAATTGCACAGAAAAAATAAAACACCTAAGAATCAACCAAGGAGGTACAATAGTCATATCTAAAAGCCGTAAAACATTGATGGGAAAAACAAATAAACCAACAACAACCCTGAAAGCAACACAAATAAATGCAAAGATCTAACATGTTCATGCATTGGATGAATTGATACTATTAAAATATCCATACTACCCAGAGCAATCTACAGATTCAAAGCAATCTCCATCAAAATAACAAAATAACAGCATTTCTCATAGAACTAGAACAAATAATACTAAACTTTGTATGGAACCAGAAGACTTCAAACAGCCAAAGCTATTCTGAGAAAGAAAAACAAAGCTGGATGCATCACAATCCCAAATTTTAAGATATACTACAAAGCTACAATAATCAAAACAGTATGGTATTCATACAAAAACAGATACATAAATCAATAGAACAGAATAGAGAATTCAGAAATAAACCCATGCTTATATGGTTAACTAATAAATGATAAAGGAGGCAAGAATATACAATGGGGAAAAGACAATCTCTCCAAAAAATGGTGCTGAGAAAACCCGACAGCTACAAGCAAAAGAATAAAACTGCAGTACTTTCTTATACCATATGCAAAAATAAACTCAAAATGGATTTAAGACCTAAATGTGAGACCTGAAACCATAAATTCCTAGAAGAAAACACAGGCAGGCACCTGGCTGGCTCAGTCGGTTAAGTGTCTGTCTTTAGCTCAGGTCATGATCTCAAGGTCCTGGGATCAAACCTCAGTGGGGAGTCTGCTTCTCCTGCTCCCTCTGCCTCTCCCCCGCAACTCATGTTCTCTCTCTCTCTTTCAAATAAATAAATAAATAAAATATTTAAAAAGGAAAACATAAGCAATAATCTCTTGGACATCAGCCTTAGCAATATTTTTCTAGATATGTCTCCTTAGGCAAGAAAAACAAAAGCAAAAACAAACTACTGGCCTATACCAAAATAATTTGCATAGCAAAGGAAACCACCAATAAAAGAAAAAGGCAATCAATTTAATGGGAGAAGATATTTTCAAGTGATTTATCTGATAAGGAGTTACATCCAAAATATATAAAGAATTTCTATAACTAAACACCCCAAAACACCAATAATCTGATTAAAAAATGGGCGGAGGAACTGAATAGACATTTTTCCAAAACTGACATACAGATGGTCAACAGACACATGAAAAGATGCTCAACAGCACTAATCATCAGGGAAATGCAAATCAAAACAATAATGAAATATTATTTTATACGAGTCGGAATGGCTAGTACCCCAAAAATAAGAAATAACAAGTGTTGGCAAGAATGTAAAGAAGTCTATGTACATTGCTGGTTTGATGTAAATTAGTGCAGCCACTGAGGAAAACGGTATGGGTGTTCCTTAAAACTTAAAAATAGAATTACCATATTATCCAGCAATTCCGCCACTGGCTATTTACCCAAAGGAAACAGAAACACTAATTTGAAAAGATACATGCCCCCCAGTGTTTACTGAAGTATTATTTACAACGGCTAAGATATGGAAGCAATTTAAGTGTCCATTGAAAGATGAATGGATGAAGGTGTGGTATAAAAATATATATGTAAATACACACACACACACAGGAATACTGCTTAGCCAAAAGAAAGAATAAGACCTTTCCATTTGAATAATACATTATATGTTAGTTAAGAAAAAAAAAGATCTTGCCATTTGCAACAACATGAATGACTTAGAGGATATTATGCTATATGAAATAAGTCAGACAGAAAAAGACAAATGCCATATGATTTCACTTACATTTGGATTATAAAAAATGAAAACAAACAAAAGCAGAAACTGACCCATAAACACAGACAACCTAGTGACTGCGGAAGGGAGAGGGGGTGGGAGGTATAGGCTTCCATTTTTAGAATGTTTAAGTCACAAGGGTGAAAAGTACAGCATAAGGAAAGAGTCAATGGTGTTACAGCAGTGTTGCATGGTGACAGATGGTAGCTACAATTGTGAACATAACATAATGCTCAGTCGCTGAATCACTGTTTTTCACCTGACCCTAATGTAATAATATGCCAACTATACTTCAATTAAAAAAAAAAAAGTTATATATTGATTTTTGACTGCACATGAGGTTGGTGTCTCTAACGCCTGCATTGTTCAAGTGTCAAATGTAGTAAGCTTTACCTTCTTTTTTAAATGATATCCCCTTCCCTCCTTGGGAGGGGTAATAAACAGAATTTGAAACCACTTATTTTAAGAATCCGCAGATAGATTCTGTGAGGCACTGAGGTTACATAGCAGCACTGGAGAGAGAAACAGCTGAATGCAAAATGGGAAAATGAAGAGCACAGAGATACAATACTTTAGAAGTCTATTTTAGAAGTTTTGATGGGGATAGGCATGTATTAATAATTGGAAACCTCAGCAATGCCTGAGTATTTTCCAGAAAAAAGACTAACAAATAGTTTGTATTCTATATTAAAGGTTTACCTTTCATTCTTTTTTTTAAAAAATGTTTACCTTTGATTCTTAATTGGAAGGGAAGTTTACTTTTATTGTGTCCCACTGTCAAGTATCAAAGGGCAATCTGTTAGAGTGACGTATCAGTTATCCACTGCTGTGTAATATACAACTCTAAACTGGACAGCATAAAACAATAACTCTCAATTATCACTCCCAAGTCTGTGGGTCAGCTGGGAGATTCTGTTGATCTTGGCTGGGCTCACACTCGTTACTGCTGGGAGCTGTGGATAGACAGACAGTGCTCAGTTTGTCTGGATTCTCACATGTTTTGGGGGTATCTTGCTGTATGTACCTAACCTACCATTATCTTAGCTGGAGTAACTGGATTACTTCCAAGTGGTATCTCACCTTTTACCAGTTTAGTTTGACCTGTTTTCATGGCAAAGAAAGCAAGGTTTTGAGATGATAAAGTTAGACAGGGAAAGGCTCAGGACTGGGATATTCACTTTGGCTATATTCTATTGTCCATATCAAGTCATAAAGGTAGCTCATATTTTGGGGGTGGAGAAGACGACTCCACCACTTGGTGAAGGTTGCTGCAAAGTCTCAATGCAAGGCTAGATGCAGGAAAGGATGAAGTATTGGGGCCATTTTTTCAATCACCACTAGTGGCTTCATGCTAGCTTTCAATGCCAACTTTGCTTGCTCCTCGGCGTAATCTTTTCCAACCTAATGTGATTTTGATACACATCATCTTTAAATTCTTCAAGGGCTCCCCACTGTCCTGATATGAAATCTATACTCTATCAAACATAAATGGCATCCCATTATCTGGCTCCTGCCTACTTCTTATCCCCCTCCCCTATACAAATACAACTAAACCTGTCACACCCATGTTCTTGTATGTACTTCTTCGAACACATCTGTTCCTACAAATACTCATTTTGCCTCTGAAGCTGGACTTTCTCCATCTCCCCCCAGCTATTTCCAGTTAGCTCTTTCTCATATCTGTAAGTTTAAATTCTCCAATTCTGGTGATAACTAATATTTCCATAATAAAATTAAGTGAATAAATTTTGAGATGCCATCAGAAGATTAGTGTTGGTAAAACAGTTTTAAACAAAGTCTTCCTAGAACTAGATTCTCAACAAGGACTTAATTCAGGAATCTGTAAAGGGTAGGTTGTATTAAATATTTAATCTTAGTTTTTTGTTTTTTTCCCTGTTAATATTTCATAATTTGTATTGAAAATATTTTAGATAGGTTTTTTTTCTATAGTGCTTGTGAGGTAATTATCTGTAACCCATTTTCAAATCCTTTTTGGGTAAAATTATTTTCATATCAGACTATCGAGCTTTCCTTTACAATGTGTCAGTCCACCAAGCCTCCCTGACCCCCAAAGCAGATGTTAAGTGCCTTTTCTGCATGCTCCCATTGCTTTCTGCTACAGTTTCTTTGTTCGCTGTCTGGCTAACTCCTGTGATCCTAGTCTTTTCCTCCTGATCATCTTACTGTGTAACAGTGCCTGGGATGCAGCAGGAGGTCAAGACATTGCTTATTAAGTCAATCATTGCATGATTTAATGTAACTACACAGGTCCATTTACTAATAACTGAGTTTGCTTCTTGTTGATTGACTAACTTGTTTCTTATTCAAAATGCTGAGTATCAGCTGTTAGGAAAGATTCTGGCAAATGGAGCATGATTGTGATTTGCAGTGCAAATGTCAGGTTAATTCTTTTTGTTTTCTGGCTGATAGTTAGATATCTTGTACTATGCATCAAAAATGTCACAGCTAAACAATCTGAGGGATTAAATGGTTCCTCATGATTTCCCTGCTGCTAAATGTCAGAAAGATATTACCTAGCCACTGTTGTCAGTCTTCGCTGGTGAGTTCACATGGGAAGCACTTCCTTTTTTTAGTTTGAAGGCATTAAGAAACATACTCAAATTACAATTTAAGAGTTATTTGCTCTAGAGTATACAATCTGTTGCTATTTCATTGTCAGTCATTTCAAATGTTTTACTAAAATTTTCACCAACACTGGTCACCGTTTATTTTCACCTACCGTGCTCTTTTTGTGAATTTCTTTTATGCTAAGCTTTCATCAAGATGATTTTAGGATTTCTAAAATTTTATATTGTTCAATAATGACCTAATGATGCATATTGCCAGCATCTCTAAACACTAATGCAGCTTAAATATTTTTATTGCCTTAATTATTTCTGGTAGCACTCCTCATGATATTATGTGAAACTTATTGGACCCTTCCTCATTTCACCTCTGGCTTAACAGTAGGCCCCCTTCTTGTCTTATGATTCCTATTTAGTTTTAAAAAAGTTAAAACAGCCCCTCTTTTCTTTCAAAAAACTCGTTATCAGAACCAGTTTGGTCGACAACCTTGTGGCAGTTGTGAAAGGGAAAGTATGGGATATCGCTTAGCATCTCTTACAGGTTTACTGAAAAAGAATACTTGAGAATGGATTATAGATAATTACTTCACAAGGAGCATTTTGAAATCCAATTACAAGATTTCTTATTTAAGTAGAAAAAGAAAAAAAAAAGAAAACTTTCACACTTACTTCAATGTAGTGTGGTATTTTGCAGAATGAGTCCATCCTGGGAGTTTAACTATGGGAAGACTTTGTGATAGCACCGTCTTCCTATAACAGGATTCCGCAGATAGCTTATGATGAATCTCCTATATGTGTTCATTTAATTTCAGGGGTTGCTGCACTAAACAATAAACCGAATTTGAAAGCCCGAATCGGATATATCTTGTCACTTTTTTTCCCCCAGTCAGTTCAATCAAATGTCATTCTATTCAATTGAATACAGATAGGGTGAATTTCAAGTAAGAGAAAAATTCAACCTGAGTGACAGATTTTCTCTTAAAGTTACTTTTGTTTGATTTTATTTATTTTTTCTTCCTTTTCTGTGAAACCACACAATGAAAATTGAAACCAGAATGTCAATTCAACTCTTGCCTGCTGCTTCTGACTCAGGCTTTTGGATCAGTGAAACCAGTTGCTCTCATGTGGTCATACAGGTTGGGCACTGTACAAATCCAGTGAGTACCATTACATATATCATTATGGAGATGTCAGTCCCTAGGAATTGTGCAGTGTCTACTTTGTGTAACTGTAAACAGTTTCTCCATCATGAAAGAAGTACTGCCTCCTGTTTTGGTTTCAAAGGAATGCAAAGACTAAAAGTGACGGAGATTTTCAATTCAATTTCAATTTCAAAAGTGACGGTGATTTAGGCATTTTTTTTAAGGGAATCTGGGCCATAAACTGATAAAATGGGACCTGAGGCAAGCAGATAACTTAACTTCTTCAGGCCTCAATTTTCTTATCTGTGAAAGATAAGTAATAATATCTTGTTTTCTCTGCGACCCAGAGCCATTGTGAAGATAAAGTGAGAGGTTGGTTAATTCTCTGCAAAGTTAAAAGTGCTAGGCAAATGTGTTTTAAATATTGTCATTATGAGAATGTGCCAGAGAAGACAAATGACACTTGATGATCTTAGTGAAATCTATATAACATTTTCTATCAATGAGAGCTATTTACACTATATTTTTAATTAAAACAAGGTCATATGCTGTGGTTCTTACAAGGTTTTCATATTATAACTACTAGAAGCATGTTATCTTTTTAACATTTATAGATTTAAATAAATATGGTAGGTGTATGGCATTCTTATGCTATTCTAAGGACTGAGTCACATTATATTTTATATTCTTATTCCTAATTAGAAATGATTATTTTTCTTCCAAAGGCCATCTTTATGTCAGTTAGCGGTCTCAATTTAAAGATAAAATTTAAACAACAGCTTAATTTAAGTATGTGCAAACATTTATTAGGAGGTGACCACATGTCATATGTGGTTTTAAGTCTTCTACAAATTTCTTCTACAAATTTTCGCTCATTTACTGCTCACAGTCACTTCATGAAGTAGGTACTATTATTGTCTGCATTTTGCTGATGGGAAATTAAAGCAGCAGAGGTGAAGTAATTTGCATAGATCACATAGCTAGTAAATGGTAGAAGGGATTCAAATCCTGGATTTGGCTACAAATTCTGTGGCTCCTATCTGGCTACAAAGTCTGTGGCTCCTAAGCACTGACTTGTTATCAGTCATGGTGTCTCCTTTAGTTGTGTACAGGAAAACACTGTAAATCATATGGGTTATATGTAGAGGTGCATATAATTTTGAGGTCAGTTGATTTGAGTGCTGTACAAATAAGGCTAGGGTTGAAGGCCATCTCATGGAGAACTTTTCATGTGGATCAACACTATTTGTTTATGCCAGTAATGTCTCCTGTGGACTATAAAAAGTAAAAGAAGAGATGGGCAAATATCCAACATCCCCTGTGCCCCCCACCCTGCCCCCGGTGAGTCATCATGTGTTCTCTACTCCTGACCAGATTTCATATTTGAATATTCACAAAACTAGGCTAGCACATGGGATGCTATCATAAGCTGAGGTTTTACCTCATCCAGTTTAATAGTCCTAAGCAAATGTCATTACTGGGAGGCAAAATTTCCATCTAATAAGAAGAAAGTACCATATGGAGGTTTAGGTGTCTTTAAAAAATATAAATATATGTACCTTAGTCATGTTTCACTGTAGCTACGCTAATACTATTGTCAAAGGAATTCTATGTAACTTGAAATTATTTTGTAACTTAGAATAGGATACACCTACTCTTTGTGCCATTATCCATCCATTATTATTCTTTCAATCTTTGGAAATCAAAACTACATTTACTATCTCTGGTCTTCCAGTGCTCCCACATTATCCATGATGAGTCAATGATTACCCTTCAAGGGTTTGGCACTGTAATCTAGGAATTATTTCAGTAGTTTTGAGAGACAGTCCATGTCAAATAGAGTCATTAATCCATTAAAACAATCTCCACCCTCATATATGCCTGAGGCCTTATTCCTAATGTTAATTACTCTTCTACAATAGAGATTATTTCTTTTGGGAGAGCAGGCAGACGTACAACAGAAATTAAAGAGATATATGATATTTTAAAACATACCTACTGCAATATTGTACCTTTGATTTATTTAATTTCATTTGCTATTTACTGGAGTCATGTGGGAATATATATAATCACTAAGTTTACAGAGACATTGATTCAGATATATATAAGTAACTATCTGAGGGCTATAAAGCCAGTAAGTAAATCACTAAATATCAAATCTAAATCTCCCCAGTCTCCAAATTTTCTATTTTATTTTGCAAATCTCTCTCCATCATCATTTAACATGTAAGCAGCTAGCCAAAACAGAGATTTAGGTTTTTAGAGAAATTAAAGAGCCTGTTTAGTTTTATAAGTATTTTCCACATGACTCAGTTCTTGACTTAATATTTATACAAGCAGATTATATAGATCTAGAATAGATTTATACAAATCTATTCTTAAAATACTCTCATCTTTTGCATATTTGTTTTTTAAGTAATTTGGAGCTCATTATAGAGTTCTCTGTGTAGTTCTGCCAGTATCTTTAGGTAAATTTTCCTACCCCATTTTCAATTCCTCAGTCATTCTTGAACAAACTTTTCTTTCAGCTTAAAGGAATCCACCAATATCTCTAAGAATTCCTAGAGACAAACTTTGATCCACTGAAAAACAGCCGCAAGTATTTTTATTACATCCAGAACTAATCCAGTCACTCAAGATTCCTTTGATTCACATAAAAAGTAAAGATCAATTGTAATTGTGAAGGTCGCCTTTACTTACAATCAGTTGTTAAGGTTGAAAATTTATAATGTTTGGACAATGGTAATCTATGTCAGTATATTGTTTATTTTATGGAGGCTATCTTTAAAAGATAAACTATCACTCAAGACAGGCTAAATCCTTTTACGTTACTGGATTCTGATTTTGTAGGTGCAATGAAGCACATATAAGATTTTAACTCCCAAAGAGCTATCATTTCATTTAAATCATTAAGGGTATTCAACAAAATATATTAAAAATATAATATAATATATGGGTATATGAGGGTATAATATAATATAATATAATATAAGGGTATAATATAAAAATATAAGAAATATAAGGGTATTCAATAAAATATATTAAAAATATTTATTCAAAGATTAATGCCCAGTATAAATACATAGAATTGGAGATTTTCTAAGTTAGGTTAGTAGTTATGCCAACCTAATTACTTTTAGGAGCTCTATAGTGAATTTTATAGGAGATTTAATTTCTCAATCCATGACAATGATGCAAATTTTTCATTGTTTAGACTTTCTTCCTAAACAATAACATCCATGCTGATGACTCTTCAAATGTGTGTATTTTTAGCCCTATTCTTGCCCTTGACTTCTAAGATCATTATTCCAACATTTTTTTTTTAATTTATTTGACAGAGAGAGAGATCACAAGCAGGCAGAGAGGCAGGCAGAGAGGGAGAGGACGAAGCAGGCTCCCTGCTGAGCAGAGACCCCCCCCCCGATGTGGGGCTCGATCCCAGGACCCTGGGATCATGACCTGAGCTGAAGGCAGAGGCCCCAACCCACTGAGCCACCCAGACGCCCCCCCATTCCAACACTCTTATTAGAGATTCTCACTCAGCTATCAAATTGGTATTTTAAACAGAACATGAGCAAAACAGACCATTCTTTCTTCTTCCTTCAGTCTCTTCTAATATTATAACCACCAAATATCCAGTTTTTCATGGTACTTAGTCATTTTTAATTTTTCTCTATTTCTTCTCCCATTCCATCAGCAAGTGCTATTCACTCTATAGCTCCAAATACTCTGAATCTATTTTCACTTACCTTTACTTCCATCATGCTGTTCTAATTCACCATTATCTCTTAAGTAAATGAAAAATTTCTTAATTGATCACTCCATTCCTATACAGACCCCTGACTATAATCCATTCTGCACACAACAGTCAGAATAAACTTTAAAGAATAAATCTACCTTTCAAAAAACTGTGCTGGGGCAATTGTACCCTCATAGGAAAACAAACCAAAAAACAAACAAACAAACAACAAACAAACAAAAAAACACTTAACCTAAACTTCATACCATATACAAAAATTAAAAGAGATTACACACCTAAATGTAAAATGTAAAGCAATAGAAATTTTTTTTAATGGGAGGAAAAAAAAGAAAAATAAATAAATAAAGTGTGAGAAATATTTGGGATTTTGATTTAGGTGAAGAAATCTTAGATTTAGGACTAAAACATGATCCATGAAAGGAAGAATTCATTAACTGGGACTTCATCAAAATTAAAAACTTTGGTTTTGTAGAAGACCATGTAAAAAGATTGAGGAGATGGCTAAGAGATTTGGAGAAAATATTTTCAAACCACATATCCAACAGATGACTAGTATCTAGAATATATGAAGGGCTCTCAAAATTCAACAGTACAAGTTCTGATTCAAGATTGCACATACAAGGATCCTGAACTCACCTCCTCCTATGGACACAGTGTATCTACATCTACATATGGAACAATTCCCTTTGAAAGAAATCCAAAATCTAACTGAAAGACTCCTACACATCAGATGAATGAGAAAAAACCTGCATCAAAGTGGGTAGGAGAGGCAGACACAACCTCACCATAAACCCCAATACAATGACATACCGTCTTGCCATAAACCCAAGCACAGTGACATACTGGAAGAGAACTAAGAAAAAATTTTTTAACAGACTATAGCTTACTTACCTTGACTATTCCCCTGGAGCCCAGCACAGGGGCAGGAGACTGAAACAAAGGAATTATAAAACAGCCAGAAAACAATGAACAAAATAGTGATAAGTACATACCTATTGATAATTACTTTAAATGTAAATGGACTAAATTCTATAATCAAAAGACACAGAATAGCTAAATGGTTAAAAAAAAAAAAAAAAAAAAAAAAAAGGACCTAACTATATGTGGCCTAGAAGAAACTCAAAGAAAATGAAAGTGATGGGAAGGAAAAAGATATTTTATGCAAGCAGATACCAAAAGAAAGCTGAAGTAGCTATATTTACATCAGACAAATGGTACCTTGAGACAAAGACTGTAATAAGAAACAAAAAAGATTTTTATATAATGATAAAAGGGTGAAATTAATAAGAGGATGTAACATTTATAAAAATTTATGCCTTTGGGCTCAGGGCATGATCCTAGGGTACTGGGATCAAGTCCCATGTCGGGCTCCCTGCTGAGCAGGGAGTCTGTCTCCCTCTGCTTCTGCCTCTCTTCTCTGCTCCTGTACTCTGTCTCTCTCTCTGACAAATTTAAAAAAATATTTTAAAAAATGCACCCAGCGCACCTGGGTGGCTCAGTAGGTTAAAGCCTCTGCCTTCGACTCAGGTCATGATCCCAGAGTCCTGGGATCGAGGCCTGCATCAGGCTCTCTGCTCAGTGGGGATCCTACTTCCTCTCTCTCTCTGCCAACTTGTGATCTCTCTCTCTGTCAAATAAATAAATAAAATCTTTAAAAAAAATGCACCCAACATAAGAGCACCTAAATATATAAGGCAAATATTAACTGATGTAAAGGGAGAAAAAGACAGCAATCCAGTAATACTGGAGGACTTCAATACCCTATTTTCATCAATGGATAGATTGGCCAGACAGAAAATCAATAAAGAAACACTGGACTTAAATGACATGATAGACTCAGTAGTCCTTAGACATTTACAGAATATCCCATATACATTCTTCTCATGGGCTCATGGAACATTCTCCAGGATAACAGAATATGTTAGGCCACAAAACAAGGCATAATAAATTAAAGAAGAATGAAATGATATCAAACATCTCCAACCACAATGGTATGAAACTAGAAATTGCAAGAAGAAAACTGGAAAATTCAAAATTATATGGGGATTAAACATGAACAACCAATGGGTCAGCAAAGAAATCAAAAGAGAAAAAAATATCAAGACAAAAGAAAATGGAAGAACACCAACATTTATGAGATGTAGCAAATGCAATTTTAATTAGGGATGTAATTAAATGCAATTTAAAAGGGAATTTTATAGTGAAAAATGCATACATTAAGAAAAAAGAAAGATTTCACATAACCAATCCAACTTTATACATCAAAGAACTAATAAATTAGAACTAAGACCAATTGTTTTTAAAAGACAAAAATAATAAAAATTGGAGTGAAAATAAATGACAGAGACTAAATAGATGATAACAGATCACTGAAACTAAGAGGCATTTTTTTTCAGAAATAAACAAGATAACAAACTTTTAGTTGGACTCATTATAAAAAAGGAGAAGACTCAAAGAAAATCAGAAATGAAAGAGAAGACATTAGAAATGATACCACAGAAATACAAAAGGATCATGAAAAACTACAAATAAACTATTATATGCCAAGTCAGACAACCTAGAAGAAATAAATTCCTAGAAACATGCAGTCTACCAAGACCTAACTTTGAATAGAAAATCTGAACAGACCAATAACTAGTAAGGAGACTGAATTGGTAATTGAAAACTTCCTTAAAATACAAATCCAGGACCAGGTGGTTTCACTGTTGAATTCTACCAAACACTAACAGAACACCAATTCTTCTTAAACTCTTAAAAAAAAAAAAAAAAATAGAAGAGGAAACACTTTCAAACTCTTTTTACCAGGCCAGCATTACCCTGACACCAAAACCAGACTAGGATACTATTATAAAAGAAAATTACAGGCCAATATTCCTGGTGACCACAAATGCAAAATCCTTCAACAAAATGATAGCAAACCAGGAAATGGTAACCTACAAAGGAAAAATGGAATTTTTTGAGTGATAATATTTTGGGTATAATGAGTTATAGTGGAAATATAACTCCATGAATTTGTGAAATCCTGTAGCATTGTCTATCATACAAACTTTCCTACAAAATAACTGACTGACATTGTTTAAAAATGCTGAAGTTAAAGAAGATAGGAAGAGACTGAAGGCTTCTCACAGTAATGGAAATCACTACATATGATGACAAAATGCAACGTAGGACCTTATTTTGGATCCTAAAACATAAAATTAACATTTAGTGGAAAAGCTGATAAAATTGGGGAAAAGTGTGTATTGTACCATTTATGTATCAATATTTATCAATTTTGATAACTATACAATTGTTATATAAAATATTGATATTTGAGGTTTCTCTAGTATTTTCTAACTATGTTACAATGCTAAATGTAATCACCAAAATTAAATCACAATAGAAAAATTTTAAAATAAAATAAATAGCAAAGCAAATTCAACAGTACATTAAAAGGATCATATATCGTAATCAAATGGGACTTATTCCAGAGACACAAGGATCATTCAACATCCACAAAGGAATCAATGTAATACATCACATTAACAAAATGAAGGATAAAAATAATATCTTAATAGAACAGAAAAAAGCATCTGATAAAATTCAACATCGATTTATGATTAAAAAAAAAAAAAAGTCTCAACAGGGCACCTGGGTAGCTTGCTAGGTTAAACATCTGCCTTTGGCTCAGGTGATGATCCCAGGGTCCTGGGATTGAGCCCTGCATCAGGCTCCCTGGTCAGGGAGAGCCTAATTCTCCCTCTCCCACTCCCCCTGCTTGTGCTCTCTCTCTCTGTCAAATACATAAATAAAATCTTTAAAAAAAAAAAAAAAAAAACAACCTCTCAACAAAGTAGGTATAAGAGGAATGAATGTACCTCAATATAAGAAAAGTCTTACATGTATGATGAGTTGACAGCTAACATCATTCTCAATGATAAAAAGCTGAAAAAATTTCTTCAAAGATCAAGAACCAAACAGGGCTGCCCACTCTCACCTCTTTTATTCAACAGAGTATTGAAAGTCTTAGCCAAAGCATTAGGCCAGAAAAAGAAATAAAAATAATCCAAATTGGAAAGGAATAAGTAAAACAGTCTCTATTTGTAAATGATAGGACATCTTATGTAAAAAAAACCCCTAAAGACTTCACCAAAAACTGTTAGAACTAATTAACAAATAAAATAAAATTACCAGATACAAAATCCATGTATTTCTATATACAATACCCCATTATAGTCATAATGAACTATCATAAGGAGATATTAAGAGAATATCCCATTCACAGTTATATAAGAATAAAATATCTAGGAATAATTTAAAGAAGCAGGTGAAGAAACTACACACTCAAAACTGTAAGACATTGATAAAAGAAACTGAAGACATAAATAAAAGATATTCTGTTGCTCATGGATAGGAAACATTAATAATTGTTAAAATGTCCATACCACCCAAAGCTATCTATAGTTTGAATGCATTTGGTATCAAAATTCCAATGGCATTTTCCATAGAAATAGAACAATCCTGAAATTTGTATGAAACCAGAAAAGACTGCAAATAGCCAAAGCCTCTTCAGAAAGAACAGAGCTGTAGGCGTCACACTTTCTGATTTCAAACTATATTACAAAGCTATAGTAATCAAAACAGACATATATAACAATAGAACAGAATAGAGAACCCAGAAATTAAACCCAGGCATATAAGGTCAATTAACTTAAGACAAAAGAGCCAAAACTCTTTGGGGAAAGAATAGTTTCTCCAATAACTGGTGCTGAGAAAACATAAGCAAAAGAATAACACTGGACCACTATTTTATACCATAAACAAAAAATCAATTCAAAATGAATCAAAGATTTCAGTGTAAGACCTGAAATGATAAAACTTCTAGAAGAAAACATAGTTAGTAAGGTTCTTGATGAGGCCTTGGAATTGATTTTTTGTATTTGACACAGAAATTAAAGGAAATAAATGTAAAAATAAGTAAGTGGGATGACATAAAACTAAAAACTTCTGTACAGCATAGGAAACCATTGATGAAATGACAAGGCAACCTACTGAATGGGAGAAAATATTTGCAAATCATGTCTGATAAGGGGTTAACATCGAAAATATATTTAAAAACAACTCATACAATTCAACAGCTATGAAATAATCTGATTTAAAAATGGACTTTTTTCCAAGGAAGACACACAAATGGACAATAGGAACAAGAAAAGGTGCTCAGGATCACTAATCATCAGGAAAATTCAAATCAAAACTGCAATGAGATAGCACCTTATATCTGTTAGAACAGTTGTCTTCAAAAGACAATAAATAACAAGTATTCGTGAGGATGTGGAATCAATGAACTCCTTGTGCACCATTGGTGGAATGTAAATTATGCATCTACTGTGGAATACAGTATGAGGATTTATCAGAAAATTAAAAACAGAAGTACCATGGGCTGCCTGGGTGGCTCAGTCAGTTGAGCGTCCAACTCTTGATCTCAGCTCAGGTCTTGATCTTAGGGTTGTGAATTCAAGTCCCACATTAAGCTCCACCCTGAGAGTGGAGCCTACTTAAAAAAAAAAAAAAATAGAACTACTGTGTGATCCAGCAATCCTGCTTCTCAGTATATATCCAAAGCAAACAAAATCATCTCAAAAAGATACCTACAACCTTATGTTCACTGTAGCATTATTTAAAACAACAAAGACATGTAAACAATGTAAGTATCCACTGATGAATGGGCAAAGAAATATACATATACATGTATAGGTGTACACACACACACACACACACACACATACACAAATAGAGAAAATTGGTGTATCTATAAATACATATACATATACACACAAGAAAATGGTATATATTTATGTATATATACACACATACACACAATGAAATATTCAGTCACAAAAAGGAAAGAAATTCTGCCATTTGTGACAACATGGATGCACCTTGAGGGTATTATGCTAAGTGATATAAGTCTGACAGAGAAAGACAAAAACTATCTGATTTCACTTATATGTGGAATGTAACAGAAATCCAAATTTGTAGGTGATAGTCCAAAGTGGGGTTTGGGTATGTGCCCTAAATGGGTGAAAGTTGCCAAAGGTACAAACTTCCCATTATGAGATATAGAAGTACTAGGGATATAATATACAACATGCCAATTATAGTTAACAATATCATATCATGTATATTTGAACACTGCTAAGAGAGAAGAGTAAATCCTCAATGTTCTCATCACAAGAAAAAAAAACTAACTGTAGTGATGGATGTTAACTAAACTTATTGTGATAATCATTTTGCAACACATACATATTCTAAGCATTTTCTTGTGCACCTAAAACCAATACTATCCTACAACAATGACATCAATGATATCTAAACAAGCAAACAAACCTCAACAATAAAAAACAAGAAATTCAAGTAGAAAATGGGCAAAAGAAAAATACCGGTGGAATTTTGATCGGAATGGCATTAAAAGTATAGATTGCTCTAGGCAGTATAGATATTTTAACAATGTTTATTCATCCGATCCTAGAGCATGGAATGGTCTTCCATCTTTTTGTGTCTTCTTCGATTTCTTTCATGAGTGTTCTGTAGTTCCTCGAGTACAGATACTTTACCTCTTTGGTTAGGTTTATTCCCAGGTATCTTATGGTTCTTGGTGCTATAGTAAATGGAATCGATTCTCTAATTTCCCTTTCTGTATTTTCATTGTTAGTGTATAAGAAAGTCACTGATTTCTGTACATTGACTTTGTATCCTGCCACGTTACTGAATTGCTGTATGTGTTCTAGTAGTTTGGGGGTGGAGTCTTTTAGGTTTTCCATATAAAGAATCATGTCATCTGCAAAGAGAGTTTGACTTCATCCTTGCCAATTTGGAAACATTTTATTTCTCTTTGTTGTCTGATTGCTGTTGCTAGGACTTCTAATACTATGTTGAACAAGAGTGGTGAGAGTGGACATCCTTGTCGTGTTCCTGATGTCAACGGGAAGGCTGCAAGCTTTTTCCCATTGAGCATAATATTTGCTGTGGGTCTTTCATAGATAGATTTTATGAAGTTCAGGAATGTTCCCTCTATCCCTATTCTTTGAAGCGTTTTAATCAGGAACAGATGGTGGATTTTGTCAAATGCTTTTTCTGCATCAATTGAGAGAACCATGTGGTTCTTCTCTCTTCTCATATTAATTTGTTCTATCACACTGATTGATTTGCGAATGTTGAACCATCCTTGTAGCACAGGAATGAATCCCACCTGGTCATGGTGGATAATCTTTTTAATGTGCTGTTGGATCCTGTTTGCTAGGATCTTGTTGAGAATCTTAGCATCCATATTCATCAGTGATAGTGGTCTGAAATTCTCCTTTTTGGTAGGGTCTTTGCCTGGTTTGGGGATCAGGGTAATGCTGGCTTCATAGAAAGAGTCTGGAAGTTTTCAAAGAGCTGGAGCAAATAATCCAGAAATTTGTATGGAACCAGAAGAGACCCTGAATCGCTAAGGAAATGTTTAAAAACAAAAATAAAACTGGGGGCATCACGTTACCTGATTTCAAGCTTTACTACAAAGCTGTGATCACCAAGACAGCATGGTACTGGCATAAAAACAGACACATAGACCAGTGGAACAGAGTAGAGAGCCCAGATATAGACCCTCAACTCTACGGCCAAATAATCTTCAACAAAACAGGAAAAAATATACAGTGGAAAAAAGACAGTCTCTTCAATAAATGGTGCTGGCAAAACTGGACAGCTATATGTAGAAGAATGAAATTCGACCATTCTCTTACACCGTACACAAAGATAAACTCAAAATGGATAAAAGACCTCAACGTGAGACAGGAATCAATCAGAATCCTAGAGGAGAACATAGGCAGTAATCTCTTCAATATCAGCCACAGCAACTTCTTTCAAGATATGTCTCCAAAGGCAAAGGAAACAAAAGCCAAAATAAACTTTTGGGACTTCATCAAAATCAAAAGCTTCTGCACAGCAAAGGAAACAGTCAAGAAAACAAAGAGGCAACCCACGGAATGGGAGAAGATATTTGCAAATGACACTACAGAAAAAGGGCTGATATCCAAGATCTATGAAGAACTCCTCAAATTCAACACACACAAAACAGATAATCATATCAAAAAATGGGCAGAAGACATGAACAGACACTTCTCCAATGAAGACATACAAATGGCTATCAGACACATGAAAAAATGTTCATCATCACTAGCCATGAGGGAGATTCAGATTAAAACCACATTGAGATATCACCCTACACCAGTTAGAATGGCCAAAATTAGCAAGACAGGAAACAACATGTGTTGGAGAGGATGTGGAGAAAGGGGAACCCTCTTACACTGTTGGTGGGAATGCAAGTTGGTGCAGCCTCTTTGGAGAACAATGTGGAGATTCTTCAAGAAATTAAAAATAGAGCTTCCCTATCACCCTGCAACTGCACTACTAGGTATTTACCCCAAAGATACAGATGTAGTGAAAAGAAGGGCCATCTGTACCCCAACGTTTATAGCAGCAATGGCCACGGTCGCCAAACTGTGGAAAGAACCAAGATGCCCTTCAGTGGACGAATGGATGAGGAAGATGTGGTCTATATACACTATGGAGTATTATGCCTCCATCAGAAAGGATGAATACCCAACTTTTGTAGCAACTTGGACGGGACTGGAAGAGATTTTGCTGAGTGAAATAAGTCAAGCAGAGATAGTCAATTATCATATGGTTTCACTTATTTGTGGAGCATAACAAATAGCATGGAGGACATGGGGAGTTAGGAGAAGGGAGTTGGGGGAAATTGAAAGGGGAGGTGAACCATGAGAGACTATGGATTCTGAAAAACAATCTGAGGGGTTTGAAGCGGCAGGGGGTGGGAGGTTGGGGGAACCAGGTGGTGGGTATTAGAGAGGGCACGGATTGCATGGAGCACTGGGTGTGGTGCAAAAACAAGGAATACTGTTATGCTGAAAATAAAAAAAAAAATTAAAAAAAAATACAAAGTAACCAATGCACAACGTTACTTGTGGCAGCATTGTTTTTAATAGTAGAAGATTGGAAAATACCCAAAAGACAATGAGAAAAAAAAAACTGTATAAATTATGCATAATGGAACACTATGGTACTATAAAAATTGCTGAGGAATATCTCCAAAAAACAGCTATGGAGGAATCTCTAAGATATATGTTAAATAAAAACAGTAAATTAAAAAAAAAAAAGAAAATGGGCAAAAGACATGCATAAATATTTCACTGAAGACAAAGTATGAGACAATATATGTTCTAAGTACTAGGGCACTTAAAACCCAAATAAACTATCACTATGCATATATTAATATGACTAGCTAAAATGAAAGACAGTGGAAAGTAAGAGTGGAGCGGATTTCATCATTGTCAGTATTCTGGTTGTAACACTGACTACAGTTTTGCAAGATGCTGGACTGGTAAAACTAGGTAAGAGTTCAAGGTATCTTTCTTCATTATTTCTTAGAATTGCTTATGAATCTATAATTGTTTCAATAAAAACTTCTATTAAAAATGTATAAATCACCCCTCTGGGTAAGTCCTTCCAATGGTCTACCATCCTTAAATAAAATATCATAAACTCCGTATTTCTTACTCTAGCTGTTCCCTCCATCTGGAAAAGTATTTCTCCAGATCTTCACTTAGTCATCTTCTTGTCACTCATGTAATTTCTCAAATGTTTCCTCCTACCCAGACACCTTTCCCAAGTACCTTATTTAGAGTAGGCAACACTTTACTCTGTCCATTCACTCCAGCAGTTAACTTTTTCATTTTCCTTAAGGCTTTCATCAAAATATGATATTATCCAGTTTACTCATATATTGCCTTTATACCTCCCTCCCTCATTTGATTCAAATGAGATTCCCATAAAGGTAAGATCTTTTTTATTTTCTTTAGCATTGTTTCTTCATACCAAAACAGTGTCTGGCAGGTTGCAGACAGTCATATTCATGTTTATTTAAATGGTAAAGCAGGCAGCAAGCAGGAGAGAGAGAAGCAGTGAAGGTTGGAACAGCCACTTGCTTGAATAGTTGAATAACAATATAGAATCACAATATAGGCCTGAATAAAGACTATGTTAATTCTGTGAATGTCAAAACACCAAAAACCAATTGGGAACTGGTATGTAATCTGCAAAGTAAACATGTGTCCTGCTAAGTAGCACTGCACACACAAAAGGGTGATGGAGGGTAGTACTGAGTTACTCAATCCAGGAATGTGCTCAATAATATTTTTGAATGAGTGAATTGATGAGTGAGCATATGTACATATAACTGGAAGGCAGGAGAAATCAGCTGTATAATCACTAACTTTAAGGGTCTGGAAGGATAGAAGAGGTATAGCGTCACTTTCTACTACATCTCTCTACTACCCTGTATCAAAGGTTGTTAGGGTCTTCTCTACTGGAGGAAAAAACAGAGCCATAGATTAGGAAATGTCTTTACTGGAACAAAACCAGTCAGTTCAGCAAATCCTCACAAGTTTTTTGGGGAGTATCAAGCCACTCAGAATCACAGGAGGGCTTCATAAATGATGCAGAGCTAAATGCACCATGTACTAACGTCCTAAGAATTCCTTTCACAGAGTTGTGGAACTAAGGTGGGCGACAGAGAAGTATCCACAATAGGATGGACAAGAGCACAAAGTATGTACTCAGAGTCTGACAGAAAATTTGCCTTGTTTCCCATTATCACTCTTCGCATGAAGCCTGGCAGAACAGCCCGAGATTTGCAGCAAAGAACACAGTAGAACTTATAAGTGGAGGATGACAATATTTTTAGCTGCTACCACTGGGAAATCTTGCTGCTTTGCCTAGAAATCATGGCAAAGGGACTTGAAAACAATGTCTCCATATGCCACAGTTGCTGGAATTATTCCTCAGATAGATTCCCTTGTCATTTTTCATGTGTGGGAACTCATTAGACACCTACAGGAAGAACATATGGAGGGAAACAATGATTCTATTGGTAGAAAACGCTGTATAATAGCATGTTTACATTCTAAAAGGTCTTGCTGCAAACAGCTTACTAGAAATAGTAATGGCTGCTCTTTCACGTGGTAGGTAGTAACATAATTCTCATGGTCTTAAACACAAGCAAAAACATTTTCCATTGAAATAAAATATTTGCTAGCCTTTGGCCAGAGGAATTATTCTAATTTTCTTTTTTAAATACTGAAATCTCAATTCTTCTGTGGAAGAGAAGATGCCATTGCATTTTTTGAAGCTGTGATCTCTCTTCCAATGGAAGGGTTATTACATTAAAAAGCAGAGGTGGTTTAGCTTAGTAAACTTCAGGGCTTGGAGTGTGCAATCAAAAAGTCAACAGTTCCACCTCAGGGTGTACTGCTTGGCACAAGTTATCTATGGTCTCAGAGTCCTTATTTCCTCATTTATAAAGTAAGGGCAATAGTCTCTAACTCTGAAGTTGTAAGAATTTAGTGAAATGATGAAGGTCAATCAGGTTCTCCCACTCAAGCTATCATCATCATCATCATCATCATCAGGCAGTTTCCCAAATAATACACTTATTTTTTTTTTAAATATCTTATTTATCTGACAGACAGAGATCACAAGTGGGCAGAGAGGCAGGCAGAGAGAGAGGGGGAAGCCGGCTCCCTGCTGAACAGAGAGCCCGATGTGGGGCTTGATCCCAGGACCCTGGGATCATGACCTGAGCCAAAGGCAGAGGCTTTAACCCACTAAGCCACCCAGGTGCCCCAATAATAAACTTATTTTAAAAATACTTTTATCACACTAGACTAAAGAGTAAAATAAAAGGACATTCAGGTAATGGAAACTTTTAATTACCAGAGTGAATGAATACACATCCAAATTCAAATCAAACTCAAAGTTCTGAAACACAATACGCTGTTTTGTTGTGACTGAATGTTGACTCTAATATTTATAAGTAAGATTTGTTGTATATTATTGTTATCTATTTATATGCTGTGAATCATGATTTCTGCCAATTATGCTATCAGGAGACTCTCTTTTTTGGTATGTCGCAATTTTAGTAGTCAGGGTCTTTGCAGTGGCTGGTAAAGAAGACCTATTGTACAAGATGTGTACAATATGTACAAGATCTTGTAATACAAGATGCCATCCGATTTTTCCTGCTCATGGGTTCTGTAATTTAAGCCCTTGGCCCTCCCTCTGTCACTGATAGTAATGGAAAATTTTTTTTAAGAACTATCATCTCAGTTGAGACATGAGTGACAGGGAAAAACCTAGATTTGAAAACCCGGCATTCATGTAACTTTTTATAACACATTTACAAATGCCATATTCTAGGAACATTCTCTCTCTTGACTTACACTGGTCTTCTTCCAGGTTCCCAGTAAATTGCATGGTGAGTTTTGTTTCCTTTTTTGGAATCCATCCTCAGAAAGCTGAGCAAGTAGTAATCTAGAAATTGTGTATTCAATATCATAAATGTAATATTGGATAAGAGATGGGACAAGTAGTTTACCTTTAATGACTCTGTGCTTTGACCAGATTATCCAAGCATTTTCCACATTTCTATTTTTTCAAAGCCCCATAGGGACAGACTATAAACAAGTATACCAGGAGGCAAAATTCACTCAGTTTTCTTCCCTGTGAAACAGATTGAAAGAACAGTTGTTTCTCACCGTAAAGATAAGTCTTGATAAAATGAGCAAACCAGATTCTTCAATTTTAAGTCTATTCTATGGAAAAGACATACCACCACAAGCTTAAATATCAACCTGGAGTTTTAAGTCAATCCAATAGTGAACAGATAATCACTGTATTTGTTACCCAGAGACAAGACAATTGGAATACTGGTAATACTTCACCAGGGATCATGAGTCCAAAGAGAGGATGTCATGTAAAGGAAGATGGCTTGTCTACACATGCCAAGTGAAATACAAAATTGGGTTAATTATACAGATAGTCTAAGCTAAGTAGTGGCTTACTGTATCTTTTGCTTTTTGGGTATTAGTCTTGCAAAGATAACGCAATAAGTACACAGAATATAAAAAATTCTGAGCACTGCATGCCTGAGAACAAAGGGATTTATAATTTGGTAATATTCAGGTCAAATAATGCCAAAAGCTAAATTTTATGATAAATACCTTCCTCTATAAAAGGGTGGTTATACTTAAAATTTATAGCATTGCTACTGGAAGCAGAAAGTATAATGCAGAGGTAAAAATGTCAGGATAACCATTGGCTCCACCATATTATAGCAGCATATAGCTATTTTATGGATTTATTGTAATAGTTCTAAAAGGTCATTTAAATATGAAGACAATTGTCAGGCTTGGCCCTTTAAGAATTTGCTTTCAGCAAAGTACATTAAGACTTTTATTAATGGAAATTTCAGGACCAAGCCCAGAGGCCTATAGTTAGGTCCAGACCCATTCGATATTTTTACCCTTGTACTCATCTACTGGTTTTGGGTGATGACTTCAGCTTGGTGTGGGATGAGCCCTGCCAATATCCTGCCCAGATGGGCCGCCCCTCCTTGGAGCCTACTAAAACCCAGGAAAAATATACCTAATTATAAAAATAAAATTATGTTTTTCAAAAAGCCCTCTTCTGTTTTCCTTGTGTGTGTACTTATATGTCACACTCTACAGCATTATTTTCAGTTTTGGTAAATAAAAGTACCACTGATATATACCGATACAGAAATACTCAAAGTTTAGAAACCAGGAAAATATATAGAACACAAACAAACCTAAAAATGTCATCTCTTGATGTTTCTGGACTTCAAGGCAGTGAGAGCCTTATGGTATTAATTTTTGTTTTCACGGTGGTTTCCATGAAGGAAAATAGTAAGTCCAAGTAAAAGGCTGTTTAAAAAAAGAAAAATATTCTTCCAAGCCAACATGTGACCATCTGTGAGTGTTGAGTGTGAATGTGTGTGTTTATAAGTGGGCAGAAACTGTAAGCATCCTACACAGGCATAAACACTATGAGGGAAGAACTATGTTAGGACAGAGAGATTCCTAACTGAAAGATCAGGTGGCCCTGGAGGGTCCAATGAGACATGAGCAGTCATTTCTGGATCACCTGTAACAATGCTTCCTTGATTTGTGTGCAGAGTCAGTGTGCAGGATTTTTATACATTCCCAGTTGGCATGGGGCCTGAATTTACAAAAAGGTCCTCTAGTTGCTTCCATCAAAACAAGTTATTCTTTAACTATTTCAGAAGTGGAATAAGCAACTCAGCTTGCCCAGTGGGGTGCCACAAGTCATATTCTTGATGAATTCACCTTAGCATTTTTCCTTATATTTCTATCATTTCCAGAAAAATGTCATGTGGCAACCGAGCAGCTCTTAAACTTAGACTTCAAGGACTGCTCAAGTTTAATTTAATTTAAGCAGTAATCACCATGCCATTGAAAATGTGATGGGCAATGTTAATGCATCAAAGTAAGAACACATTACATTTTATTAAATTTAAGGAAAATCTGTTTGATAGGCAATAAACACTAAGGCTAAGAGTTTTAATATTTATGAAGAGCCCTTATTTTCACTATTGGGTCATGTGGTATTTCCTACATGGAATTTAAGTGCTGATAATATTGAGTTGGCAGTTTAATTTCCACTCAGATCATTAAAATGGAGTCTTTGCTCAAACCAAGTTGTAAAATATTCTATATACTTGTGACTCAAAGCAGTCTTCTAAAAAATAACTTTTATTATGTAAAATTAAGTGCTGCCATTTTCTTGTGTGCCTAAAACATAACAATGACAATATTCAAGAATGAATCTACATTAGCAATGCCAGAATGGCAGTTTGATACAATTATGTATTTAATTCATGAGAAAAATAAATCTCACTCTAGTGAGCTATATAGTAAAGTGGCATGCTTATCTTTCTAAATTCCTTATGTTTTTTTTTTCTTTTTCCTAATATCTACTTTGTTTAGTACAACTCCAGATCTGCCAGATTGTTTGATACATGTGTTTTTCTAATACCTGTTGTGGGATATTAAATAACAAAACAAAATCCAAATCTTTAATGAATCCTAGAATTCACAGAAAGGGTCAACAGCAAATACCTCATTTACTTTCTATATCAGTGAGATTCTTTTGTAAAAGATTCCAAAGTGACATCAATAATTTACATCATACCTGGAAACTATAGTTTAATTTTGTTTTCCAAAGTTATGTATGTATTATTATAATTGATAGAATATTAAAAATCCAACAAGAATTCTCTTGATTTGTCTCAAAACTGGAATATTACTTAAATATATTTTATTCAGTAAATAGATATAAACTCACTCAGCTCATTCACAATAAAAGCTTTGGTGCCTTAAGCTGCTTTCCCAGCTATAGGACGGTCAAGGTGACTTCTCTTTCTGTTTCAATTACTCAGCTTTGCCATAGTTTAACTATTACAGTGATGGAAGGTTTGCACTCCACTTATTTATGGAGGGTGACATTTCAGCAGAGAGAAATCTCCTCCACTGAATTGTGGACAAAAATGTAACATTAATGGATACAAAAAAAATGCCATGAAATAGTGAAATGAGTAGATGTTATTTTGGAAGAAGATTTGGAAATCACAAACATCAATTAATTATTCCTAATAAGTGATGAATCATTATCAGCGACTGTTTTTCGCTTAGCTTGCTTTCTACCATTTTGTCGGAGGGACCCTACAGAAACTCTAGTTTTCGTAAGCTGGTGACATTTTCCTCATGCCCTTGAAAATAAGCAAGTAATGGAGCCTTTTAGATCTGTTTTTGCATGGCGTTTAACATGAAATACAATAGAGTTGGAGATGACATTTGGAATGGGCTAATATATTTTGTTAAATGGCACTTTCAATAAGCTCTATAAGCTTCATTACCAGTTTCCCAAGCATAGTGAGTCTCAGATGTTTTGACCATCAGTCACCACTGAAACATATAGGAAAACATTATCTTGAAATGCTGGGGAAATGTACATATTTACAACCAATTTAAATACTAATGAAAGACACTGCAGATTGCAGACTTGGGAACAGATCACAGTATTTTGCCATAATGTATAAAAGTGGTCAACACTATTCATAAACCCAAAGTCAGTCAAAGGATAAATAATAGTAAGTAACCACCACCTGATTCTTGACTACTTACCATGAGCCATGCACTAAGGGCCCACTTAATCCTCACACCATGCCATGGCATCAACACGATAGTTCTACGGATGATGAGACAAAGTCCTAGACTGTTGAAGCAACTTGGATAGATTCAAAGCTAGCAAGCAGTGGGTACATACCTACCGACCAGCCTACACACTACAGAAGACTACCTCCTTTATTTTCTTTTCCTTGTTTTATTTCACATTTTTATAGGGATGAAGGAACAGTTTCTTGTCAGTGAAATGAGCTTAAATCCCTAAACCCTAAGAAATACTGGGACAGAAGCCTCTTAAAATGGTGATCCTGTTTCTATGCAACTTACTGCCAGTGTGGCCACTTGCCCACAGTTGAGCAGAGTTGTAGAAAACTGTTTCTGAGAATATTCTTTTCTCTTGATTTGGATGGTGCTGGGATTAGTATAATGGAAAGCCAAAAAAGTGGTACTTGGACTCTGACTCTCAAATGATCTAGCTGAAATGTGTCTGAAATATGTCTAGTGTTCATGTGTCTGAACTCTCCTGGAGGGACTGCCTTTCTTCACAGATCAGGAAATCATCAGACGGTTGTCAGAAAACCCCCTCCCAAATTTCTGTTATCTTATTAGTAGGTAAATGATAAAAGCGAGCAGACCAGTGACACAAAAGCGTTTGGGAGGCTAGCCTGTAAGTGCATAGACAACATTGAACATGAATCCTGATAACTTCCTGACATCTTTGCTTTGAGGGAAGAGAGTAGTTTTATGGGCATCATGGTTGGAGCTTGTTGAAAAACCTCCCTCCCTTCCCCCAGATATTAAGGGTCAGTTAGTTTGTCTCCAGGTCAGTATACAGCACATTTAAAAATACACTTTAAAATGAAAATTATATATATTCAAGATTACAACATGATTATTTGATATATGTATACATAGCAAAATAATTACTACCATCAAACTAATTAACATAAACTCTCCTCACATGGTTACCAATTTTTGTGATGAGGGTACCTGAAATCCATTCTTTTCATATAGTTCTGGTGTCTGATATAGTGTTATTAACTATAGTCATTGCACTGTACATTAGATTTCTAGACATATTCATTCTATGTAACTGACACCTTTTACCTGATCAATAGTGCCTCATTTCCCCCACTCTACAGTCTCTGGTAACCACCATTTTACTCTCCGCTTCTAGAAGTTTGACTTCTTTTTTTTTATTCCACCTACAGCATTTGTCTTTCTTGGTCTGGCTTATTTCACTTAGCATAACATCTTCCAGTTTCATCCACATGGTCACAGATAGCAGAATTTCCTTCTTTCTCATGGCTGAGTAAGATTCCACTGTGTATGTGTGTGTGTGTGTGTCTGACATCTTCTTTAACCACTTATTTGTCCATGGAAATGGGTTATTTCCATATCTTGGCTGTGTGAATCAATCATGCCTCAATGAAAATGAGAGTACAGATAACTCTTTACTGATTCATTTCCTTTGAATACATGCCCAAAAGTGGGATTGCTGGATCATACCTATTTTTAATTTTTTGAGGAACTCTTATACTGTTTTCTATAATGAGCCTATTAATTTACATTTCCATCAACAGTACACAAGAGATCCCCTTTCTCCACACCTTGTAGGATATTTTATTACTGGTATTTGGTGTACTATGATGTGCTAACCTATGTGCACAGGTATATTGTACCTATCATTGCTCACTGTACAGAAAGTTAGCAAACACTGATACATCAATAAAGAATATTAAGGATGTGGGAAAATGGATGTAAATCCTTGGTAAACAGCAAAGGGAAGGTCTAGAGAAGTCCTGACTTAGGTTCGCTTTGGTCATGTTGCTGCTTACCCACTCTCCTTATTCTCTCTTTTTTTTTAAGATTTTATTTATCTATTTGAGAGAGAGAATGTGAGTGAGCAAGAGAGAGCAAGAAGGGGAAGAGGCAGAGAGAGGAAGAAGCAGACACCTCACTGAGAAGGGAGTCTGATGCGGGACTCGACCCTGGGGACTCCAGGATCATGACCTGAGTTGAAGGCAGATGCTTAACTGACTGAGCCACCCAGGCACCCCCACTCTCCTCATTCTTAACACCTTAACCTCTGCAGTTTGAGTCTATTCAGATCAATGAGTTTTTTTAAACAACATAAGTGGATCTTTCAACTCAGGGCACTGTAGAACACAAAAGGGTTAGTTAAGAGTCTTTACGTTAACTAAATCACATAAATCACAAATTATTTATAAAACCATTAATAAATGGAAATCATCCACCAACAATTTATCTCTCTAAAACTAAAAATAAAATGTATCCTCATTTATGTGCAGCCTTGCTAGTAAGTCCAATCTTGCCAGCTGTCTAAGTTTCGCTGTCTACTTCTTCCCATGGAAGACAAACAGAAGTGAAATGTGTCCCCTCTGCAGAGGGCTTTAAGATAGGCTTCTTCATGTTCTCTTTTCCTTTTCCACTGGTTATCCTGGCTGGGAACTCACTTCTATCACACAGATGACAATAACGCCCACAGGATGGTAGGGCTGTCCTGCTGGCCTGGTCCCTAGCTAGCTTGATGGAGTGGAACCTGCCTGCCAGTCTTGGACTATTACAAGAGGGAGAGAAATTTCTATCTTATTTCAATCATTAGTTTTTGCATCTCTGGAGATATATTTAGTTTTGGCTGCATGTGTTTAATGTTTCTATCCTTAGTCTTTCCTGTTTATTACAGAGTTTGGTTGTTTTCTAATCCTTTTTCTCTTGCAGACTGGCTTGCTTACCACATTAATGGAATTACTTCCACATGTCAGTCTTGATATCCAAGGTACAGATAACTCTTACGCAGTCTATAAGTGTATACAGTTCAAATTTTAAGGTGTGGAGACTTTATCAACTATATTAAAGGACCACCAGCTTTATTTCTCTGTTCGCTACTGCACAGATCCATGTGATACTAGAACTAAGATAGCTTCATTTTCCTCAAATCTTCATCACATTGCTGCAGTGAAAGGCCACTTGTCATTTCTCTCTGAGCCTTGGTGGGGATTGGCATGTGAGGATAATAGGGTTTTAGGAGTTACTGGCTACTCTGGCTTGGGGGCTGGTGGGCTAATAATAACCAATAGAGTCCTATGAAGAACACTACCCTGTCATTACTCATAATTCATACTATTTTAACTTATTTGCTTTAGTATTAACATTTATTATTTAATAGGGTTATGGTTATATTTGATTACAGATATTTTGGTTCTTTTTTTCCTTTAAACTTTTTTTCCAAAAACTCTAAGCTATACATACCTCAGGAAAACATAATCCTATATGATACTTGAAAAGAACTGATATGGTTTTACATGCTATTTACTAAGTAATTATTTTGCCAAAAATGAAAAACAAATCAGGCAAAGTATTATTAAATTTCTAATTATAAACATGGAACAAATAAAGATTCAAATATTTAAATAGATGATCAGAAACCTTTGCTTATTTTAAAGTGCAGTTTTTAAATTTCACCATTCTAAATTATTGTATCTTTAAAACTGGGAAAGGAAAATCCACTGAACATCATACAATTAGGGGAAATGCCATTGCACAAGGGACAGGAAAGGTAGTTGGAGAGAGCTAAAAGCTCAATGTGACAACTCTGGAAGGCGGTCAAAGGGCGTAACATCTGAATGAAAGGGACAGAAGAAAAAGATGGTGACTGAAAGTAAGGAGATGGGTCAATTCTTTAGATATGTCAGACTGCTCACAATGTGTGCATCATCGCTTTGGCATCAACTGAAAGAGGCTGAGTGGGAGGTGTCCAGCAAGCTAGGGAAATAAGCATCCCTTAGCTATCATTATGAGAGATGCATGCTTCAACTGCAGAAAGCTTGGCTGGGAAAACTAATGCATAGGCTATGTTAAACTAGCTCACAGACACGGCAGGAAAACTGGTGCAAGTAGAAAAAATGGCACTATATGTGTGCCACTGAAGTGACATTTTGATTTGCTATAGTTAATAAGATTCTATATAATCATTAGTTTTTTTGTTTGTTTTGTTTTGTTTTTGTCCCAGATAATCCCTAGAGTTCTTGCAGTTTGGATTATGGAGAGAAAAAGTTTAGGTATACCAGCTGGACAATTCAGTATCAAATCAGGTCATTTTCACATTATGTTTTAGGTTTTAATACTCGAATACCCCACCTATTGACAAAAAAAAAAAAAAAATCCAGTTTTTTCTTTGGTTTACTTCCTCAAATATTTTCTCTAAACTCCCAAAGATATTAATCTAGGAATGGGCTTCTCACCTATAAATGGCTCTAGAAGTCAGTCATGTACTTGAGAGGGAACTCACCAACCTGAGTTGGCCAGGGGCAGTGCTACTGCAATCAAGTGGCTCTTACTTGCCTCACAAATCAGGTCCATGGGGAAGCCAGAGGTCTTTGGATTTTGCTGCTAGTTATATGGCCAGGTTTAGCAAAGATAGAGTACGATCCTGCATTCAATTTTGTGTGTCCTATTGTGATCTTTGGAGCCGAAAGTGGTGTTATCTCTGTTGCAGGGTTTTGCCCTTTGGTGTTACCCTAAGATATGTGGAAGAGGCTAGGGATGCTTAGACAGTGTGGGTTCCGCTGCACTATAAGCCCTGTGACAGCCCTGATATCTCCAAGCACACCTAGGTCTTGGTGTCATAGTTAGACCATTAATCCAGGCTGTTTTCCTTTATGTAGAATTCCCTCTTAGGGTCCTGGTGTTATTTTGAAGTTTGATCTCAGTAGTCTGTTTTAGCCCATCAGAAATATTTTTATATTTACAAACCTCAGAGAGGGTCCTGGTTCTTTTTTTTCCTGAGAAAGTTTCCAGCCTCCCAAGAAAAGGATACTTACAAACTTTCAAAAAAGAAAAAAGTACCACTTAGCTCCATTCACAAACATTCAAGATTCTAATAAAAATTGCCCAGAGATAAGTGATGAGAATGTTTGAAAACAGCATTTAGGACTAGAAATGGGAAGCTAAAATGTTCTACCATTCTAAGTAACTGGGGAATTGGGGAGAAAATGCACTAAGAAAAGTTTAATAAAACTTGGTACTTGGGAGTTCCTTGCTTGGATATTATTAAAAGTCATGTCTGCATGTCATCATAGTAGGTATTTATGAAATGCCCATTTGAGGTCATTGCATGGGGCGCACATAGGAAGTGAATGAGAGCCATCCAAACTACTCATAATCTTGGAGGAGACAATTTTATGGTCTAAGTTTTGCTTAAATCCCTCTTTCTTATCTCACTCCCCTTATCTTTATATTTCATTCCCCAGTCTGGTGACTTACTTAAAGTATTAATTAAATCTCCCCAAAGACCTCTCTGAGGCTTTGCTGCGATTAGAAAGGCAAAAGTAACTGAAGGAACACGTTCAGTTTGAGCATTAACTAAGAATGATATGGGACACAATTTAGAATCATGGGCAATTTACAGTCTTATGTGTGAATAAGCATTATCGTGGTGTAGCTCAAGAGGTTCTAGCTAAAGTCAAGTCACTCTTCCCAGGGAAGTCTGGTTACATCTAGTTAGGATAGAAAACAGAGAAGAAGATAAGCTTCTAGTTTCAAAACAAAAAAAAGGTAAGTTAAAGCAATTCTCAGTGATGTCTGAAATGAGATTGGGAACGCTGCTGTATTTTCTGTGGCTCATGCAGGTGCAAGGAACTATGTGTGGTGACATTTCAGAAGTTTTGAAACTATGCTGAGACTGCTCATTTCCACATTAAAGAGCCGAGAGCTACTGCATGCTGTGAAGAGAGACAAAGTCCCTTTTACCAAGAACTGCAGAAAAGTGACCTCTCTCACTTTTCTTTGTTTCTTCAGGATGGCAGAGTCACTACAGAGAGATTTCTGGTAGCCAGGATTTTGTTTTCTATGTTTATAAAGTCAGTTTCAGGAACTACAACACATCAGAATTGTATACTGTTCATCACAGAATCACTGGGGAAAAACAAATATTTTACAATAAAGGAAGATCTTTTTCCCCTTTCTATGGTTAAAGAAAATGGTAATTTATTGGTGTCTATAGTTAATTTGGATGAATTAGTGAGCTGACAAGTAACACAAGTGAAGAAAATAAACTTTTTTAAAAAACTGCTTTCACATCAAAATTAAACTAAGCAAAATATTTTGTCTAATAGTATATTCTTTCATAGTTTTAATCAAAAAGAAAATGACAAAAAGTCCATGTGTGTTCAAGCTAGGTCTAACTTCATTGTGTTGTTTGTGAGTGAAATTTCTTTCTGGTGTTCGATCCTGTCAATGCCTCCTCTCCTTGAAGTTAAATGTGTGTTGCTCATACCATCAATTACTCACTTCAGTCCTTCCAAAATAGTGTTTCATGCTCTAGTTCTTCCTTCTGATGCCATCCTCCTTCCCCATTCAAACCTACTCTTACCTAGCTGTCAGAGCAGAAGTGAGTGGGATACATTGGTGAAAAGTCTAGGCCTACCCAATGGCACCACTGTTATAATAGCTTTACATATTCTTTAGAAGCACTTGGATCAGCTACAGAAATAATCTGTAATGGTGGACAAAACCATCTACACAAGGCCTATTGCAAAGAAATTTTAGGAAGATTTAGTCACCCTCAACTCACAGACTGGCTCTACCTAGTATACGTAGAAATAGGGTGACCGATGTTTATATAGCATTTTTCTTTTAATTTGCAAAAAACTTTTTAACGTGTAAGGCCTTGATTTTAAAAATATACTTTGAATTAAATATTATTAGGTGTTTTCCTGATGATGATACTAAGAGATAGTGAGATTTGTCTACATGCATCAAGGCTGAATTCAAAACCAGATATTTAGACTTCGGAGTTTACATCCTCTCTACTATAACACTGTCTTAATACAACTGCTGTTACTGTTCATATTGAAAGAAACGAAAAACAATTTGACAACCATACTTATTTTTATTCCTAGAGGCTTACAATTAATGAATGGCTGGCACATGCCAGGAATTTTTGTAAGCATTTTGCACATTTGTTCATTTGACACTCCTAACAACTCCATGTTACTATCCCACCTGTCTGGTGAGAGAACAGAGGCCAGAGACCTGCAGGGAATCTCTTTGCCCATGGTCATACAGCTACACAGACATGAAGGTGTCTTCCCACATCTAGGTGCTACCTCCCCAATTTCCTTCTTCTGACTCAAATTCTTTATTCCTCAGGCTCCAATTCAGGACACAATACTACAGAGCAAGATGTTAGCAGAATTTAGAGGGGATTGAAGAAATCCTTGGAATAGTTTCTCTGCTGACCAGCAATTCTACATTCTTCAAGAAGTGAAGTGGGGCAAGGCAGAAGTGGGTGGAGCGTGGCTATGAACAGAACGGGAAAACAAAATCATATGAAATACATGGAAAGGCTCGTAATGCGTTGGGCTGGTCTTCTTGAGTTTCTACCCCATGTCTTATTCTTTCACCTAAAATGTTTTTGAGCTACAGTACATTTGGATTGTAGCTGTTAGAGGTGTTAGCTTGTTTATGCTAACTTGGCTTTTCTCAGCAATACAAAGCAAAAAGCAAAGGGCTTCAACTTCATTCCACAATGAAAGTTCAATCACTATCTGGACAATTCTATTGTTAAACTAACTTTTGAATAACCTTCAATCACTTGGATGATACAGGAATTTGAACTAAAATGTATAAAAACATAATTAGTGACCGTTAATGCAACTGGCCTTTGCAAGAAACACATCTGCATACATTTTGAGGAAATTGTTCAGTTTGCACTTTCCAGGCTGTTTCTTTGCTATAATTATGCTCAGATTTTAGCCATCCATATATATCTTGGGAATGTCTGCACATGAGCTGAGTGTCATTACAGGTCATAGAGAAGACAGCAATAGTGCTGTAGTGGGGATATCTTTGGTATTTTGTTGTTATTGTTGCTAGAATCAGGTTTGAGTTTCAGGTTAGCCAGTTAGTGACTTACAAGCTTTGGAAAATGACTTAATGCTCTAACATCCTTTTACACATCTGTAAAGCAGGAAAAAGTTTGATGTGAAAATCATATGTTTTCAATTACATTATAGTCTTTGAACACTATAAAATATAATTTTTTTTCCTCATTTGGTGTTGAGGTGGTAAATATGTGTCACTCAGGCCAGCACTAGTCTACTAGTTCACAGCAAATACTGCTAATTGACAATAGCAGTCTTTTCAAGGGGTGTATGTGTATTTATATGCTTATTTATTTACATATTTATATTTAGGGTTCTTCTCAACATAGCTCCCCAGATGGCCACAACCAATCATTCAGAGATGTACATTAGATACACTTTCATTCTGTCTTGGTTTAATTCATCAAATTTCATTTGTGTTTAGAGAAATTACGATTTATTCATTGAGTCAGCAAGCTTTTATTAAGTACCAGGAAAGGTACTGGATTTGATAGAAATATAAATAGAGTATACATCTGATCTGGACCACCCGACCTGGTGGAAGAGCCGGTAGAGGAGTCAGGTATGATTACAGCAGGGTGATCAGTATTATGATGAAAGGAGCAGAGGAGGAAATGCTTATTTATGCCCCTTGAGGTTAAAGATTTGATTAAAGCAGACTTCTAGACTGGGTGTGTGATTTTCCAAGAGCTGTAGCAGCATACCGACACTTAGGTGGGCAGTAATCAGGAAGGAGTATATTCAGTGCTATGAGGTGATCTGTACTAAAATGAGAAAGCCAGGCCCTTAAATTCCACATTTCTTGAAATCTATATATATGGGACACATGCACTTCAAAGGCCTATTTGATAGTAATAGGTGTTCATGGAGTAATAGGGAGTTTATTTTTAAAAAATAGAGATTAGGGGCACCTGGGTGGCTCACCTGGTAAAGCGAATGTCTTTGGCTCAGGTCATGATCCTGGATTCCCAGGATCCAGTCTGGCATCTGGCTCCCTGCTCAATAAGGAGTCTGCTTCTCCCTCTAACCCTCCTCCCTCTCGTGCTCTCTCTCCCTTTCTTTCTCATTCTCTCTCTCTCAAATAAATAAAATCTGAAATCTTAAAAAAAAAAAAAAATAGAGATTGAAACCCAAACCAACAAACAAAACTACCATAAGGAAAAAGTCAAATTGCAAAAGCAGATTTCAATGATTATATTTCTTGTGAACTTAATTAATCTTTCCAAGAAATGATCAGAGAAATAAGGTCATTAAAGACATAAGGGTTCATCCTTATCTGTAAGAGGACTTCTTCTTTTAAGTGGCATCTAGCGAGACATTCTAAAAATAATCTGTAATGGAAGCCTAGAATTGGCACAAGTTTGTCAGTTGTTAGTTATAAAAAGAAAAAAGCCCAAAGTTAGCAGAATAAAGGAAGTAATAATGTTCAGAGTAGAAATAAATGCAATAGGGACTAGAAATGATCAGTGAAAAGAAAAGCCATTTTTTTTTTCAAAAAGGTAAACAAAATTAACAAAATTTTAGCTAGACAAACTAAGAAAAAAAAAGACTAAAATAAAATCAGAAAATAAGACATTACAACTGATACTATAAAAACACATAGAATCATAAAACCCAACCATACACAATTTTATGCTGACAAATTGGGCAACCTAGAAGAAATGATGTCCTGGAAACACAACCCACCAAGAGACAGAAAATCTGAATAGATCAATTACTAGTAAGGAGAGTGAATCAATAATCAAAAACATTCCCACACAAAAAGCCTGGTATCAGATGGCTTCACTGGTAGATTCCAACAAAGATTTAAGAAGAATTAATGCCAATCCTTCTCAAACTTTAAAAAAAAAAAAAAAAAAAAAAAAAAAGGCAGGATCAGGGAACACTCCAAACTCATTTTATGAAGTCAGCATTACTTGATCTCAAAACTAGACAGGATACCTTAAGAAAAAAGAAATAGGCCAATATTCCTGATGAATATGGATAAACATTTTCAACAAAACATTAGCAAAACAAATAAATCAATAACCTTAATGAATATGGATGAAAATTTTCAACAACAATAAACAAGTTAGCAAACCAAACTCAAGAACACATGAAAGGGATCATGCACCATGCCCAAATAAGATTTATCCCTGGGATGCAAGAATGGTTCAAAATCTGAGTCAAAAAATGTAATCCACCACATTAACAGAATGAAAGTTAAAAATGATATGGTCATCTTGATAGATGCAGAAAAACCATCTGAAAGAGAAATTAAGGAGTCAATCCCATTTATAATTGCACCCAAAACCATAAATACCTAGGAATAAACCTAACCAAAGAGGCAAAGAATCTATACTCAGAAAACTATAAAGTACTCATGAAAGAAATTGAGGAAGACACAAAGAAATGGAAAAATGTTCCATGTTCCTGGATTGGAAGAACAAATATTGTGAAAATGTCTATGCTACCTAAAGCAATCTACACATTTAATGCAATTCCTATCAAAATCCCATCCATTTTTTTCAAAGAAATGGAACAAATAATCCTAAAATTTATATGGAACCAGAAAAGACCTCGAATAGCCAAAGGAATATTGAAAAAGAAAGCCAAAGTTGGTGGCATCACAATTCCAGACTTCAAGCTCTATTACAAAGCTGTCATCATCAAGACAGTATGGTACTGGCACAAAAACAGACATATAGATCAATGGAACAGAATAGAGAGCCCAGAAATAGACCCTCAACTCTATGGTCAATTGATCTTCGACAAAGCAGGAAAGAATGTCCAATGGAAAAAAGACAGCCTCTTCAACAAATGGTGTTGGGAAAATTGGACAGCCACATGCAGAAAAATGAAATTGGACCATTTCTTTATATCACACATGAAAATAGACTCAAAATGGGTGAAGGACCTCAATGTGAGAAAGGAATCCATCAAAATCCTTGAGGAGAACACAGGCAGCAACCTCTTCGACCTCAGCTGCAGCAACTTCTTTCTAGGAACATTGCCAAAGGCAAGGGAAGCAAGGGAAAAAACGAACTATTGGGACTTCATCAAGATCAAAAGCTTTTGCACAGCAAAGGAAACAGTTAACAAAACCAAAAGACAGCTGACAGAATGGGAGAAGATATTTGCAAACGACATATCAGATAAAGGGCTAGCATCCAAAATCTATAAAGAGCTTAGCAAACTCAACACCCAAGGAACAAATAATCCAATCAAGAAATGGGCAGAGGACATGAACAGACATTTCTGCAAAGAAGACATCCAGATGGCCAACAGACACATGAAAAAGTGCTCCACATCACTCGGCATCAGGGAAATACAAATCAAAACCACAATGAGATACCACCTCACACCAGTCAGAATGGCTAAAATTAACAAGTCAGGAAATGACAGATGCTGGCGAGGATATGGAGAAAGGGGAACGCTCCTACACTGTTGGTGGGAATGCAAGCTGGTGCCACCACTCTGGAAAACAGCATGGAAGTTCCTCAAAAAGTTTAAAATAGAGCTACCCTACGACTCAGCAATTGCACTATTGGGTATTTACCCTAAAGATACAAATGTAGTGATCCGAAGGGGCACGTGCACCTGAATGTTTATAGCAGCAATGCCCACAATAGCCAAACTATGGAAAGAACCTAACAGATGAATGGATAAAGAAGATGTGGTATATGTACACAATGGAATACTATGCAGCCATCAAAAGAAATGAAATCTTGCCATTTGCAATGACGTGGATGGAACTAGAGGGTATTATGCTTAGCGAAGTAAGTCAATCAGAGAAAGACAACTATCATATGATCTCCCTGATAGGAGGAAGTGGAGATGCAACATGGGGGCGTTTTGGGGGTAGGAAAAGAATAAATGAAACAATGGGATCGGGAGAGAGACAAACCATAAGAGACTCTTAATCTCACAAAACAAACTGAGGGTGGCCAGGGGGAGGGTAGTAGGGAGAGGGTGGTGGGGTTATGGACATTGGGGAGGGTATGTGCTATGGTGAGTGCTGTGAAGTATAAACCTGGTGATTCAAAGGCCTGTACCCCTGGGGCTCATAATACATTATATTTTTATAAAAAATAAAAAAATTAATAATTATAAAAAAATGAATAGGAAAAATTAAAAAAAAAAGAAAAACCATCTGACATAATGTAACACTCTTTCATGATAAAAACCCTCAACAAATTGGATATAGAAGAAACATGCCTCAACATATAAATGGCCATTAAGACAAACCCACAGCTAATATAATAATCAATAGTGAAAGAAATCTTCTTTCAATAGTGAAAGAGATCTTCCCTCAAAGATCAGAAACAAGACAAGTATGTTCACTCATGACTCTAATTCAACATTAGTACTCCTAATTACTAGCTAGAACAATAAATCAGTGAAGAAATAAAAGACATCCAAATCAGAAAATAAAAAAATAAAATTATCTGTTTGCAGATGATATAATCTTATATACAGAAAATTCAAGACTCAACCAAAAACTTTTGTAACTAATAAATAAACACAGTAAATCTTCAGGATATAAATGCAACATGCAGAAATCAGTTGCATTTCTATACAGTAACAAAGAAATATCTGAACGATAACTAGGGAATACTATCACACTCACAATAGCATCAGAAACAATAAAATACTTAGGAATAAATTTAACCTAGGAAATGAAACATCTGTATAATGAAAACTATAAGACTTTGATTAAAGAAATTTTAAGATGAGACAAAATCAGGGAGACAAACCATAAGAGCCTCTCAACTACAGGAAACAAACTGAGGGTTACTGGAAGGGAGGAGGGTGAGGGAACGGGTTGGTTGACTGGGTGACTGGCATTAGGAAGGCACATGATATAGTAAGAACTGGTGTTTTATGGAACTGATGAATAACTGAACTCTACATCTGAAACTGTTATGCTAAATGTTGATGAATTGAATTTAAATAAAATAAAAGAAAGAAAAGACGACAGAAACAATAGAAAGATATCCCATGTTAGTAATTCAGAAAAATTAACCTTGTTAAAGCACCCATACTACTCAAAGCCACCTATAGCTTTGAAGAAGTTCTACCAAAACGATATGGCATTTTTCAAATAGAAAAAAATCCTAAAATCTGTATGGACTACAAAAGACCTTAAATAGCCAAAGCAATGCTGAGAAAGAACAAAGCTTGAGACATCATATTTCCCGATTTCAAACTATACCACAAAGCTATAGTCATCAAGACAGTATGTACTGGCATAAAACCAGACACATAAACCAAGGGAGCAGAAAAGAACCCAGAAAGAAACCCCCATATACACAATGAACTAATATTTGACAATGGAGCCAAGAACATTCAATGGGGAAAGGGTAGTCTCTTCAATAAATGGTGCCAGTAAAACTGAAAAACCATATGTAGAAAAATGAAACTGTACCCCTAACTTATCTAACAAAAGTTAACTTGAAATGGATTAAACACTTATACAAAAGTTCTGGTATTGTAATACTCCAGGAAGAAAACATAGGGGAGAAACTCCTTGCCCTTGCTCTTGGCAATAATTCCTTGGAATTGATGCCAAAAGTACAAGCAACAAAAGCAAAACTAAAAAAAACAGGGTGACATTATACTTAAAGTCTTCTGTAAAAAAAAGAAACAATCAACAAAATGAAAAGACAATCTACAAATTGGAAGAAAATATTTGCAAACCATATATCAGATTAAGGGTTGATATCCAATATGTATATAAAGAAGTCAAACAACTCAGTAACAACCACTTAAAAAAAAAAAAACTGTTTAAAAAATGGGCAGAGGAACCAAACAAACATTTTTTCCAAAGATGACATCCACACAGACAACAGGTATCTGGAAAAGTGTTGACCATCACTAACCATTAGGAAAATATAAATCGGAAACCAAAATGAAATATCCCCTCACCCCTGTCAGGATGATTATAACCAAAAAGAGGACAGATGTAGTGAAAAGGAGCACATGCACCACAATGTTCATAGCAGCAATGTCCACAATAGCCAAACCATGGAAAGAGCGGAGATGTTCTTCAACAGATGAATGGATAAAGAAGATGTGGTTCATATATACAATGAAATATTACCCAGCCACAACATTGATGTGGATGGAACTGGAGTGTATTATACTAAGTTGAAAAAGTCAAGCAGAGGAACATAATTATATGGTTTCACTCATATGTCGAACATAAGGAATAGTGCAGAGGACAAGAGGGGGAGGGTGGGGAAACTGAACGGGAAGAAATCAGAGAGGAAGACAAACCAGATGAGACTCTTGACTCTGGGAAACAAACTGAGGGTTATGGAAAGGGAGGGGGGTGGGGAGATTGGGTAAATGGGTGATGGACATTAACGAGGGCATGTAATATTATGTGGGTGATATACTCAACTATGATTCATGGAACATTATATCAAAAACTAATGCTGTACTATACTGTGGCTACTTGAATTTAAATTAAAAAAAACAATTAAAAAAAGAGAGGAAAGACAAGTGTTGGTATGGATGTGGAGAAAAAGGAACCCTTGTGTGTTGCTGATGGGAATGAAACTGGTCCAGCCACTATGGGGAACAGTTATGGAGGTACCTCAAAACAATAAAAAATAGAACATAATCCAGCAATGTCACTTCTGGGCATATACCCAAAGGAAACGAAAACAGTATACCAAAAAGATATCTGCACTCCTATGTTTATTGCAACATTATTCACAATAGCCAAGAATTAGAAACAACCTAAGTATCTCCTAATGGATAAATAGGTAAGGATATATCTATTTATATATAATGGAATGTTACCCAGCCATAATAAAGAAGGAAATCCTGCCATTTGCAACAATGTGGATGGAACCTGAGGGCATTATGCTTAGTGAGATAAGCCAAATAGAGAAAGGCAAATTGTGTATGATATCATGTACATGTGGAATTAAAAAAAAAAAAAAAAAGCTAACCTTGCAGAAACACAGAATGGTGGTTATCTGCAACTACAGGTTGGGGGACTTGGGAAGATATCATAGGATACAAACTAGGAAGCAATAAATAAGTTCTGAATATCTAATCCACAGCACAGTGTTTATCATTGAAGACTCTATATTTTAAACCTCAAAACTGCTAAGAGATTACATCTTAATGATAATTACTTGATATGATAGAGATGTTAACTAAAGTTATGGACGTAATCATGCTGCAATACATAGATGTGTTTAATGAACGCAATGTACACCTTACATTTATACAATGTTATGCCAATTATATACCAATAAAATGTGTATTAGACATAACAGATTCTAGATCTTGAGAATACAAATATGAGCTACACAGTCTAACATCAGTGTGTTTGTAGGAAAGATCATTCAAATCAATAAACGCCAACTTCTATAATTCATTATAATAGACACTGAGTGAGAATTTTCCACTGTGATTTTTGCATGTCCTTCTATATCACCCTCCCCAACACACAGCTGTTCTTCTTCACCATCTTTTGCAAAAGACATTTGTTTTTGATGGTGTAATACACCCTCCTCCCCATTCTTTCTCAGTAAATCCAAATTGCCCAATGATTGCTAATCTCCAAGAAAAATTCCTTCCTTTTGGAAAAACCATCTTTTGAACAATTGCTGGTTAATTGACCAACTGCAGGGGAAAGAACCACAAACTAAATCTTCTCCCAATTCAGAAGACCTCTCCACAAGGAGAGTAAAGAAAGTAAACAGTTTTATTATTAATGAATGAGTATTAAACCAGAATGTGGTATGTACCACAGTCAATGTACTAAGAGACTGAAGAGACAGGAAGAAATCACATCCTCTCATAGATGCAAGCAGATTCATTGCCTACATTTTCTAAAGATGAATGATAACTGATGCTCAAGTAAGAGTATTTGAAAGCACCGTGTGCCATAGTTCATCCTACTTGATTCCCTAGGTAAATGGGGGTGATTATCTGTATTACTTGTTTTTATATAATGGGGAAATAATCTTGTCATATTTTTATGACAGGAGGCAGTTTTGCAACTTGGAGCCAGGCACTTCTCAAGTTAGGCTCCTAACCTCCCCCAGAAACTGAGAAAAGGGATGCACACTCCTTTGATTCTTACATTTCAATGGGGTTGGTTCCCAGATCCTTGAGAAAGACATTCAGGGTCCTAAAGCTGGCAAGAGGCTTAGTAACTTCTAAAAAGATTTACATGCATTTCAAAGAGACAGAAAAAGAACTTACAAGTTCTCTAAAATAAATGTTCTAAGGAAAGGGCAGCAGTTTCTTTATTTTCAAAAAGGAGAATTAAGCGTCTTATTTTTAATTTATATTTGCCCTTACACTACTCTTAAAATAAGCTGAAAATTATGTAAGCCCTCCTGCTAAAGTCCTATAAAATTACTGCCCTTATTTCTCTAGTTAGCAAGATTTTTGGAGTCTTCTCCTGCTGAGCACTTTCAAACCAAGTCTTATGTTAATAGTGCCATGATTGATTTTCTTCCATATTAGCTATCTGGTGGAATCACACTGTCCTTAAAGTAAAACTCAAATTAACTTCAATTGTATTCCATAGATTGTGGTCAATGCTTAGACCAACATTCTTGCAAATATCAAGGGTTCTTATGTTCATATGGATATACCTGACTTAGCTCCCAACTTCCACAATCAGCTCAATTTAGAGATCCTCTTTTAGCAGTGTCCTGGTATGTACCTAGAAATCCCAGAGATGGAATTCTGTCCCTTGGTGCAGAATATGTATTTGATATTTGGAATGATGGATAGGTCTGTATTAACATCAATAAAATCAGCTTAATATTAATCTTAGGATAATTCTCTTCCTAAGTCCCTCTGCAATATTCAAAATTCTAGCTGAAATCTAATATTATACTCTTCTCTCCCCTTCCTCTCATCTTCCCTCTTCATTTTCTACTAACAAATTTCTCTTCATGATTATTGCAGAACAATTTGACGATCGCTTTTGTTATCCTGAAGGTTGCTGAAAGGAGTTTACCTTTTCCCTCAGTGGCTTAAAAATGTGCTTCCTAATAAGGGCAATTTTCTCTAAAAGAATTCTGATGCCAGCTTTTAAGTTAAATACAGCTATACTTATTTATTTGAAAATGTGTTCATCTAAGAGAACAAGGTAAAACCAAATTAAGTGAAGGAATGAGGTTATAAAGAGAAAATAAGTTCAGCTTGATACAGTATGAGATTACTCTACAACATGAACCTTCCAAGATCCTGTACATTTCTTGGAGGAAGAGCAAACATTTCTGTTCTGGGCAAATCTGTCATGCTCTAACCAAGGGAAAGGTATGTTCAAGGTAGTATAGGAAGAACAAGAGGCAAACTAGGACTATAGGCATGAGGAAAGGCAAGAAGTCTCATTATTCTCATCGAGAAAAAATACATATATGAATGAGCTCATCAGGTGTAGTAACCTGGGAAAGAGATATCTGGGCAAAGACATGAAATAACAATGTCCTGGAGTACAGGTTCAAAGAGCATCAACTAGACCAGACATGGTCTAGTTGATGAAATGGTGAGGAAGGGATGAGAGATGAGGCTGGGAAATAAGCTGGGCTCTGATTATGAAGGCTCTCAGGTGCTTAATAGCATGCCTCCTATTTATCCTCAAGTCAGTGGAGGGATTACTGAAGACTTCTTTTAAGTAGTGGAGAGACCTGAACAGATTTATATTTGAAAAGGTTTTTTCTTATACTCCATAAAGTAGGAGTCACTGTCTGTAACTTATTTTTGAATTAACATTTTTCTCAATTTGTAAGCAGAATTCCCCACTTGGAAGAAGAAGGGAGAAGGAATTTGTATTTTTATGTTCATCTGTTTATGCGTGTAACTCCAATTTTCAGATTAGACAGAAAAAAATTACTCTGATTAGAGCTAAGTTTTTTGGTTATCAACAGAAAGGTAGATCACAAAGTCTTTTTCAGTTTAATTTCTATGTTAAAAACAAAACATACATGGTATAAATATCAGGTATTTATTTTTAAAGGCATAGGCATATGAGCTTATAATATTTAAATTATTGAGCCTAGGTTCTGAACAATTAATTCACAGGTGACTAGCATTCCAGCTTCTTCTCTGTAATTCCATAAGAATGTATCTTCTATTAGGAGACTAACTTAATAAATATTATTAACATAGAAGGTTGAAAACACTTAGCCATAAAAAAGCTAATAAACAGCTTCTCAGATACCATATTTGAAAAATTTACCATCTCTTCCAATCATAATTCAATGTCACTAAAACCCATTAGATAAACTAGAATATTCAACATACCTGTTCCTACAAATGGTTAATCTTTTCAGCATCCTTGATGAAGTAAATCAATGTGATTTTACTCATGATAATAGAAAATACTGCAAGATGTTAACAATTATCACATTCAAGTAAGAAATAGGATGCATGTGATTACTCGATCTGTTCACATTTATAGAAATTCTAGATAAACCAGAGAAAAAGGTTAGCCAAGAGGAAACTGTGAAATTATTTAATTCAGAAGGGTTTAAAATTTATTTATAATGGTGTGATGGGGGTTGGGACATTGTTATTCTGAAGAGCCCAAGATCCAATGGGGGAAAAATAGTCTCAAAAGCGACACAGAAGGAAATTCACTTATACTGATATGTTATTATGTCTGAGATTCATATTTCTAATTCATAATTCTAATTCCTGACATATTATATTAAATTTGAGCTAATAGATCATTAAGAAGGTTGTTTTTATTAAGTAAAGTGAATTATAATAGGATGTAAAGGTAAAGGTACACTAAAAAAACAGGATCAAATCATAATTCACTTTTCTTACTGATTTCTGTTGATAAGGAGAGAAAATATGTTAGGTGAAAGATCTTTAAGGGGCAACTGTTTTTTTTTTTAATCCACTCCACTAATAATGTGGATAGCATCTGAATCAATCTTTCGATAATGTTTAAAATATTAGGAAACATGAAAGTATTATGTTTATCTATAGGGAGGATCCGATATGGGCAGTAATCATAACTTTGATTATAAATTCATACTCTCTTTGACATGTTAGTGGTACTGCCTACAGCATTTTGGGGAGCAATGGAGTCAACTGAGAAGTGTCATAGAGCCTAATTGTGAGACTGAATGGATATGCTCAATCAGTGCATACAATGCACTAGTGTAGGTTACTGTATGCCAGATTGATCCTTTCAGCTCTTGGGGACTAGGAGGCTTTGAACCAGCTAAAGTCCTGGGATGCTAAGGGAATAAAACCTCTCTTTGCCCAAAGTGACAGCAAATATGATCACCATGTTCAAAAATTTGAGAAGAACTACAAGAACACTCCAGGTCAACATGAGAAAAGCTAAAGTGAGAATGGCTTTTCTAGCAAAGATTAATGGAAAGAATCACAAAGATCTGAGTTTGAGTCTTGGCATACCTCAATTTGTGCTGCCTGAGTTTGCTCAACTGCAGAACGGTGTACAAATTTCATTTACTTTAACATTTGTTTTGAGGATGAGATAATATATGAAAATCCCTTTCTACTACTACAGCACACAGAGCTACATGTGTGTGAACTCAAGCAGGCTGCTACTTCCCAGATCCAGCTACCCTCTAGAGCAAAAAAGCAGTTGAGGGAGTGTTCACCAAGGCCTCACAGATGAATAAATACACATGTGTGTTGTTAGAACTAGAACAGTACCATGGAAAGGGGAGGGGTTTGCAGTAGAACAGACTTGGATTATATCTTGGCTCTTGAGCTATTGAGCAATACAGTCCATACGAACAGTCAAAATATTTTCTGAACACTGACACAAAACAAATCTTTAGGTTATTTATAATGTTTCCTTCCATCTGGGTCTACCCACCTATCTAGATATGTATACACACACACACACACACACACACACACACACACACAATACCTTCTTCGTGTATAAAATGGGGATAAGACCTATATGACAGAATTGTGATAGTGAAAATAAAAAATGACAAATGTAGTAATGTAAGTTCTATGTCACCTAATCTTGGCTCCTCCTTGCCCTGCATTCTTCATCCTGATCATTTTAGTAGAGAGTTTTTCAAGCTCAGTACATTGATCTATTGAGAAGGGTAATTCCCTGTTGTGGAGAGCTGTCCTATGCATTGCAATATGTAAAATGTCTCTAGGCATCACCAAATACCCTCTAGGGGAAAAACTGCTTTCTTTTGAAGGCAATACAGGCTTTTCTAGTATGAGAAACCATTCCTGAATGGGAGATAATTGGCAGACACCACATACGAGCCTTAATGAGTTACAAAGCATAAAGATCTCAAAAGAGGACTGCCATCCTCTGACAGACAGTGATGAAAATCAGTAGGGGCTGTCTGAGTTCTCTCTAGTGGCAAGTATTGATTAATACTGGACTCTATCACTATTGCTATATTATTACTATCATTATCATTTTAGTTACATTGGGTAAAATGATGTGATTAACTGATCTCTGAAATTAATTGCATTTAAGAGTATCATGTGTACTGAGAACAAATCACAATAACATGTGATCACACGTTAATCACATGGAGCTGAAGATATAACAGTCACCCATGCTGCCATTTTGAAATAGAGCTATCTACCATGACATGGATTTAGTCCTCCTTGCTATCTACTGCGAGCACTCTGATGCAGACTGTGCAGCAATAAGAAACCTGGCAACCAACCCCTTTACTGTGTAGCATTGGTTTCTAAGGCAGACTCAGGATCATCCCCTTCCTAGGTCCCATTAGTAAATTCTTGCATCCTTTGGGGCTGACATCTACTAGGTAACAATATTAAAAAGAAAGCTGAAGATGGTACACAGTAGGATATGGGATTCTGATATATATGATTTTCTTATATTAGTCACAGCAAATGAGAGGGAAGAATGAAAGACACTTGTGTAATACATGCTTGGAGATGTAGTCTTCCAGGCACTAAACCATATAAGGAAGAAATGCAGACTGTGCTTGACTGAGACAATTTATTTCTATTTCTGATACTGAATCAAGGAGTAAGAACAGAGATTTACCTTTGTTCATCAAAGGCATTCCTGATGAATTTCTATGCATCAATACAAGTGGGTTATGCATTTCTTTTTATATCTGTTCACTTTAAGCCCGACAGTGGTTACTTAATAGCAGCCTAATAACTAAGGAGCAGAAAGAAGTGTAATCTATATTCTCTTTGTACTGACAACTCAGTCAGCTTACTTATTCCTTATTAAAGAGAAACAACAAGGTTAGGTCATCAAGACAGTAGAATAGTAGGTTTCTGACTTCAATCCTACTCACAGAAAGATGGACTAGAAGCAATCCATAGACAAGACACCTTGGTGAAAATCCCAGAACCCAGGGGTTATGCAGAAGCATCTCCTAGGACCACAAAGAGCCACATTGGAAGGGTAAGAGGAGTGGTTTCACTCTGACTGCATTGCTCCTTCCTTAGGCCAGCACATTGACACACAGATGACTCCCCCAGGCTTTGGCTTCTCCAGTGGGCAAAAGAGAGCCCGAGGTGGATGTCCTATTCCACAGTACTGTAGGATGATTCCCAGGAGGCACTTGGGTCTTGCCTCCCAGGGATCACTGAAGTAACTGGGGTGCCTGGACCACCAGGGATCAGAATGAGCTGGAAAAGGGGTCATGGGTTACAGCAACCAGTGCATGGATATTGGCAGACCATGTTCCTTATGGCAGTGGTGTCCAGGCTGAGGCCAAAGCCATGGCCCCATCTGGATGGAGAACTCAGATGGCATTTCTGCTTGGTATGGGTCCCCAGACATGGGCCTAATCACCTGTGGAGCCCATTCTATGGCCCTACCTGGACAGGAAAAATTCAGCAGCCCCATCCAACTGCTGAATATAATCCCAGGCCTGCCCCACCAGAAAATCTCACCACAGATGCCAGGAAGCTACAGAGAACATTCTATGGCACACTAGTGCAAACAGCAGACCCACCCAACTGCTGAGCATAACCTCCAGTTCCATCTAACCAGAAAGCCGAAAGAGGGATTTAAAGCAGACTTACAGCCCATCCTCTGGTATAAGCAGGCTACAGAGCTCCATCTAATGGGTAAGCCCAACCCACTAGCCCTACCCATTTGCTCAGCACAGCCCCTGGTGCCATCCAACCAGGAAACCTGGATAGTGACCCTGTCCAACCACAGAGTACAACTCCATGCACATCTAACTGCAGGGCACAGCTGGAGTGCCCAGAGGACCAAGAGACTGGCCAGTGGGCTCATCCAATAGCAGAGCACAGCCCACATCTGCCCAGTGGTGGAGTTCAGCTTGCTGCTCTCTGATTTTGGAGCACAGCCTGAGACCTGGTCCAATCGTGAAGCTCTACCCGAAGCCCTGCCTGAACAGTGTCCAGACAGCAGAACTATCCACCTGAGGAGCACAGTCAGAGGCCCTCTCTGACCAAGAACATTTGAAGACCCCCACATACAGCACCAAGTAGCTGCATAGCGCAACCAAAGGTCCCATGCTCCTGGGGGAAAGCACCCTGTGACTGCACCCACCTAGAGATCACTCTGGAGCCCAGCTGGGGCCTGATTTAAAATAGAAACTTACAGCTATCAATAATTACTTTATATAAGCGGGTTAAATTCTTAATCAAAAGAGTGGCTGAATGGATTAAAAAAAGAAAATCAAGATACCAGTGATATGTTGCCTACAAAAGACACACATAGATTAAAAGTGAAAGGATGGAAAAAGAAATTCCAAGCAAATGCTCACCAAAAGAGACCAGAGGTAGCTATACAGGGAGAGATAATTAGGAGATACAGCAAGTTTGGTTCCAGACCACTGCAATAAAGTGAACTACCTAAATTGTTTTGTTTCTCGGTACACATAAAAGTCACATTTATATTGTACTGTAGTCTATTAAATATCCAACAGTATTAAATCTAAAATAATAAGGTATACACCATAATTTAAAAATGCTTCATTGCTGGAAAATGCTAACCATCAACTGAACTTTTAGTTAGTCATAGTCACTGAGTGCACATCACACAATAAAAAAAATAATGAAAAAGTTTTAAATATTGTGAGAATTACCAAAATGTGACACAGAGACTCAAAGTAAACACATGTGATTAGAAAAATGGTGCTGCCTCATTCCGGTGATGGATATTAAGGAGGACACATACTGCATGGAGCACTGGATGTTATACACAAACAGTGAATCTTGGAACACTACATCAAAAACTAATGATGGATTTTGGAACACTGAAAAAAAGTAAAATTAAATTAAAAATTAAAGGAGAAAAAAAAACAACGATGGAGTGTATGGTGACTAACATAACAAAATAAAAAAAATAAATTATAGTGTTATTACAAAAAAAAGAAAAATAGGTCTGGAAGATTTCCTTGATAAAAACCTTCAATTTGGGGGAAGGGAGTCAAGATGGCAGAGAAGTAGCAGGCTGAGACTACTCAGGTAGCGGGAGATCAGCTAGATAGCTTATCTAAAGATTGCAAACACCTACAAATCTAACGGAAGATCGAAGAGAAGAAGAACAGCAATTCTAGAAACAGAAAATCAACCACTTTCTGAAAGGTAGGACTGGCAGAGAAGTGAATCCAAAGCGACGGGAAGATAGACCGCGGCGGGAGGGGCCGGCTCCCGGCAAGCGGCGGAGCAATGGAGCACAAAATCAGGACTTTTAAAAGTCTGTTCCGCTGAGGGACATCGCTCCAGAGGCTTAACCGGGGTGAAGCCCACGTAGAGTCAGCATGGCCTCGGGTCCCGCAGGATCACAGAAGTATCGGGGGTGTCTGAGTGTCGCAGAGTTTACAGGTATTACAACGGGGAGGCCGGCTACAGAGACAGAGCCGAGGAGTGAGCTCTAAGCTCGGGGTTACCTTGAACCGGTCGCAGGCTCGGTCAGCTCAGAGCATGGCTGGAGGCAGGGTGATGGGAGTAATTGGACGCTGTTCCCTGAGGGCGCACTGAGGAGTGGGACCCCCGAGCTCTCGGCTCCTCCGGGCCAGAGACCGGGAGGCCGCCATCTTCATTCCCGTCCTCCGGAGCTCTATGGAAAGCGCTCAGGGAACAAAAGCTCCCAAAAGCAAACCCCAGCGGATTACTCGGCCCGACCCCTGGTAAGGGTGGTGGAACTCCGCCTGGGGCAAAGACACTTGAGAATCACTACAACAGGCCCCTCCCCCAGAAGATCAACAAGAAACCAAGGCAGGACAAAGTTCACCTACCAAGGAGTGCAGTTTCAATACCAAGGAGAGCAGCGGAATTCCAGAAGAGGAGAAAGCAAAGCAGAAATTCATGGCTTTCTCCCCATGAATCTTTAGCCTTGCAGTTAATTTAATTTTTTTTCTTTTTCAATTTTTTTTCTCTTCTTCTGCTAAATTTTTTTTAACTTTTACGCTTTTCTTTCTAAACGTTTTTTAACTAGTTTATCTAATATATATATATATTTTTTCCTTTTCATATTTTTTCTTTATTGGTATTCTAATTGTTTTTTTTTTTTTTTCTTTCTGAACCTTTTTATCCCCAGTCTCCCCCCTCACGATTTGGGATCTCTTCTGATTTGGCTAAAGCATATTTTCCTGGGGTCGTTGCCACCCTTTTAGTATTTTACTTGCTCCTTCATATACTTTTATCTGGACAAAATGACAAGGCGGAAAAATTCACCACAAAAAAAGAACAAGAGGCAGTACCAAAGGCTAGGGACCTAATCAATACAGACATTGGTAATATGTCAGATCTAGAGTTCAGAATGATGATTCTCAAGGTTCTAGCCGGGCTCGAAAAAGGCATGGAAGATATTAGAGAAACCCTCTCAGGAGATATAAAAGCCCTTTCTGGAGAAATAAAAGAACTAAAATCTAACCAAGTTGAAATCAAAAAAGCTAGTAATGAGGTGCAATAAAAAATGGAGGCTCTCACTGCTAGGATAAAGAATTAGCAATATAGAAGACCAAATGACAGAGAATAAAGAAGCTGAGCAAAAGAGGGACAAACAGCTACTGGACCACGAGGGGAGAATTTGAGAGATAAGTGACACCATAAGACGAAACAACATTAGAATAATTGGGATTCCAGAAGAAGAAGAAAGAGAGAGGGGAGCACAAGGTATATTGGAGAGAATTATTGGAGAGAATTTCCCCAATATGGCAAAGGGAACAAGCATCAAAATCCAGGAGGTTCAGAGAACCCCCCTCAAGATCAATAAGAATAGGTCCACACCCCGTCACCTAATAGTAAAATTTACAAGTCTTAGTGACAAAGAGGAAATCCTGAAAGCAGCCCGGGAGAAGAAGTCTGTAACATACAATGGTAAAAATATTAGATTGGCAGCAGACTTATCCACAGAGACCTGGCAGGCCAGAAAGAGCTGGCATGATCTATTCAGAGCACTAAACGAGGAAAACAGCCAAGAAGACTATATCCAGCTAGGCTATCATTGAAAATAGAAGGAGAGATTAAAAGCTTCCAGGACAAACAAAAACTGAAAGAATTTGCAAACACCAAACCGGCTCTACAGGAAATATTGAAAGGGGTCCTCTAAGCATAGACAGACCCTAAAAGTAGGAGATCAGAAAGGAACAGAGACAATATACAGTAACAGTCACCTTACAGGCAATACAATGGCACTAAATTCATATCTCTCAATAGTTACCCTGAATGTTAATGGGCTAAATGCCCCAATCAAAAGACACAGGATATTAACAGAATGGATAAAAAAACAAAACCCATCTATATGTTGCCTACAAGAAACTCATTTTAAACCCGAAGACACCTCCAGATTTAAAGTGAGGGGTGGAAAAGAATTTACCATGCTAATGGACATCAGAAGAAAGCTGGGGTGGCAATCCTTATATCAGATCAATTCGATTTTAAGCCAAAGACTATAATAAGAGATGAGGAAGGACACTATATCCTACTCAAAGGGTCTGTCCAACAAGAAGATCTAACAATTTTAAATATCTATGCCCCTAACATGGGAGCAGCCAACTATATAAACCAATTAATAACAAAATCAAAGAAACACACCAACAATCATACAATAATAGTAGGGGACTTTAACACTCCCCTCACTGAAATGGACAGATCATCCAAGCAAAAGATCAACAAGGAAATAAAGGCCTTAAATGACACTCTGGACCAGATGCACATCACAGATATATTCAGAACATTCCATCCCAAAGCAACAGAATACACATTCTTCTCTAGTGCACATGGAACATTCTCCAGAATAGATCACATCCTCGGTCCTAAATCAGGTCTCAACCGGTATCAAGAGATTGGGATCATTCGTGCATATTTTCAGACCACAATGCTCTGAAGCTAGAACTCAATCACAAGAGGAAATTTGGAAAGAACCCAAATACATGGAGACTAAACAGCATCCTTCTAAAGAATGAATGGGTCAACCAGGAAATTAAAGAAGAATTGAAAAAATTCATGGAAACAAATGATAATGAAAACACAACGGTTCAAAATCTGTGGGACACAACAAAGGCAGTCCTGAGAGGAAAATATATAGCGGTACAAGCCTTTCTCAAGAAACAAGAAAGGTCTCAGGTACAGAACCTAACCCTACACCTAAAGGAGCTGGAGAAAGAACAAGAAAGAAACCCTAAACCCAGCAGGAGAAGAGAAATCATAAAGATCAGAGCAGAAATCAATGAAATAGAAACCAAAAAAACAATAGAACAAATCAACGAAACTAGGAGCTGGTTCTTTGAAAGAATTAATAAGATTGATAAACCCCTGGCCAGACTTATCAAAAAGAAAAGAGAAAGGACCCAAATAAATAAAATCAGGAATGAAAGAGGAGAGATCACAACTAACACCAAAGAAATACAGACAATTATAAGAACATACTATGAGCAACTCTACGCTAACAAATTTGACAATCTGGAAGAAATGGATGCATTCCTAGAGACATATAATCTACCACAACTGAACCAGGAAGAAATAGAAAGCCTGAACAGACCCATAACCAGTAAGGAGATTGAAACAGTCATCAAAAATCTCCAAACAAACAAAAGCCCAGGGCCAGACGGCTTCCTGGGGAATTCTACCAAACATTTAAAGAAGGACTAATTCCTATTCTCCTGAAACTGTTCCAAAAAATAGAAATGGAAGGAGAACTTCCAAAGTCATTTTATGAGGCCAGCATCACCTTGATCCCCAAACCAGACAAGGATCCCATCAAAAAAGAGAACTACAGACCAATATCCTTGATGAACACAAATGCAAAAATTCTCACCAAAATACTAGCCAATAGGATTCAACAGTACATTAAAAGGATTATTCACCACCACCAAGTGGGATTTATTCCAGGGTGCAAGGTTGGTTCAACATCCACAAATCAATCAATGCGATACAACACATTAATAAAAGAAAGAACAAGAACCAGATGATACTCTCAATAGATGCTGAAAAAGCATTTGACAAAGTACAGCATCCCTTCCTGATCAAAACTCTTCAAAGAGTAGTGATAGAGGGTACATACCTCAATATTATCAAAGCCAACTATGAAAAACCCACCACAAATATCATTCTCAATGGAGAAAAACTGAAAGCTTTTCCGCTAAGGTCAGGAACATGGCAGGGATGTCCGTTATCACCACTGCTATTCAACATAGTACTAGAAGTCCTAGCCTCAGCAGACAACAAAAGGAAATTAAAGGCATCCAAATTGGCAAAGAAGAAGTCAAACTATCACTCTTCGCAGATGATATGATACCCTATGTGGAAAACCCAAAAGACTCCACTCCAAAACTGCTAGAACTTGTACAGGAATTCAGTAAAGTGTCAGGATATAAAATCAATGCACAGAAATCAATTGCATTTCTCTACACCAACAACAAGACAGAAGAAAGAGAAATTAAGGAGTCAATCCCATTTACAATTGCACCCAAAACTATAAGATACCTAGGAATAAACCTAACCAAAGAGACTAAGAATCTATACACAGAAAACTATAAAGTACTCATGAAAGAAATTGAGGAAGACACAAAGAAATGGAAAAATGTTCCATGCTCCTGGATTGGAAGAATAAATATTGTGAAAATGTCTATGCTACCTAAAGCAATCTACACATTTAATGCAATTCCTATCAAAGTACCATCCATTTTTTTCAAAGAAATGGAACAAATAATCCTAAAATTTATATGGAACCAGAAAAGACCACGAATAGCCAAAGGAATATTGAAAAAGAAAGCCAATGTTGGTGCCATCACAATCCCGGACTTCAAGCTCTATTACAAAGCTGTCATCATTAAGACAGCATGGTACTGGCACAAAAACAGACACATAGATCAATGGAACAGAATAGAGAGCCCAGAAATAGACCCTCAACTCTATGGTCAACTAATCTTCGACAAAGCAGGAAAGAATGTCCAATGGAAAAAAGACAGCCTCTTCAATAAATGGTGTGGGGAAAATTGGACAGCCACATGCAGAGAAATGAAATTGGATCATTTCCTCACACCACACACGAAAATAGACTCAAAGTGGATGAAGGACCTCAATGTGAGAAAGGAATCCATCAAAATCCTTGAGGAGAACACAGGCAGCAACCTCTTCGACCTCAGCCGCAGCAACATCTTCCTAGGAACATCGCCAAAGGCAAGGGAAGCAAGGGCAAAAATGAACTATTGGGATTTCATCAAGATCAAAAGCTTTTGCACAGCAAAGGAAACAGTGAACAAAACCAAAAGACAACTGACAGAATGAGAGAAGATATTTGCAAACGACATATCAGATAAAGGGCTAGTGTCCAAAATCTATAAAGAATTTAGCAAACTCAACACCCAAAGAACAAATAATCCCATCAAGAAATGGGCAGAGGACATGAACAAACATTTCTGCAAAGAAGACATCCAGATGGCCAATAGACACATGAAAAAGTGCTCCACATCACTCGGCATCAGGGAAATACAAATCAAAACCACAATGAGATATCACCTCACACCAGTCAGAATGGCTAAAATTAACAAGTCAGGAAATGACAGATGCTGGCGAGGATGTGGAGAAAGGGGAACCCTTCTACACTGTTGGTGGGAATGCAAGCTGGTGCCACCACTCTGGAAAACAGCATGGAGGTTCCTCAAAATGTTGAAAATAGAACTACCCTATGACCCAGCAATTGCACTGCTGGGTATTTACCCTAAAGATACAAACGTAGTGATCCGAAGGGGCACATGCACCCGAATGTTTATAGCAGCAATGTCTACGATAGCCAAACTATGGAAAGAACCTAGATGTCCATCAACAGACGAATGGATAAAGAAGATGTGGTATATATACACAATGGAATACTATGCAGCCATCAAAAGAAATGAAATCTTGCCATTTGCGACGACGTGGATGGAACTAGAGGGTATCATGCTTAGCGAAATAAGTCAATTGGAGAAAGACAACTATCATATGATCTCCCTGATATGAGGGAGAGGAGATGCAACATGGGGGGTTAAAGGGGTAGGAGAAGAGTAAATGAAACAAGATGGGATTGGGAGGGAGACAATTCATAAGTGACTCTTCATCTCGCAAAATAAACTGAGGGTTGATGGGGGGAGGGGGGTTGGAGGGGTTGTGGACATTGGGGATGGTATGTGCTATGGTGAGTGCTGTGAAGTGTGTAAACCTGGCAATTCACAGACCTGTACCCCTGGGGATAAAATATATGTTTATAAAAAATAAAATTAAAAAAAAAAAACAACTGAAAAAAAACAACAACAAAAGAAACCTGCAATTTGTAAAAACCACAGTATCTGTTAAGTGCAATAGAGAGAACGCATAAAACAAGGTATGCTTGTACTTAACTGCAGACAAAATAGACTTTCAGCTAAATATAGTCAAAAGAGACAAAGAAGTTCATTATATCACAAAGGGGTCATTTCGCCAATATAACTATTGTAAATATTTGTGGACCCAACATTGGATCACCTAAATATATAAAGCAAACACTAACAGAACTAATGGAGAAATAAAAACCAACATAGTAACAGTCCAGACAGAAAATCAATATGCAAATAGTGACATTGAACAACACTACGGACCATAGGCACCTAACAGACACATATAGAACACTCCATCTCACAGCAGCAGAATCAGAATTTCAATTGCACATGCAACATTCTCCAGGAGAGATCTGTTAGGCCACAGTACAAGTTTCAACATATTTGAGAAGACACAAATTATATCAAGTATCTTTTCTGACCACAATGATAGGAAAATAGGAAGCAATAATAGGAGGAAGACCAGAAAATTTACAAATAGTGGAAATTAACACATTTTGGAATAACCAACATTTCAAAGAAGAAATAAAAAATGAAATAAATATCTTGAGACAAAAACAGAAGTACAACGCACCAAAACCTATGGGATGCAACAAAAGTAGTTCTACAAGGTGAGTTTACAGTGAAAAATGCCTACATTAAGGGGCACCTGGGTGGCTCGGTTGATAAGTATCTGCCTTCAGCTCAGGTCATGATCCCAGGGTCCTGGGATTGAGCCCCATGTTGGGCTCCCTGCTCAGCAGGGACACCTGCTTCTTCCTCTCCCACTCGCCCTGCTTGTGTTGTTTCTCTCCCTCTCAAATAAATAAATAAAATATTTTTTAAAAATTAAAAAAAATTTAAAAAAATAAAAATGCCTAAATTAAGTTAAACAAAACAAAACAAAACCAAAAAACACTTAATGCCTAGATTAAGTAAAAAGATCTCAAGTAACAATTGGACTTTTAAAGAACTCGTGTCAATTCTTTTCAAACTCTTCCAAAAAACTGAAGAGGTGGTGACACTCCCAAACATATTTTACCAGGCCAGTATTACCCTGATACCAAAGCCAGATAAGGACACCTACAAGAAAACTATAGACCAATATCCTTAATGAAACAGATGCAAAAATTCTTAACAAAATATTAGCAAACTCAATTCAACACCATGATCAGGTGGGCTTTATCCTTGGATGCAAGGATGGTTAAACATAAACAAATCAATAAATGTGATACACCACATGAACAGAATGAAAGATAAAAATCACATGATCTTCTCAATGCAGAAAAAGCATCTGACATAATACAACATCTTTTCATGATAAAAACACTCAACAAATTGGGTATAGAACTATACCTCAACATAATAAAGGCCACATATGACAAACCCATAGTTAACATTATACTCAATCGTGAAAGATTAAAGGCTTTTCTTGTAAGATAAGGAACTCTTATAAGATCAGGACTCTCACCAGTCTTATTCAACATAGTACTGGATGTACTAGCAAGAACAATCAGACAAGACAAAGAAATAAAAGTCATTCAAATCAGAGAAGAAGTAAGACCGTTTATAAAGGATGTGATTTTATATATAGAAAAGCATAAGGATTAAATCTAAAAACTGTTAGAATAAACAAATTTACTAAAATTGCCTAAAATTAAGCTTTTGATTGTCAGTATATCCATTTCAAAAAACATCCATCTTAAATAAACATTACCAGCTATGTGACACAGCTACTAAGCAAAACAATCAGAAACAGGGGATCAGGTCTCCCCTACACATGAATTCTCTCATTCAGTAGGTCCTGAATAACCTAGGTAACTTACCAGTTGAGTGAGCCCTCTTCTCATTTCCCATGCCTTAATTCTCACTCTTATGTTTTAAATTAGCCAATAAAGGTAGAACTTGCAAAACTCTAGACACCCCACCCTTGAACCCTAATAAAGAGAGAGCCCCAGATCTACACTCGAACTTTCTTCCTTTACCCATAACCTCATTGTGTGGCCCTCAGTTGAGCTGTGCTCCCTTTATGACCTGTGAATAATAAATCTAGTTTCTCAAATTCCTTGATGGTCTTTGAAGTTTGTCTCCCCATCAAAATAAGACCCCCAAGGGCTGATTCAGCTATAACAGTAGGCTGAAACTGACAACAGTTGGGTAGGGTACAGGATTGCCTGCTTGCATTTGCAATTCACTGAGGGGAAGGCCCTTTAGCGGCAACTGCCTTAGTAATTGGCAAACCCAGGAGAGTAACATTTGGGAAGGCAGCATCACCTGCTGGAGGTTCACCATCAAGTTATGAACTTCGGTGTACCACTTCTGTCATGTGTTGCCTGAGGTGTCACTGCTGCTGTAATAATTCAACAATCTCTCCAGAGCAGAAGGATCAAGGTCATAGGGGTTAATCAGATAGAACAATAGTTACAGAGGCCTTAATTGAGTACTTATACATATAGGTGTCCTCCTTGCCTTGGGCCAAGCTGAGCTAAAGAGAGTGGACTGGATCACAGAGCTGTTAGTTCCTCCTAAGGTAAGCCTTGGGGGTAAAGCTATCAAAAAAGGATATTCTGGTGGGCAAGGAAGTGGGAGACCTCCCTACCCCCACCCTGTGACCACTGACTCAGTGGGTCATCCTAGGATTATGTGTTCTAACCTGATGAGTGAAATAGTCTTGTAACATGAAACCAAGGGCACCATAAAAGGGGAAATTCAGCTTTCATGGGGCCTGTGCTCTCGAGTGGCTGCCTTTCTGGCTGTGGGTGCTCTTCATCACCCAGTTTGGTGGAATTTTATAGGTCCCATCCCTACAGAATGAATGGACAGATATGCACATCCTGAACACCACGCCTAAGGAGGATCACCAGTTCCTGATAACTGCAAACCCTCCATGGAAGCTTCCTGGGCACTGCTTGATTCCAACACACAGAGGCTCTGGTATTGTGCTCCAGAGGCCTTGTGACCCCGTGAGTACTGAGCAAGTGGATTTAGACTCCATTCCCAGAGAGGTCAACTGGGACATCCTAGAAAGAAAGGTGACTGTGTCAGAAGAGGGCTCACAGGGACGTCTTCCACAAATTTTCCTGGTAACGACATGGAAGGTCAAGATAACAGGAGAAAACTGGGAAGTAGAAACTGAAATGGAAAATTATACTTTAACTGAAATTCAAACTTTTAAAGATTTTATGCAGCAGGAAGGACAGAAAGGAGCTGACTAGCAGGTGTTTGGAACAGGCTCTTAATTGTGACTTATGGCTGCCAAAATGTGTCAACTGGCAGAAATCTCTAAAAACCCTAAAATCCGTAACCTTCCACAAGATGCTTCGGGGCTATAGGTATGCTTCCTCTGAGATATCACAGATCCTAACCCCCCTAGCTTTCCCCTGAAATGGTATAGCACAAAGAAACACGTTCCATGAGGCCCCCCCTGCAACCAGGGGGAAAAGCTGACAGACTTATCCAGATGTATAATGAAGGAGGAGGAAAGAAAAGGTCCCTGATATTCATACCAGGGTTCTTCCTTTCCTCACATGGTATTTATTGCCTGGCACTGTGCCTATACTTCTACCATAGTAATCACTGCTAAGGCTCACAGTGAATGGAAAACATCACATAAGGCCAGTCTCCTGCCAGGCAGAATTGACCATAGTGACCCAATGATCACGTCATCATTTGTAACCCTAAAGAGGCTCCATTTGACCCTGAGTCCGGAGAACTCTTTACAGGATGCTCCCTCCAGTTACAGGATGGCACTACGATATTTGATCAGGACTGCCAAAACCATTCAAAAGGTTCTGGGGGTGCTTATTGCCAGACATGGACGAGATTCTCATTCAGAAGTCCAGGTACTCCATACTCAGGTTCTTCCCACACTGCCGCAGAGGAGTTCCCCTTAAGAAAATCTCCTTAACAAAAGAGCCCCTTACTTCCTTCTCAGTAAATCCTCTACCTAATTTTGCCACTATGGGAAGACATAGCAAACTTGACTGGGGGTTATAAAATCTCAGGGTTCCTGGCCAGTTGATCATCAGGCAGCCAGTTCTAAACTCTAGTCCCTAAAACTAGCATTCTCCAGCTATAACCCCTTTTTATATCCACCCTCTTGCCACACAGCTACTTATAACCCCTCTGTCCCAGTCCCAGTCCCCACTGCTTCTTATGCATCCTTCCCTTATCTCCAGGACTGGCATTCATTTAAGCCCCTACCCTAGGAAATCAGTGGCTTTGTGGCACTTGTCCCACCTTCTGGGGACAACTGTCCCTATACTACTCTGGTGTTCTATTAGGGCAAGAGAAATACATAGTCATTTTTGGTCCTGTTAGACACCAGGGCCCAATCACCATCAGTCTAGGCAATTTCTCTAAATTCCCAAAGGGGAAGCCCTTCAATATAGAGAACACTGTTGGTAAAACAAGCAAAGGTGAACAAATCAATTCTGATGTAACTGTCAGAACCAGATTCCTCTGGTGGTGGCCCCTTGGCTCACCCCCCCACCCTCCCACTGTTATATGCATAGATGGATTGAAACTATGCCAAACCACATGGAACAAGCCTAAGTTCTTGGTTTTCTTGGTGGGAGTCACCAAATGGATGCCAGTGACTCCTCCTCCTCCAGTCAAGATGGTAAACATCTCCCAAAACCAACTTAAACTGGGCACTGAAGGCCAGTGCCCTGTCATTAAAGATATGCTTGAGATGGAGTCCTTAAGCCCACAATCTCCCTTTTCAATAGCCAGAGTTGGCTGTACTTACGCCAGTCACTAGAGAGTAGTGCTTCACCACTGACTATAGACACCTCAGTGCTTAGATTCCCCTCATTAAGGCTCCAATTCCTAATATTATAGAATTGATTGAGGACCTACAATGGGTCCAAAGAATGTTCTTTGCAGTCACTGACCTAGCTAATATGTTATAATCTGTTCCCACTGTGGAAGAATCCCTGACCCAATTTGCTTTCATTTTTGAAGAGACAGGATACATTTACTTGGTTCCCAATGGGATATTTAAATAGTTATGCAATTGCACATAACCTCTGCTGCCAGCATTGAAATACCTTACAGTTGGAAAATTGCCATTTTTGGTATTCTATTGATAGCATGCTGAGGGGTCCCTCTGACAAAGCAGTACAGGCAAATATACACATTCTCCCCTGTCATCTACAGCAACATGGCTGGGCAATCATCCATCTATCAAGTTTCTGAGCATCATTTGGTCCTCTAAGAGCTGAAATATTCTCCCAGGTGTCAAACATCAATTGCTCACTATTAAACTACCCACTACACTCAGGCACTACACATACTAGGAATTTTTATGTTCTGGAGGCAACAGATCTCTCACTTCTCACTAATCCTTTGCCTCACATACACAATCACATGTAAGTCTGCTACCTGAGGTGAGGCCCAACAGTGCACGATTAGAAGCTGTCAAACCAGCAGTATGACAAGACTTATCTCTAGTTACCCTAGCTTCACCTTTTTTTTTTTCTAACGACTTTTTTGGCTCTGTATCCTCAGCCAAGTCATTGGCTACACTTGACTATCTATCCGGGAGTCTCTGGACCAAACATGTCTTCCTATGAGGTTTAGGACTAATCATTTTTCCAGCAACAGCCTGATATACCGTCCTTGAGCTCCAACTTCTGGAATCCTATTGGTGTCTTTTAGAAATTGAGGCCCTAATCAGCTTCCACGCAGGACTACTCTGTTCCCAAGTTCTTACAATGCCTCCCAGCAGAAGCTCAGTACAGATACTGATGCTTCCTTGGTGAAATGGTACCTTTAAGAGAGGGCCAAACCTGATGTCAAAAGTCTTTCCAAATCACAGAAGGATGTGGTTTCCTCCATACTCAACCCTTGCCTAAGGACCTTGCTGAATTAACAGTGGTACCTCATATCCTCCTCATCTGGAGGAGCCCGCAATCACCAACTTTCAGAGATGGACAGGGAGTCAGTGTTCTTCATCAGTAGTGACGCCAACATTGTAGGCAATGTATCCACTGGAGGGCCGTGACATTCCATCTTGCCTCAAAGCATCTCTCTAATTGTGGAGGGCACTCCTGGCTCAGCCTAATTGGTGGAACTTGTAGCTGTTTACTTAGCCCTTAAGAAGGCATAAACAGGGGTCTTTGAATATTAACATTTTCACAAACTTCTGAGCCTTATGGTTTGGTCTGGCCAATGCGCAAGGGACAATTTTCTCACCCAAGGCAATACCATTTGGGCATTCATATATGAAAGGAACTAGTAGAACACCTAACTTCTATCATTACTCATGTTTCCACTCACACTGATTGTTCTATATCAGAAATAATTTTCAACAGTATCATAGATTCACTCACTAACTCCTCCATACTCTGCCTGGTACAGGCTCCTGAAGGTAATGGCCTTTCCTACCAGCTCACTATATGGGCCCACATAACCTTAGGTCACTGGGAAATTCACGCTTTAACAATTTGGGGTCAACCAAATTGTTTGGAGAGAGGGGGGCACCCCTCCTTTCTCCTTTGCGCAAATTTGTGATAGATGATTGCATTCTTTACTCCCAAAGTAAACAATGGAGACTACCCAGATGTGGGTATATTTTCTGGAGAGACCAACCATATTCCTTGTAGCAGAATAATTTTATTGCCTGAACTTCTACTTCTACTGTGGCTTCCAGATACAAGGACAATCACTGATACCTACTGTGGGACTCCCACCTAGATTTCTGCTTCAAAACAGGAACTCTCCTTCCTCACTATATTCTTATTCCCCTTGGATTACCAGACATTGATTCTGATAAGGTAGTCACTTCATCTTTCAGCAGACTCAGCAGTGGGCCTTCCAATATATTCTTTGAACTTCCATCTAGTATACCACCCCTAGGTGACTGGCTTCACTAAGCATTATAACAACCTTAAAGATATACTCCTTAAATTACTTTCAGAAATTTGGCCCCCAGAATGGACTGAACTCTTGCCCCCAGCCTCCTTAATTCTGACTCCCTGGGCTTAATTCTCACCCACTGAGTCTTCATACTGCACATAACAACTACTCTACATCTAAAATTTCACTTTTAATGTCTTTGGAAATCCTTGTGCTTTTTTCCTTTCCTTTCCTTTTTTTTTTTTTTAAGGTTTTATTTATTTACTTGACAAAGAAAAAGAACACAAGCGGTGGCGGGGGTGAGCAGCAAGCAGCAAGGAAGGGAGAAGCAACTCCCCACTGAGCAGAGAGCCCAATGTGGAGCTCAATCCCAGCCCTGGGATCATGACCTGAGCTGAAGGCAGACACTTAACTGACTGAGCCACCCAGGCACCTCAGGAAATCCTTAAGCTTTACCTTTTTATTTCATCTTCTGACTCACTGTTTTCTTCTTGCTATGATTTTTTCATCTCGCCCTTTGTTTCACACTGGCAATGTGGTCAAAGGCAAATATGACTCCGCAAGCCAAAAAGTCAGCCAAGCTAGCAATGAGATAATTTCTTTGGAAGCCCTGACAATGGTGAGGACTCTCCAAAAGCAGCCACTTATCTGCCAGCCACTCTGCTTGCATATCGTGTCTATAAAGGCTGGCTAATGAAATGAAATTCCCCTACTAATTCACAGGAGGTGAAAATCATCACCCCATGATCAAGGAGTGACACAGTTTGGGTGTCTGCAAGAAGAAAAGAAACTCTCTGCCATATTTGGAGCCACATTTACAGATGAAGCATGGATGGTAAACAAGTCATGGCTTTACCCCATGCTAGATGAGGTAACCCATGACTGGCTCACAGAAAACCACATTCAGCCACTAGTTGACATGCAAACAGCTCATCCAGAGGGAACCTGACCCCAAGCTCATCAAATATTGGCGCTCTATATGGCTATTGTTTTTCTTACTGTTTTGTGCAACCTGAGTGATAGGGTTACTAGAAGATCCCTTCGGCCTAATCATTACCTAGAGGCAATGTTGAAACAACACCACTCCAGACCCCAGTTACACTATAGGGTGGAAAAGAAGGGAATACTGGAGAGCCCTGATGGAAGAGATCAGGACAGCATGCCGCTGAGTCTCAGTGCCAAGGGGACTGAACACCTATACATGCAATGGAGCCTCTCTAGCTGATATAATCTGCCATTCATCCTTATGTGTTGGTCCCAGGAATGCCTAAATAGCATCCATAAGATCTGCCTTAGTCTGGGGTATACCTAGATATTGCCTGGAATCTTTGTACACTTTGAATGAGTTCCTCAGGGAGTGAAAGGGCAGCATCTGTTTCTATGCTAAATCTAGCCCTTGACGATTCCAGAGACCTCTTAAAAATCTGTTTCACTAGCAGCAGGTACCAGATATGCAGCTCAATCCTCAGGGAAGCCTCCAATTTACTTCATGCCAGCCTACTCTCAGCCCATGACAAATACCTCACTGGATAGCCACATAATAGGAATGTCACGCAACTCCTGGGTGACCACCAATCCAGACAATCTCGACCCCAAGTGAGACAAAATTATCACTGGAGACGACATCACCCTGAGATGACCTCACCCCAGCTTAAGAGGTCATCATTGGAGATGACTACACCCACTACGCCAGAGAGGACACCCAGGGACATATCACTGCAACACAACCTTAACATTCACCCATATTGCCCCACTCCCTAGTTCAGCACAAACTCAGTAAGATACCACAATAGGGACTGAGACTTTCTGGGAGCAACAGATTAAATTTACTGCTCTGATGAAATCAGAGGATCCAAAGGAATATTATTTTCATGAATTTACCTTGTGTTTGCCTGTTGACCCTACCCTGGACCAAAATGCCTGTCAAACTGTGAGTACCTCCTCTGTTGGCCTTAGGGAAGCATTGCATAATATCTTCCCTCTGTTGCAGAACAAAATGTTCCTTTAGAACCAGACAGTTACCCTGCCTAGAAATACCACCCATTTAGATTGCCTCTCCTAGCCTGTACCCTCTCATCTTCAGCTTGTGTGTGCTTTCATGGAAACACCCAACCAAAGCTTGTGCTAGTCCCCTGCTTTCCCCAGTTATACCACCAGTTTCCATTCACTGACCATTGTTGGTCAAATATCTCCTGAATCTGCCTCCAGTCCTTCCCATTTGATGCCACAATTTCATGCCTCAATGACTCCCAATGCTATCATTACCTCCTCCACTACTCTTCCCCCTAGACTTTCCATACTGTGGGCAAAATGCTTCATAAGCACTACCAAAATTTATATCCAGTGGGCTGAGAGGACTGCTCATGCACTGAAAATCAGAAACTGCTAGATCTGTGATTTGGCCTCCAACTAACTGTATCCCATCATAAATTCTTACTCTGCTGACATACTCAACTTCAGCAAACTCCACTTATCACCTTTACCCTGACCTTCCCTTCAATTAGATTCCTCAACCATTTTCAGTCCCACCTGTTCCTTGAGGGGTCATTTTGGGGTAGACTTGGAGGCCACCTTGGTGATACAAGGTAAAAACAGCTCATGGCCCACATACCCCTTTAATGGTACCAACAGAATCATATAGCACGGGTAGCCAACAAATACGCTCAAATTCCTGGTTTTACCACAGAGGTTCTTATTAACATTTTATACTAGGTACATCCACTTTCAGGTTTTACCGTGGGCCTATGTTGCAAGCTCTCACCTAGCATGCTACACTTTCTCAGTCCTCTTACTGGCTTCCCCTGGGCTATATTCCAATGTACTATTGTCTCACGTAGATTGGCTTTAGAAGTATACTCCTCATGTTACAGGCCTCCTGAAACTTCTGCCCTGTCTCGCTACCACTAATACAAAAGAACCAATTTCATTCCCTCATTCCTGAGCATCAGTATTACTAGGACTGACTGAACTGGGCACAGGTGTAGTGGCCCTAGCCACTCAAAATTGAGTAATTGAAACTAACCAGCAATTATTGGCCACTTTAACCCAATATGTGCAGTGACTCTATAGGATCCTTACCCTTGTGCAACACTCCCATGATTCTCTTGCTCAAACAGATCTAGAAAACTGTCTGACCCTAGTCTATCTACTGGCTAAAAAAGGAAGGGTTTGTGTCTCCTTAGGACTGCTTGCATCATGTACATCAGCAACTCAAAACAAGTTCAACCTACTTAACTAGATGGCCCAAGATATTAAAATATTCCATAATATCAACCAAATGTTGGAACAGATTCCAGGGACAGTGAGATCACTGGCCTATTTTTCATGGCTAGACCCTTCTATTTGGTGGTAATGGCTATAGACTGGGGGACACTGCTTGTATAACCATTATGGATTTATTACTATAATCCTAAGCAGATGTTCTCTCTCTTGGCCACAACTTACCCTACCCCTGACTTTTACATTTCTGCCACCCAGGCTGTTAATGTCTTCACTCTCAAATCTAATGCCTTGCAGGGTGAGTAGTAGTGTAAGTGATGGACATTGTTAAGCTACCTATCTCAAATGACATCCATCCAGTTGTGAGACATAGTGACTAGCAAAACAATCAGGTAAAAAATTATGGGCTACCCTAACCCATGAAGCTTCTTCTTTCAGAAAGTCCTGGGAAACCTGGCTGTTTGAATGACCCCCACTTCTCTTCTGCCCTAATTCCCACTCTTATACTTTAAGTTACAAAATAAAGAGTGAACTTGCAAAACCCTAAACAATCCATCCTTGGACCCTAATAAAGACGGGGTCTCTGGTCTGTGCTTGCTTACTTAGTTGCTCTTTCTTTCTCTCTTCCTTTCTCTTGTGATCTTGCTGTGTGGCCACTGACATGCTGTGTATCCTACAGAATCTGTGAACAATAAATCTTGTTCCTTAAAGTTCCCTGATGGTTACTGCTGAAGTGTGTCCTGAAATTATAATAAGAACCACAGGGCTGGTCCAGCTACAACATTGGCTCCAGCGTGAAAAATGTCTAAGGAGATTCAGTACAAATAATAATAGCAAGGCAAGTGCTTCAGGCATTTCTAGCTGACAGCAACTCTCTCAAAAGGCTGGGAACATGACATCAACATACAGAAATCAGTTGCATTTATATATACTAATAACTGAACATCTGAAAAAGAAATAAACCAATGCTATTTACATTAGCATTAAAAATAATAAAATATTTAGGAATAAATTTAATAAAAAAGGTAAAAGATCTGGATACTGAAAACTCTAAGACTTTGATTAAAGAAATTGAAAAAGTCACAAAAAAATGGTAAGCTATCCTATGTTCATGGACTGGAAGAATTCATATTGTCACGATGTTCATACTGCCCAAAGCTGCTTATAGTTTCAATATAATCACTATCAAAATTCCAAAGGTATTTTTCACAGAAATGGGAAAATATCCTAAAATTTGTATGGAACTACAAAAGATTCTTACGGCCAAATCAATCCTAGAAAGAAGAACAAAACCAGAGGCATCACACTTGTTGTTTTTAACCTATCCTAATCAAAATAATGTGGCACAGGCACAGAAATAGACACATATACCAATGGGAGAGAATTGAGGGCCCAGAAATGAAGCCCTACATATAAGGCCAAGTAATATTTGACAGGTGATTAAAGAATATTCAATGGGGATAAAGATAGGTTCTTCAATAAATGGTCCTGGGAAAAGTGGATAACCACATGCAGAAAAATGAAACTGAACCCATATTTTACACCACTCACAAAAATTAACTTGAAGTGGATTAGAGACTTTAAACATAGACCTGAAACCATAAAACTTGTGGGAGAAAAATGAGAAAAAGCTTCTTGAGATTGGTCTTGGCAATGTTTTTTGGACAAGGACACCAAAAGTACAAGCAATAAAGTGAAAGCCAGTAAACAGGATAAAATCACACTAAAAAGTTGCAGAGCAAAATAAAAAACGAATAAAATGAAAGACAACCTAATTAATAGGAGAAAATATTTGCAAATCAAATATTAGATAAGTATCAATAGCCAAAACATATAATAGTACAAAATAATACAAAAAAGTAGTGAAATATTTCTATTTTTAATTTTTTGAGGAAACTCCATACTCTTTGCTCCAGGGGCTATACCAATTTACATTCCCAGCAATAACGCACAAAAGTACCTTTTTCTCCACATCCTCATCAACATTTGTTATTTTTTCCCTTTTTGATTTTAGCCATTCTGACAGGTATGAGATGATACCTCCTTGTGGTTTTGACCTGAATTTCCCTGATTAGCGATGTTGAGCATCATTTCATGTGTCTATTGGCCATCTGTGAGATGAAAACGCTAATTCAAAAGGATATATGCACCCTTATTTTTATTGCCACATTTTTAATAATAGCAAGATACAGAAGCAACCTAAGTGTTCATCAATAGACGAGTGGATAAAAAAGATATGGTACACACGTGCTCACGTGCATGCATGTATGCATACACACACACAGGAATATTATGCAGCCATAAAAAGGGACAAGATCTTGGAACACCTGGGTGGCTCAGTCAGTAAAGGGTCCAACTCTTGATTTTGGTTCAGGTCATGATCTCAGGGTTGTGAAATAGAGCCACGCATTGGGCTCCATCTCAGCAGGAAGTCTGCTTGAGATTCTCTCCCTCTGCCCCTCCCCCCTGCTCATGCTCTCTCTTTCTAAAAATAGATAAATATTTTAAAAAGGATGAGATCTTGTCATTTGCAACAACATGGATGGTCCTAGAAGGTATTATGCTAAGTGAAAAAGTCAGAGAGAGAAATACCATATGATTTCCTTCATATGTGGAATCTAAAAAGCAAATCAAATGAGTAAACAAACAAAAAGCAGAATCAGACCTATAAATACAGAGAATTAATAGTTGCCAGAGAGAAGGGGGTAGAGGATGAGTAAAATGGGTGAAGAGGAATGGGAGATAGAGACTTCCAGTTATGGAATAAATGTCACAGGGATAATAGGCATAGCGCCAGTAAGTATATAAAAGGTGCTGAACATTGCTAATCACCAGGGAAATGTAAGTCAAAACCATTGAGCCTATCCATTCACACCTGTTAGGACAGTTATCATCAAAAAGAGAAAAGACAAGTATTGGCATGATGTGGGAACACTTGTCTGCTGTTTGTGGGAATATAAACTGCTATAGCCACTAAGGAAAACAGTTTGGAGGTTCCGCAAAAAATTAAAAATAGAACTACCATATGATTCAGCAGTCCCACCTCTGGGTATATATCCTGAGGAAATGAAAAGAAGACAATGAAGACATGTGCACTCCCAGGTGCATTGCAGCATTATTCACGACAGCCAAGAATTGAAAACAACCTAAGTGTCCTTCAATGGATGAACAGATAAAGAAAATGTGGTATGTATACACAATGGAATATTATACGGACACAAGAAAGAGGAAATCCTGTTATTTGTGCTAACATAAATGGATGTTGAAGGCATTATACTAAGAGAAATAAGTTAGAAAGAGAAAGACAAAATGCTAACAGTATGCTATCACGTACATGTGGGATCTAAAAAAGCTCAATTTGTAGGAACAACTAGAATAATGGTTCCAGGGGCTGGAAGTTGGGGAAAATGGAGAGATGTTGGTCAAAGAGTACAAACTTCTAGTTAAAAACTGAATAAGTATATGTGCTGCTGAAGTGAGCACTAGAAACTGAATGAGTTCTGGGGATCTCATAAACAGCATTGTGATTATAGTTAACAATAATGTATTGCATACTTGAAAGTTAAGAGAATAAATTTTAAATATTCTCACCACAAATATTAATGCTACATTTGCAGTGAACATAGAATAATGTATAAACTTGAGTAGTTACATCGTATACCTGAAACTAATGTCACTTTGTGTATGTGTATCAACTTTACTCTAAAGAAATAAATAAAATGAACAGGCTTGTCCTATTGGGAGAAAAAATATATAATGGTTAGCATGAAGTGATGAAGTGTTAGCTAACACACAGTAGTAATCATTTTTCAAAATATACAATTATCAAATCAAAACATTGTATATCTTAAACTTATACAATATTATAGGTCAAATATATCACAATAAAGTTGGGAAATATAAAACATTCCAATAGAAAAATAGGCAAAAGTCATTAAGAAATATTTTCTCAAAAGAAGTGTGTGAAAATATTTTATCTTTAGTGAAAGCTAAAGGAAGTAACCAAAAGCACATACAAAGGTTTATATTCAAATATGTTTTTGTACATTATTTACAGCTAAACATTGAAGATAATGTTAATATCTAAATTAAATAAAACAAAGGTTAAATAAATTATGGAACATCATAATGATAGGATGGTATACAACATTTTAAACCATGTTTTTAAAGGATATGTAATGGTGTTGAAAATGTCATGATATAAGTTTTAAAAGGAAGATAAAAAACACAAGAACGTAAAGAAACACATCAAAATGTTAACATTTTGAGTGGTGGTCAGGGGTTATTTTTATGGTTTTCTTTTCAGTATTTGTACATAGTTCCCAAATCTTCTAAAATGAGCATATACTATTTTTATAATTGGGAATAGATGCTATTTTTTATTTTTTTTTAAAGATTTTATTTATTTATTTGACAGATAGAGATCACAAGTAGGCAGAGAGGCAGGCAGAGAGAGAGAGAGGAGGAAGCAGGCTCCCTGCCGAGCAGAGAGCCCGATATGGGGCTCGATCCCAGGACCCTGGGATCATGACCTGAGCCAAAGGCAGAGGCTTTAACCCACTGAGCCACCCAGGCGCCCCTAGATGCTATTTTTTAGAAGACAAAAAGGGAAATTGAGCACAAGTGCATCCACTTGGGCCTATGGAGAGAGACTCAAATTGAGGAGGCAGACATTGTGATCTGAAGACTGAGCTACAAGAGTTTTCATTTGCTTACTGAGTTATAATAATGTTTGCATAATAAAGAATAAAACAAATTAAGTCTGTAGTTGAAAAGTTTTCATAATCAAATGTTGAGGAAAAACAGAAAGAAAAAACAATGGTAAGTGAAAGAAAAATCCATGAGAGGACTCTGGAAAGCTTATTAACCCTTAAAAGCTACATCAAGCAACTGAGATACAGGCTTAGGAAAACAACAGATAAAGAAAAGTTAGTAAGGAACTAGAAAAACATCATCAGCAAAAAATGAAAAATGACCCAGCATAATATAAAATTAATGACAGAGAATCAGGGCTGTTGAGAGACTTTAGAATGTCCTTTTTTCAGGCTAGAAAAAGGTTTTGCTTTATCTGGGCTGATGAAAAAGTTCCCAACTAAATGACAGAATAAGAACAAGGTACATCTTGAGTAGCTTCAGCTTCTCTTAGGGCACATGGTTTGGTAAACGGAGCATATGCTAATATTTGGTCACAACTGCACAACTGTGGGCGAGTCTATGTGGAGAGGAATAAAGATACTTTCTAAATACAGAAGTAAATTAAATAACAATGTCATGAGCGAATATGATAGATATGCATAACTTAAAAAGACCACATGAACTATTTCTAAATTGAGAAAATACTAAAGTGAAACAAGTAGAACTGAAGCAGAAAAGAGAACTCTTTCCTGAACTAATAAAAAGAAATGAGCTTTTGCAAAGATGCAAAGAATTGACCATGTTCCAAGAAAAATAAAAGATATCCTGAAGAAAACTGGACATGTAAGAAAGGAATCATCTAAGCACAGTGCTGGGTGGTGGGCGAGGGATAAATAACAAAACAACTACCAAAAGCAAAAAATCACGCTTGTCTCAGAATTTTTCTCTGTAACAGTTTGTGTTTGACAACGACAGAGAAATATCTACATTTATTTGAGGGGAAAAGGCAGCAATATAAAGACTACATATTTAGTCAAATAGGCATCAATAGAAATATATTGGCAGTTTTTCTAGGATGCAAGAACTATATCACTTTTATCCAAATGTTACACTAGAAGACTAGAAAAGAAATAAACTAAGGTCTTATGAGAGGGGAATAGTAGTAAGAAGGTAGAAATTATATTTGATTTTTCTCATAATTTTAACGTTTCTTCCCAGTACAATATGGCAAATATTAGGCCCTCAATAATTATTTGCTGATTAAAATAAGGAGTAAATAAGTGGCTTTGAAAAACAAAACCAATTATGAAAATTATTGCTATTAATAACTATCAATAAAGTAATGTAATATACAAATTATTTCTGTAAATTAGAAAAATATTAAAATTATACAAATTCCTACTAAAGAAGGCTAGTAGTGAATACAGGAAGACTGGTAAGAGACACCACAATTTACAAATGGAGGAAGGATTGGGGGAGGGTGCATTTAAAAATTTTTTAACTTTGAGATTCACTCTTTAAGACACTTATTGAACACATACAAATTATTTCTTTGTATCAAGCAGATTTGTGTTAGAACATGATTCCTGCTTCGGAAGAGCCTACAATCTAGGGCACCACTTTCCAAAATAGACACCTATGGCTACTGAGCCCTTGTGATGTACTCTAACTTAGAGGATATTATGCTAAGTGAACTAAGTCAGACAGAGAAAGAGAAATACCACATGATTTCATTTGTATGTGGAATCTAAAACACACAAAAAATGAACACAAACAAAAAGTATAAACAGATCCGTAAATAGAGCAAGCGAAGAGTTGCCCAAGGAGAAGGGGTTGGGTGGATGGGAAAAATGGGTGGAAGGGAGAGGGAGGTATAGACTTTCAATTTTGGAAAGAATAAGTCACAGGGATAAGAGGTATAGCATAGAGTCTCAAGTAGGCTCCATACCCAGTGTAGAGCACAAAATGGGGCTTGATCAAAAGACCCTGAGATCATGACCTGAACTGAAATCAAGAGTTGGATGCTTAACCAACTGAGCTGGCCAGATGCCCAAGAGATTTTCAAATGTTAAAATGGTAAAATATTATCTACAGCTATTATTTAAATATTAAAAATTATACTAATTAAATTTCTATAAATATAAATAGATTGGCGTAATCTTTTATATTTTAAAGAATATATATATGAAAATGGGAACAGAAGTCTATATATGGAATTTCTATTCAGCATTTTTTTAATAAAATACAAAAGTAAATATAAAATATAAAAGTGAATGTCTTAAGAGTAGTTTTCCTAGCAATCTCCCTAATGACCACAGCTTGGTTACTTGCATACCCTAACCATAAAAGAATTTGTGGAATTGAATAAATAGCTTGTTCAGATTTTATTTATAATGACATGTGGGCAAAGAGGAGGAAGGGAATGGTCATTTGAGTAGCTACCAAAAGTGTCTGCTATAATGTTCCACATATAAAAAAAAAAAGGAAAGAAAAACAAAAAGAAAAAAAAATTATCTAGACTTCCCGAGAAAAAAGTGAACTCAAAACCAGAAATTAAAAAGAAAAAAATTACAATTCATACCCCAGAAATAGGAGGGATCGTAAGAGACTATATGAACAATTACACACCAAGAAATTGTACAGCCTAAAAGCAATGGATAAATTCCTAGAAACATACAACCCACCAAGACTAAATCATGAAGAAACAGAAAATCTGAACAAATTGATAACCAGTAAGAACAGGGATCAGGAATAAAAAATCTCCCATTAAAAAAAAAAGGAGCTTCACTGGTGAATTCTAATAAACATTTAAAAAGGAATTAATACCAATCCCTCTCAGACTCCTCCAAAAAACAGAAAAGGAGAGACTTCCAAATTCATTTATAAGGCTATCATTACCCTGATAACAAAATCAGAGAAAAGTAGTACAAGAAAATTACAGACTTGATGAATATAGTAACAAAAATCCTCAACAAAATGCTAGCAAACCAAATTCAGCAATACCTTCATGACAACGTGTTTGGACCTAGAGGGAATTATGCTAAGTGAAATAAGTCAAAGGAAAATAAATACCTTATGATTTCACTTATAAAACAGAATCTAAGAAGCAAAACTAATGAACAAACAAACAAAAGCCAAAACATACTCATAAATACAGAGAACAAAGTGTTGGCTGTTAGAGGAGAGGGAGATGATGGTATGGGCAAAATATGTGAAGAGGATTCTTAAGAGGTATAAACTTCAAGTTACCAAATGATTCATGAGGATGGAAAATACAGCATAGGGCATACAGTCAATTGTACTACAATAATGTGGTATGATGACAGACGGTGATGACGCTTATAGTGTGAGCACTGCTATATGTATAAAGTTTTCAAATTACTATGTTGTACACCTAAAACTAATATAACATTGTATGTTACCTATACTTCAATTAAAAAAGTCTCTCCACAAAGGATCATACATTATGATAAAGTAGGATTCATCCCAGTGAGCAAAGGATGGTTCAACATACACAAATCAATAAGATATACCACATTAACAAAATGAAGGATACAAATCATATAATCATCTCAAGAGACACAGCAAAAGCATTTGACAAAATTCAACATCGCTTCATGATAAAAAAATCTCAACAAAGTAGCTATAGAGGAAATATACCTCAACAGAATAAAGGCCATATATGACAAGCCCACAGCTAAATTCACACTCAACAGTGAAAAGCTGAAAGCTTTTACTCAAAGATCAAGAGCAAGATAAGGACGTCTATTCTTGCCACTTTTATTCAACATAGTACTAAAAAAGTTTTAGCCAGAGCAATTAGGCAAGGGAAAAAAAAAAACATTCAAATTGGAGGTAAAACTGTCTCTAAAAATGCAACCTAAAAAATGTGCAGATGACATATTATATATAAAAAATCCTAACAATACCACCAAAAATCTGTTAGAATAAAGAAATTCAGTAAAGTTGTAGGATACAAAATCAGTATGTAAAGTGAGTTGCATTTTTATACTCTAACAATGAACTATCAGAAAGAACAGTTTAGAAATCAGTCTCATTTACAACATCATCCAAAAAATAAAATACCTAGGAATAAATTTAACCAAGGAGGTGAAAGTTCTGTGCAATGAAAACTATAAGACACTGATGAAAGAAACTGAAAAAGACACAAGTAAATGGAAGGCTATCCCATGTTCATGAACTGGAAGAATTCATATTGTTAAGATGTCCATACTAACCAAAGCCATCTACAGATTTGTTGTAATCTTTGTCAAAATTCTGAAGGCATTTCTCACAGAAGAGAGAAATAATCCTAGCATATGGAACCAAAAAGACCCCAAGTAGCCAAAGCAATCTTGAGAAAGAACAAAGTTGGAGGCATCACTATTCTTTATTTTAAATGATATTATAAAATTATACTAATCAAAGCAGTATGGTATTGGTATAAAAACAGACACACAGATCGATAGAACAGAAGAGAGTGCCCAGAAATAAACTTGTGTATATATGTCAATTAATTTTTTTAAAAAAATTATTTGACCAAGAGAGAGAGATCACAAATAGGCAGAACAGCAGGCAGAGAGAGAGGAAATCAGGCTCCTTGCTGAGCAGAGAGCCCAATATGGGGCTTAATCCTAGGACCCTGAGATCATGACCCGAGCCGAAGGCAGACACTTAACCATATATGTCAATTAATTTATGACAAAGGAGCAGAGGTTATACAATGGGGAAAGTAGTTTCTTCAATAAACGATGTTGGGAAAACTGAGCAGCCACACGCAAAAGAGTGAAATTGGATCCTTATTTTACACCATACACAAAAACTTACTCAAAATGGATTAAATAATTGAGCGTAAGACCTAAAACAACAGAACTCATAGAGGAAAACCCAGGGGTAAACTTCTTTCATTAGACCTGGCAATGATTTAGTTTTTTATAGTTGTTTTTGTTTTTTAGATTTGACACCAAAAGCAAAGTTGACAAAACGAAAAATAAACAAGTGAAACTACACCAAACAAAAAACCATCAAAAGCATGAAAATGCGACCTAAAAAATGGGACACAGCATTTATGAACTACACCTCTGATAATGGGTTAATGTCCAAAATATAAGAAACTCATACAACTCAGCAACACAAAGACAAACAATATAGTTAAAAAATGGGCAGAGCAACCACATAGACATTTTTCCAAAGAAGATATAAACACCCAGCAGATACATGAAAAGTGCGACATCATTATGTTGTACAATTTAACTATAGAATGTTATATGTCAATTATACCTCAAAAAACTGGAAAAAAAATTAAAAAGAAACAGAGTAAAAAATAATCATTGTTTAAACATTATGTAGCCATTAGAGTAATCTCCATGCAGACTTTTCAATTATATAGCAAATAAGATACATTAAATAAAATATAGACTACGTAAAAATAAAATATTATGTTAGTCATATATACATACATGGACACACTCACAAATTTACAGAAAAATGTGAAAAATATTCTAAAATATTAATGATGGCTCTAGCCAGGTGGTTATATAATGGTCATTTTTATTTTTTCTTTGTTCTGATTTCCTGTATTAAAAAAAAAATACACGTGATATTTAAAATCAGAGTTTCTTTCCAGAAGAAATTAAGTCTCCTTTCCCATGTATAAATTGAAAGGAATTCGCTTTTTGCTCTGTATACACTTTGTGATACTTGGAAAACCATGGCCACATTTTCATTTCTTTGGTATAATTTTAGGGAAGTATCAAAAGCCAAAGTTCATCCAGAGCAGCGGAGTGTATGTTCTTGGGATGGTGTGATGACATTTGCTTTGAATGTGATGACATTTGCTTTGAATGTGCTTGTGTTGTAATGCCAATGTGAGGAATCTAAACACTAAGCTGCCATTTTGGTAATCTTGGCTTGAAACAGAACTGTAGACAGAAAAACTGTACCAAAGAGGGGAAAAATAAACAAAAACACCCTTCTTACACTGTGGACTGAAGTTAATCCATAATGTGGGAAGGAGGACTTATGTTGACTACTTCTCTATTATTGCCCTGTCACTGTCTCTAAACACTAAAAATGGTCATGGTGGTGGTGAATGGTGACCAAAGACTAAAGTGCACTAGAATTTTCATGACTATTTTCACATGGATTCTCTTAATTTTTCCCAGTAGAGCTGTTTATAATAGATGTGTGAACCCATATGTTTACCACACTGTGACTCAGCTTTGGCCTTTAAACTAACTCCCTAAATTTTATAGTCTGATTTGGACTGCAATTCAATAGTTCCAAAGCTGAGTTAAAAAAATTTTAACTGTGTTAAAAAAATTTTTTTTTTCATTTTAATGCCAAGTTATCTCAACTCAAGGGAGGGATAATGTGTAGGTGGCAGGATGTTGCCTCAGGAAAAATCAAATTGAGTTATTCTCAGGATCAACTGAAGATTCTATTCCTCACCTTCTTTAAGGTTGAGGGTGAAATGGTATTTTTTTTTTTTTTTTTTGGTAGGGGCATACACTTGATTTGAACGTGTATGAACTATGCGACCGCAGTTGGGATTATAGATGGCTTGGAGATTTATTCTCACTTTATTATTGACCCAGTCTATGCAACTGTTCTTATAACATGTTGCCTTTGAGAATCAATCCCATTTTACTTGAGAGGTTGATTCCTAAGACGGTTTCATTTCTTACCTGAGCCTTTTTTGGTTTATATGTATAGCCACATACCTCTCTCTATATATAGAGATCTCTCTCTCTCTATATATATATGTATCTATATATATAGATACATATATAGAGAGAGGTATCTATATATAGATGTATCTATATATCTGTCTATCTATATATATAGAGAGAGATGTACACACCTATATGGGATGGCCTTTCTTCTCTCACTCATGTCATTTTCTGTGGTAAATTTTAATTTTGGTTGCCTATTAGTCATGTCTTTTTGACAAAAAGTTGAAATGTCTGATATTATTATTATTCTCTAGTATTTCTCAATGTGGTTTTTTTTTTAATTTAAATTCAATTAGCCAACAAACAGTATATCATAGTTTCAGATGTAGTGTTCAGTAGTTCATCAGTTGTGTCTGACACCTAGTGCTCATCTTGTCACATGCCCTCCCTAATGCCCGTCCCTCAGTTACCCCATCATTCTACCCATCTCCCCTTCAGCAACCTCATTTTCTTTCCATTGGTTAAGAGTCTCATGGGTTGTTTCCTTCTCTGATTTCTTCCCATTTGTTTTCTCTCCCTTCCCTTTAGATCCTCTGCACCGTTTCTTATATTCCACCATATGATAATGGTCTTTCTCGGCTTAACTTATTTCATTTAGCATAATACCCCCAGTTTCATCCACGTCAATGTAAATGGTAGGTATTCATCCTTTCTGATGTCTGAGTAATATTCCATTGTGTATACATGTACACGCACTGCATCTTCTTGATCCATTCATCTGTTGAAGGACATCTCGGCTCCTTCCACAGTTTGGCTATTGTGGACATTGCTGCTATGAACATTGGGGAACAGATGCCCCTTTGTTTCATACATCTGTGTCTTTGGGGTAAATACCCAGTAGTGTATTTGCTGTGTCATAGAGTAGCTCTGTTTTTATTTTTATTTTTTATTTTTTTAAGATTTTATTTATTTATTTGACAGAGACTACAAGCAGGCAGAGAGGCAGGCAGAGAGAGAGAGAGGAGGAAGCAGGCTGCCTGCTGAGCAGAAAGCCCGATGCGGGGCTCAATCTCAGGACCCTGGGATCGTGGCCTGAGCTAAAGCCAGAGGCTTTAACCCTCTGAGCCACCCAGGCGCCCTGGTAGCTCTGTTTTTAAATTTATGAGGAATCTCCATACCGTGTTCCAGAGTGACTGTACTTGCTTGCATTCCCATGAACAGTGTAAGAGCCCTTTCTCCACATCCCTGCCAACATCTGTTGTTTCCAGTCTTGTTAATTTTAGCCAATCTGACTGGTGTGAGGTGGTATCGCATTGTGGTTTCTATTTGTATTTCCCTGATGCCGAGTGATGTGGAACATTATTTCATGTGTCTATTGGCCATTTGTATGTCCTCTTTGGAGAAATATCTGTTCATGTCTTCTGCCCATTTCTTGACTGGATTATTTGTTCTTTAGGTGTTGAGTTTACTAAGTTCTTTATAGAACTTGGATACAAATCCTTTATCTGTAATGTCATTTGCAATTATCTACTCCCATTCTGTGGGTTGCCTCTTAGTTTTGTTGACTGTTTCCTTTGCTAGAAGAAGCTTTTTATCTTGATGAAATCCCAATAGTTTATTTTTTTTGTTTGTTTCCCATGCCTTTGGAGACGTGTCTAGCAAGAAGTTGCTGTGGCCGAGGGCAAAAAGGTTGATGCCTGTGTTCTCTTCAAGGATTTTGATGGATTCCTGTCTCACATTTAGGTCTTTCATCCATTTTGAGTTTATCTTTCTGTATGGTATAAGAGAATGGTCTAGTTTTATTCTTCTGCATGTCGCTGTCCAATTTTCCCCACCACCATTTATTGAAGAGACTGTCTTTTTTTCATTGGATATTCTTTCCTGATTTGTCAAAGATTAGTTGACCACATTGCTGAAGGTCCATCTCTGGGTTCTCTATTCTATTCCACTGATTCATGTGTCTGTTTTTGTGCCAATACCATGCCGTCTTGATGATTATAGCTTTGTAATAAAGCTTAAGTCTGGAATTGTGATGATCCCAGCTTTCTCTTTTTCAACATTTCTCTGGCTACTCAGGGTCTTTTCTGGCTCTACCCAAATTTTAGGATTAGTTGTTACAGCTCTGTAAAAAATGTCAATGGTATTTTGATTGGGATTACACTGAATGTGTAGATTACCCTGGGTAGCATAGACACTTTAACAATATTTATTCTTCCAATCCATGAAGATGGAATAGTCTTTCTATCTCTTTGTGTCTTCCTAAGTTTTGAATATCATATCATCTCTTTTAAATGGAATGAATCCCTCCACTCCTTGAACAATCTTGTAGATGCCACAATATAACTGAATAAGCATTGCCTCGGATTTTAATTTTTCTAGGAAGCCATATAGAATAGTTGAGTGACTCTTTATTTGAAAGTCAGTATCTGACTTTTATTTTTCACTTATCTTCAATTATAACAATGCCAAGTAACTTGATGGTATAACCTATTCTTATTTCTTATTTCCAAAAGTTTGCAAGAACTAAAAAAAAAAGATAATATAATCCAATTTAATTTTTGGAATTCATTTAAGTTGGTTGTTTTTCAGGAATGTAAAGGTCTTATTATGTTTGTCTTGATATAAGCTGATAACAGTAAAATCTTTAAGGGGCATAAGGAAAGAAAGCCTCTTTTTTTCCTGATAGGACTATCACCTAAATCACTTATTATAATTTTATAGGCTAACACAAATATAGATATCTCCAATTATACCAGAAGGTGATTACACACACACACACATACACACACACACACATATACTTTTAAAAATATATAAATGTTTATATATATACGTGTATATATATATAATTGTAACTTTCTTGTATATATATACTTGGTAAGCATTGTTGGAAATAATTTCTCTTCATGAAGCCACAAAATAAAGATGTAAATAAAATCAAATGCTTACTTTACAAAATGCATGTTTTCTGAAGAATCTGTACATAAGCAGTTTAAGATCCCCAGTGGCAAAGTTTTAATTAAACTTTTGGAAAGAGTTGCTGTCAATACAGGACTGAATTGTCAAGTCAGTGGCACAAATTTTCTGATAACTACACTCAGTTTTCTCATTAGAATTTGATATTTTGTATATCCCCCCAATATTTTCATATCGTATGTGGAGTAAGATGGTTCTGTTGCTGAAATTACTCTGATTTTTACAACTCTGCCACCTGTCTCCTACACACCCACTCACCTTATTACTCATTTCCCAGAGATTTTACTCATCTTCTTACTTTCTAGAGAATGATTGATGAATGTACCCTCACAGTTCCTTTTCTTGAAATAAGCGCAAGTGTGTAAACTTGCCCTCCTGGTCCCCCCCCCCCCCACCGTATGAGTAGGAGGATATACCCAGAAATACTTTCTGTGAGTTAGAAATGTGATGGAGATGTTGGCAACAGTATGAGAAAGATATTTGAGCTTGAACTGAAAATAGGTTTAATAAAGAGATTTCTCCAGGGCTGATTGAGCCCTTTTCACCATCAGTAGGCACATTTCCATGATTTTCATGTGAATAGTAGGTAATAGGAGACCACAACCATTGTTGATGCCAACAGCAATATCACCCAGGCATACCAGTCAGAAAACGGTCTACAAAAATCACTTAAATATTTTTGAAGGTTCACCATGTGCCAGGTATTATGCTTGGCAACAGAAATCATGATTCAGGGGTAGCTGGGTGAGTCAGTGAGTTAAGTGTCTGCCTTCGGTTTAGGTCATGATACAGGGGTCCTGGTATAGAGTCCTGCATCAGGCTTCCTGCTCAGTGGGAAGCCTGCTTCTCCCTCTCCCTCTGCCACTTCCCCTGCTTGTGCTCTGTCAAATAAGTAAATAAGATTGTTTAAAAAAATAAATAGTGATTTATAGGGGTGCCTGTGTGGCTCAGTCAGTTAAGCATCTGCTTTCAACTCAGATCATGATCTCAGGTCCTGGGATGGAGTCCCAGGTCTGACTCTCTGCTCATCAAGGACTCTGCTTCTCCCTCACAATCCCTCTGTGTTCTCTAATACATAAAATCTTAAAAAAAAAAAAAAAGATTTATAAAATATTGTTCTTATGCTAAACAATGTACAAACTTGCTTTATTTTTTAAAGGATTTTATTTATTTGAGAGAGAAAGAGAGAAAGTGCATGTGCATGCATGAATATGAGTGGAGGAGGGGCAGGGAGAGAAGAAGAAGTAGACTCCTGGCTGAGGAAGAAGCCCCACATGGAGCTCGACACTGGACTGGACATGGGGCTAGACATGGGGCTGGACACGGAGGTGGACACAGGGCTCAATCCCAGGACCCTGAGATCATGACCTGAGCCAAAGGCAGATGTTTAACCAACTGAGTAACACAGATGCCCCACAAACTTGCTTTGAAAATGCAGGTGAAGGGACGCCTGGGTGGCTCAGTTGGTTAAGCGGCTGCCTTCGGCTCAGGTCATGATCCCAGCGTCCTGGGATCGAGTCCCACATCGGGCTCCTTGCTTGGCGGGGAGCCTGCTTCTCCCTCTGCCTCTGCCTGCCTCTCTGTCTGCCTGTGCTTGCTCACTCTCTCTCCCTCTGTCTCTGGCAAATAAATAAATAAATAAATAAATAAAAAAAAAAAAAAAAAAAGAAAATGCAGGTGAAGACATAACCCAATTGTGACTCCCAGGATACAGAACATGAGTATTTTAAACATGTTCTTTAGCTCCTTCAAACTACTAATGATGTTAAACTGGAAGGTATTTTCAGTTCAGGTAATCATGAGAAAAGTGTATTTCCTAGCAACAAGAACAGAACACACCTTCTCTTTCAGTAAATTTGACTAAACTTAAAGCTCCAGCAAGGGCAGGAGTCAATATTTTGACTATAGCCAAACCCAGTAACTTGCACAGAGCAGATGTTTAATAAATATTTGTTGAGTAGTACTATTAAGGAAAAGAGGTTAGAGGTCTAATTCCCAATTTAAAAAGCCTTTCCTTTACTATTTCCAAGATTTTATAAGGACTCTGAGTCAGGAGTGGTGTGACACTACTGCATGATGAGAACAGGTGTTTGTGTGACAAGATGGAGTAAGAATTATTTACCCTTGACAGAATATATAAACTCACCTGTATAAACTTCCCAACATAACAAGAGAAACTGTTAGCAAAAAATGCAAAGTATGTCTTAAATTCTAAGCACTGAGACAGAGCCCAGAGCCAAGGTACCTACCATCAGTCAAGGGAGGGACCCCAGAAAATGAAGAAGGTAAGTCTATCTCTCCATGGGCAGATGGAGGGGAAAGAAACCTACAAAGTAGGCGATATGACCGCTAAGACCAGTTACCAAGTCCCATGTCATGACTTTATCCAATTACGTAGAAAGTCTTCAAGTGAACTACTGGAAGCAGCTTCCCAGTTCTTTCCAAAATGGAATTTGGTTTTGAGAGGCTCTTTTGTTGCTCATCTACCTACACATTCAGAGATATTTTAGACCTTAATGATCGCCACTAGGTTTCCTTGTTTTCCTTCACTGATACAGAATAGTCTGGGTTGAGAAGCTGTATGCCTTTCCTTTTCCAGTTTTTTCTCTCCTTTATGCTACAAAAATAGGAGTAGGAAGAGAAGAGATGCATAAAAAATTTTTGTTCTTGAATTTTAATTAGACTTAGGGTATGGTGGTCCACTACTAAGGGAGAGAGTAAAGGGAACTTGGATCTTTAAAGTTCAAACCCAAGATGTAAATAGATAAAACATGTATCAGATGAGTAGCCAAGCACAAAACATCCAATTCATAAAGGCAATGAACAGAAATGTAGCACTTCAGCCATTTCTAGCCTTAATAATATAGTGCATTATTAACTAAGATAATACTAGCTTCTATAGTAGATAAAATCTTCAAATTTCAGTAGGTTGTCATTATTTTTCTCTATCATGATATTCAAACAGGTATTCCCAATTGGTGGGTTATTATTCTTTTAGTGATTTAAAGACATCACCTTTTGTCTTATGACTTTACAATTTTTAAGCCATGTTCAGAAGGTGGCCTCGGGGTCATCTCCCTTCTAGGTACTTGGAAGAGAAACAGAGCATGAAGAGCCATGTGTGAAAATATTTCTATAGGTGTGGTTCCCTGCCCATATTCCATTGGTCAAGGCTTAGTCACGTGGTTGCACGTCATTGCAAGGACATGTGATCTACTCCTGTGCTCAGGAGAAAGAGGGTATAGGTGAACAACCAACTTGTCTTTGCCATAGTTTGGATATTTGAATAAAACTTCAGCAATTTTAGTGGCACCTGGGTGACTCAGTGGGTTAAAGCCTCTGCTTTCAGCTCGGGTCATGATCCCAAGGTCCTGGGGTCGAGCCCCACATCGGGCTCTCTGCTCAGCAGGGAGCCTGATTCCCCCTCTCTCTCTGCCTGCCTCTCTGCCTACTTGTGATCTCTCTCCTCTGTCAAATAAATAAATAAAATCTTAAAAAAAAACTTCAGCAATTTTAAAAGATGACACTGAAGATAAAAACCCAATGATAAGAAAGTAACACCTACAAACAGACTTTTAGAAGATAAGAATTGTGTGGAGTTCACAGGAGCAGATAAGCATAACTTCGACAACATAAGAGGAATCATAGCTAGGATGGTGCCCTATTACCCTAAAGGTTTTCACCATCCCTTAATGAAGATTTACAGGATTAGTATTACAGTCCCACTCTATGTATAGCTTTTTAAAAAATGTTTTCATATTGTTATGCCAAATAATATTATATAATTTTATTCCACAGCGAGGAATGTCACTCTCAACTAAGTATTTTGCTGTCCTTACAAGGTTCAGTGTTAAACAACTTTTTCAGTTTCTCAGGTATTCTGTTAGGCTGGTATTTATATAGGTAAGATCCACAAGACAATTTCTTTTAAGATTATGGAACCCAGAATAGGAAAATTGGGGCAAGGAGCCTCTTTATAATTCATGCTTTTTTCAAGCCTCCACAGAGGCAAGATGGATTTACTCTCTAAAGAAACAAAACCAAAGATTGTTCACAATAAACTGTGCCAAGCTTAGTAAAGAAAAAGAAGTTGGCATTTATTATGTGAACCAAGATTGAATGAGTAGGTGAATAGGGATCAGTATCGGGGTTGGAAACCAGGTAGCAAATGAAAGAATAGAAGAAATGCCATAGAATTTGTGAAACTGCATGCCCAGTGAGCTCATACAGGAAACTGCAAAAGGTATATGTTATGCAGAAGGCATTACATACTTAATTTAAATTTGCCTAGGGAAATATATGTATACATATATACACACATATTTTCCTATTCTGGGTTCCATAATCTTAGAGTAGACTGGGGTTCTTAGAAGGCTTGATTCAGGCAGGTAAATGTGGTTTTGCAATATAAGAAGCAACCTGGAATGTGTTAGATGCTTGATAACTATTGAATTAAAGAATGACTAAATCTGGTGAACCAATCTTAGTAATAAGAGTCCAGGTTACAAGATACACTTGGAACATATTTTGAAATGTACAAAATTTATCCCCAAGGAAAATATCTAACAAGACTTAGATTGGCAGTCATAATAGTAAAGCCCAGAGCGGGAGGATTATGCAGAGAAACTGAGGCAGAAATCCAGCCACTCTGTGCAGAGCAAAGGCAAGGTTATATTTTAATTTAGCAGGTTTCCAAGTTACTGAGGTTCATACTAGACACTGACTTTTCAAAGAAACATTAATTTCTTCCTTTTGCTATCAAGCCTCTTTTGGCCAGGAATAACTCAAGAATCAGACATAACTGATTTTGAAGTTAAAAAGTGTCATTATATCATCTAAGAAGGACTGTGGACTTGTCCTTTAGGTTCTAGATTGTGAACATCATACGAACATGTAAAGTCTTTTCTGAATTACATTTCATCATATGTATAACAAGTGCTAAGTATCCAATAAATGATGTTAATTTAATTTTAAAAAGAAGAAGATTCAAGAAGTTGATTCAGGCTGTGCAAGAGATATATTTTTTTAAATAAATAAGAGCATTAGGAAGACAGTTTGGAGAACAACAACAAAAAAGCCAGATATAATATTGTTGGTAAATAACAGGTGAATTTCCTGAGATTATTCTTAGACAATGAAGACTGAATCCCTTATCCAGAAAGTTGAGGGTTAAATTAACTTTTCTGTATGATAAACTATCTCATTACTCCCAAAATTTATGTGGTTCTACTACAGGAATTTAGTTAGAATCCAAACTGCAGAGTCCAAACACTGTTTCCAAATTCATATCCAACATAAAATAATGTATGACACTGACATCCCTTTTTACTTGTTCCATCTGTTACTGTGCCACCATTCATTTTCCTTACCTCAATTTTATTCATCTTTAGCTTTCTGCCATCATCCTGTACTTATCTCCTCAAGTTCTAGTCAGTATCCCATTAAGATGTCTTTTGGGTCTTCCCCTTCCTCTACATTTTATGTGTTACTGTCGGGCATCAACATCTCTCCCCTAAATTTCTATAGCTAACTCTACCTTAGTCTCCGTGATTGTGGTCTATCACCAGGGCCTGCTGAATACTTTGTCTGTGTGTGTGTGTGCGTTTAAAATTTATTTTGCAATGAGCACTGGGTATTATATAAGACTGACAAATCAGAGACCTATACCCCTGAAACAAATAATACATTATAGGTTAATTATTGAATTTAAATTAAAAAATTAAAAATCAAGCCCAGAGTTAATATATTCCATGGTGAAAGTTTGAAGGCTTTTGCTCTAATTTTAGGAACAAGTCAGGGGTGCCCATTCTTATCACTATTCAACACAGCCAGTCAAGAAAGAAACAGAAGGCACCAGAATATGAAAGGAAGAAGTAAAACAATCTCTATTTACAGATGACATGGCTTTATATATAGACAATCCTAAAGACTCCACCAAAAACTGTTAGAATGAAACAATAAATTTAGTGAGGCTGAAGGATGCAGAACTCCAATGGCATTTTGTTTTTGCAGAAACAGAAAAAAAATGTAAAATTCATATAGGGACACAAAAGGACCTAAATAGTCAAAACAATTCTAAAATGAAGAAAGATAGAAGTGTCATACTTTCTGATTTCAATTATTACAAAGCTATAGAAATCAAAACAGTATGGTACTGGCATTCAATGCAAACATAAGACCAATGGAACAGAATCAAGAGCCCCCAGATAAACCCATTCATATATGGTCAGCTAGTATTTGAAAAGGGAGCCAGGGATACTCAATGGAGAAGACAGTCCCTTCAATAAATGGTATTGGGAAAACTGGATATTCACATGCAAAAGAATGAAACAAAACCCCTCTCTTACACCACTCATAAAAGTTAAGTTAAAATGGGTTACAGACTCAAATGTAAGACCTGAAATTATTAAAATACTACAGGAAAACATAGGAAAAATACTCTTTAACTTGGGTCTTAGCAACAAATTTTTAGATATGACACCAAAAGCAAAAGCAACAAAGTAAAACAAAGAAACAAACAAACAACCAAGACTACATCAAACTAAAAAGCTTCTGTGCAGCAAAGGAAACAAGCAACAAGATAGAAAGGCAACCTATGGAATGGGAAAAAATACTTGCAAACCATACATCTTATAAGGGATTAATATCCAAAGTATATAGAAATTCATACAACTCACTAACAAAACTACAAATAATCCCATTAAAAGTGGGCGAAGGACCACAACAGGCAATTTTCCAAAGAAGATATTCAAATGCCTAGGTACATGTAAAGGTGCTCAAGATCACTAATCATTAGGGGCATGCAAATCAAAACCACAATGTCACCTCATTCCTATTAGAATGGCTATCGTCAAAAGACAGAGATAACAAATGTTGTCAAGAATGTGGGAAAAAAAGGTAACCCTTGTGCTCTGTTAGCAGGAATGTAAACTAATTCAACCACTATGGAAAATAGTAGGGAAGTTCCTCAAAAAAATTAAAAATAGGACTACCATATGATCTAGCAATTTCACTTCATGGTGCATATCCAAAGGAAATGAAATCATCATCTGGAGGAATATCTGTACCCCCTTGTTCACTGCAGTGAACTTGGCTCTATTCACAATAGCCAAGATGTGGAAAGAACCTAAGTGTCCATCGATAGATGAATGGATAAAGAAAACGTGATGTCATATATACACACACACACACACATACACACACATACACAAACCTGGGAAAATGCCCCCCCAAACCCACAAAATGATTCTCCCAAATATGACATATTGTCCAAAAATTCTGACTTGTAACTATTACAGATCATTTTAAAAACTATTTTTATCCATTAGAGTTTATTTGAGAGTAATGAATTTGGAAGAACCCATGGATTACTAGAAATGCAGAATTTCAGATGCAACCCAGACACATTTCCTCAAAATATGCATATTGACAATGTCCTCAAGTAAAATTTATGCATATTCAAGTATGATAAGCACTGCATGTAGTCTGATTCTCACTTTGACTCACATTAGACTCAGTGTTTTTTGTTTGTTTTTTAATTTTTATTGTTTATAAACATATATTTTTATCCCCAGGGGTACAGGTCTGTGAATCGCCAGGTTTACACACTTCACAGCACTCACCATAGCACATACCCTCCCCAATGTCCATAACCCCACCACCCTTTCCCTACCCCACTCCCCTCAGCAACCCTCAGTTTGTTTTGTGAGATTGTCACTTACAGTTTGTCTCCCTCCCAATCCCATCTTGTTTCATTTACTCCTCTCCTACCCCCTTAATCCCCCATGTTGCATCTCCACTTCCTCTTATCAGGGAGATCATATGATAGTTGCCTTTCTCTGATTGACTTATTTCGCTAAGCATAATACCCTCTAGCTCCATCCACGTCGTCGCAAATGGCAAGATTTCATTTCTTTTGATGGCTGCATAGTATTCCATTGTGTATATATACCACCTCTTCTTTATCCATTCATCTGTGGATGGACATCTAGGTTCTTTCCATAGTTTGGCTATTGTAGACATTGCTGCTATAAACATTTGGGTGCACGTGCCCCTTCGGATCACTACATTTGTATCTTTAGGGTAAATACCCAGTAGTGCAATTGCTGGGTCATAGGGTAGTTCTATTTTCAACATTTTGAGGAACCTCCATGCTGTTTTCCAGAGTGGTTGCACCAGCTTGCATTCCCAACCAACAGTTAGGAGGGCTCCCCTTTCTCCTCATCCTCGCCATCATCTGTCATTTCCTGACTTGTTAATTTTAGCCATTCTGACAGGTGTGAGGTGATATCTCATTGTGGTTTTGATTTGTATTTCCCTGATGCCGAGTGATGTGGAGCACTTTTTCATGTGTCTGTTGGCCATCTGGATGTCTTCTGCCCATTTCTTGATTGCATTATTTGTTCTTTGGGTGTTGAGTTTGCTAAGTTCTTTATAGATTTTGGACACTAGCCCTTTATCTGATATATCGTTTGCAAATATCTTCTCCCATTCTGTCAGTTGTCTTTTGGTTTTGTTAACTGTTTCCTTTGCTGTGCAAAAGTTTTTTTTTTTTTAAAGATTTTATTTGTTTATTTGACAGAGATCACAAGTAGGCAGAGAGGCAGGCAGAGAGGCAGGCAGAGAGAGAGAGAGAGAGAGAGGGAAGCAGGCTCCCTGATGAGCAGAGAGCCCGATGCAGGACTCGATCCCAGGACCCCGAGACCATGACCTGAGCCGAAGGCAGAGGCTTAAACCACTGAGCCATCCAGGCGCCCCTGTGCAAAAGCTTTTGATCTTGACGAAATCCCAGTAGTTCATTTTTGCCCTTGTTTCCCTTGCCTTTGGCGATGTTCCTAGGAAGATGTTGCTGTGGCTGAGGTTGAAGAGTTTGCTGCCTGTGTTCTCCTCAAGGATTTTGATGGATTCCTTTCTCACATTGAGGTCCTTCATCCATTTTGAGTCTATTTTCGTGTCAGTTTTTTAAAAATACTGAACTCTGGGTTCTACCTTATATGTACAAATTTACTGCATCTTCCCCACCCACCCTCCCCCCAGTTTTACTGAGATATCACTGACATATAACACTGTATAAGTTTAAGGTATACAATATGATGATTTGATCATATCTGTTGGGAAAGGATTACCACTATAAGGTTAGTTAACACATTCATTACTTCACATGATTAACATTTTCTTTTGTGGTGAGAGGATTTAAGATCTACTCTCCTAATGATACTATGTGTATATACAGTTGAAAATGGCTACGTATAGTCATGCTGTAGACTCCCAGAACTTGTTCATCTTACAACTAGAAATACTTATTCTTTGAACAACATCTTCCCACCCTTCCCTTATCCTTGACAACCACCATTCTACTCTATTTTTAAGAGTTTAACTTTTTTTGGATTCTACATATAGGTAAAAACATACAGTATTTGTCTTCCTCTGTCAGTCTTACTTCACTTCTACAGAATACTTCTCAATTATACACCTTAAAACTACTTTTATAATGTCATTCTCTACGTTTAAGATATATGCACATCTACTTTCTACTTCATGAAATCCGTGCTGCTGTTTGAGTTTTCAATATGACCTTACCTTCCTATCCATCTTCATTTCCTTCTGTTCTTGAACCCACATTCTGTGTGTTTAAAAACACCTTATATTTGTGTAGCATCTTAGAGTTTAGAGAAAACTTCAGGAATCTTGTTCTTCTCACAGTAAATAAAGTAGGCATCAATTTTGCCAAGGTCACATGAAATAACAAATGGCAGAGCTCATTCTCGTACAGTGTAGCTCCTGATGTTTCTCTCTCATAGATTTTCCTTTTTTTTTTCCCCTCTACCTTTCAAAACCTTGCCTGTTTCTCTGTGCAAATATCTATAAATATGGTAGCCTATACTTGTCTTTTTGGTGAATTAGATGAATTAGATAAATTCCATGTATTTCAAGGTTATTTTTTAAGGCCAAAGTGGTTTACAAGAATGGATTGTCATTTATTTTTTGAAATCAGTAAAATTTTTTTTAAGATTTTTTAAAATTTATTTATTTGACACAGAGAAAGAGAGATCACAAGTAGGCAGAGAGGCAGGCAGAGAGAGAGAGGAAGGGAAGCAGGCTCCCTGCTGTGCAGAGAGCCCTATGTGGGGCTCGATCCCAGGACCCTGGGATCACGACCCGAGCCGAAGGCAGAGGCTTTAACCCACTTAGCCACCCAGGCACCCCAGAAATCAGTAAGATATTCTTTTTGGTACTGAACTGTATTTTGTGATCAATAATTTTGGATAAGTTGCATGTACAATACCATGTATATGGCTGCATTCTGAACTCAGCAACTAATGAAAATATGAGCCCTGTCCTTGAGGAAATTTTAGTCTATCACAGGTTTGTGAAAATAAAAAGATTATAAGAAGTAGTTCTGAATTAAAGGAGATAAGCAGGGTCCGGAAAGAGAAGTACATTTCAAGTGCTATGGATATTCAAAGGAGGAAGAGGTCATAGCAGTAGGAGGAATTATGAAAGCCTCCGTGGTTGAAGTTATATTTGAAATAGTCTTTGAAAGATGATTAGCTAAATAAAATGAGATGGTAGATTTGAAATTTTAAATATCTGCAAATATAAAATAGTACTAAAATTAAACATGTAAGTTGCAATTGAAGGTCTCAAGTCATTTAGGGGAAAAAATGGAAATGTTTAGAATTCATTCGTTCATTCATTCATTCAAAAAGCATGTGTTAAAACCAAAAATATGTTCTTCCCTACCTTCAAGGTATGCAAGATCATTAAGGGGCAAAATTCATCCAAAGGATTAAGTACAATCCATTGATGAAAAGGCTTAAATAGCAGTGTGTACAAAGCATTATAGGAGCACTGAGTGAGAGCCACTACCTCTCTGTTCCACTCATTGAAAACTAACACTATAGGGATGCCTGGGTGTCTCAGTAGGTTAAACGACTACCTTCAGCTTAGGTCTTGATCCCAGAGTCCTGGGACTAAGTCCCACATGGGGCTCCCTGCTCCGCCGGGAGCCTGCTTCTCCCTCAGCTTGCTGCTCCCCCTCCTTGTGCGTTCTTTCTTTCTCTGACAAATAAATCTTAGAAATAAAGAAAAAAAAAAAAAGAAACAAGAAATCTAACACTATGGTGAAAACTAGATGGCATTAGTGGTGCAGCCATGTTGGCTCATTTGCATTTCCAATCTCCAGACCTGTGGCTGAAATTAATTTATTCTGAGCAAGTTGAATTCTCTAGGCAGACAGGTTGATGTATTGCATTTCATTATATTGCTAGTATCACATGTTCTCCCTCAAAGTGGAGGAGGAATTGAGTTCAAAGCTTGGCAGAGCTGTTATCTTAGGCTTGTTAACTTCTTGGATGTAGCCCATGAACATTTATGCTCATGTGACAGAGGTTATGAAAATATCTAAGTGAATTAAGTCAGTGGGGGTTTTCACTCAGTGAAACTCTGGAAGTAGGCATTCACCGAAAGGGTCTCCTATGAAAAACACTGCAAGAGATGACTGATTTTATTCGAAAGCATCAACGGTGGGTATAATAAAAGAATACAATTATTGAACAATTTTGTCATTTTAGATTATTTAACTGGGGTAATGGAATTCAATAAGCTCTGGTCTGATTTTTTTTCTGGCAGGTATACAGTATCTATTTTATATCAATGGAAGGCAAACTCAGCAAGATACTCCACTAAATTCTTATTAGTTATACTGTTAACTGAATTTTATTTTCTTATTGAATATATAAACAATTGCAGGCATATTTCTCCCTACCTGTAAGCAGTTTATTCAACAGTGTACTAGTGAAAACACATTTCATTCCAACTTAACCTCCAAATAATCAAACACAACCACAAGGACTACTGGGAATAGAAAGATCCTGTGTTTTATAGTTAGTAACTATGTTAGCAACCATCATCCCATGAGGATTCCTGCAGATGCAAGCCGTCCTTGATGCTGTTTTGCCAAGTGACAGCAACTCGTTGTTCTTTTTATGTGCTGTTAGAGATAGGTCTGGACTGAAACTAGTAATATTAGTGTGGAATTGTGCCTTGACACCAGTTTCATTGTTCAGTATGACCTTGGCATGTTCCTCATTCAATCAGCTAAATGCACCAGTAAGACTTTGAAATGACACAAGACAGGAACCAGAAGATTAAAACAACATCTGAAAGAAAGCTTTAGAAATACCACCCCAATATTAACTGTCCCTTGCAGCAGCTCCAGGAGATATTCTGTCTCCATACCCTACCTCCTGGTATTATGGAGGTGGTGCAGCGAGATCATTACAAGAAAAACCTTAGACTTTGATTTCACATTGCTGGCTTGTTAAAAGAAGGGGCCTTAGCCAGTGTTCTTTCACAATGTTTAATGAGGTGGTATGTCTACAATAGGGAGAGAGAAAGGTACAAAATGTACCTGTAAAGTTATATTAGCAAGTTATTAGCCATTTGAAATGACTGTAAGGAGTGCATTGAGGTACGATCAATGGGATGACATAGTGCAAGGCTTTTTATATGAAAAGCAATTCTGAAACATAATTGCTAATAAAAGATTAATACTCTAAAATACACTAACAGATTCATTCCAGGAGTAGTAAGTAGGTGATAATTAGGAAACTGAGGTTCAAATGGTATTAGGAACCCTAGCAATGTTCGCTGCCTACACTGTGCAATGTCTCACGTTATGTGTTTGGTGATATATTTTGAGATAAAAATATATTTTAAAGGAAATATAAATTTTTCCTTTTTCAAATGCACTGGATACAGTATGATTTCCAAATCTCTACTCTGGTGTCCAGTAAAGCAAAACACTGGGGACAGATGGCAAGGGCATAAGGATATGTATGCATGTATCTATGTGCAGGAGTGATATGTACATTAGAGTGAGTGTTTCGGGGGAAAGGGAAGGTGGCTCTTGGAAACAGCGTGATCTTTTTCACACTTCCCACAGCTTGTTTTTAGATTGGTTTTCACATCTGGTTTCTTTGAAAACACTGCAGGTGATTAGTCTATTTGCCTCATGGCTCAGCAGGCCCCGAATAGTACCAGGATTCTAGGAACATGACTTTAACCTCACAACTTCTCAACGGGTTCCACCTTTTATGTCTCTCATCTTCTTCTGTCCTATGGAGTAAACCTCTGGCTAAGAAAGAGAAAGAAACAAAGGAAGAAACAAAATAAAGGGAAAACCTACAAAACAATTGATTATGCTAACTTTAAAAACACTTGAGTGTTTACTATAATTATTAATTTAAAAACACCTAATTGGCAACTAAAAGATGCCCCTTTAAATATTTCCTCCCTTGACTTTTCATTTTTCTCCTTGAGTTCTCTGATCTGTCAATTTCTTCTCTAGTCTCTGGCTATTATACCCCATGTCCTTCCACAGCCAAAACTCTGAAGATGAAGTAAATTCTCCTCAGCACTGTTTCATATACTTCCCGCTGTAGTTACCTTGATTGGTATTTCACATATAACACAATGACGATTCAATATACTTATTCTTCAATAGGATGGCTAATTTTCCCCAGGGCTTATTAGAAGCATTGAGTATACAAAAAATATTTATGTATTTGTAATTCTTTATATAAATTATCTCATTTAATCCACCTAATAACAGTGGGATGCATATATAACCCCCATCGTTCAGATGGTATAACAGCCTTGGAAAGTTTAGGCAAATTGTTCAAGGTCTCCCAGCCAGTAATCAGTAGAATCAGGTCTTCAACTTGAGTTTTATTTAATGTCATTATTATTTATTAGCTTTGTGATTTTTGGACAAATTACCTAATTTCTCATTGCCTTCTTTATGTGTTGATAAAATGTGTCACTAATAATATAAATATTAATATATGTAAATTAATATAAATATATTAATATAAATTAATTATAAATTAATAAATATATTAATGCAAATAAATTAATATAAATTGTTTAACTCTGGACATATGGTGCTGATTGTCATTATTTTTGTTCTGACTCCAGAGCTTGCTCTCCATGCAAAGTTTTCTAAGACTTTTATAACCACTGGAATCACTGGTTTGCTTGTTACATTGCAGGTCAAATCTAGTGGGTCGAGGTAAGACCTGATATTCTTTGTCTCTGAAAGCTCACAGGTAATGCCAATGCTATGACTCTGTAGGTTGCCTACCACTTTGTCTCATGTCAAGGGGAGTTACCTTTGACTTGTTCATAGAAAAATGATGGAGACCAAAGTTTCATTTTTTCTTGAGGAGAACGATTTGGTCATGCTATTTTAGTGTTTTGGGTAGATATCAGTTTTGTTTTTGTTTTCTGTGCCTTTTCTGTCTCCACTCTCTCCCCTTCAATAAAGTAGACTGGTCCTTTAGCTCTCCTTCTCTCAATGGCCTCTTCAGGGTAGGAAGGAGAACCATGCTGGTGATTTCCTTCATATTAGAATAAAATCAATTTCATTCTATTTCTTTTTTTTTTCAAAGATTTTATTTATTTATTTGACAGAGAGATCACAAGTAGGCAGAGATGCAGGCAGAGAGAGAGGGGGAGACAGGCTCCCTGCTGAGCAGACAGCCTGATGTGGGGCTCAATCCTAGGACCCTGAGCCAAAGGCAGAGGCTTTAACCCACTGACCCATCCAGGCGCCCGTCATTCTATTTCTTCTGAAAGTTAGAGATCATTAGAAAGAGTAAGTGTCCTTCAAGAATAGAAGTAACTATCACTAAAGAAAGAGAAGGGGAGGAAGTCCAAGAGAGAGAAAGGGGTAAGGGAGGAAGGAAGGAGGAAGGAAGGAGGAAGAGGAAGGGAGTGGGAAGAAAAGAGAAAGAAGGGGAAGGAAGGAAAAAGAAGGGGAAAAGAGGAAAGAGAAGGGGAAGGGAGGAGCAAGGAGAAGGGAGAAGGAAGAAGAGAAGAAAAAGATGGTGTTTTTGAGTAGGAGGATATAGAGCTTGGTTAATGTCCAAATGAAGGGTCCTGTGCCCCATTCCTTGGCAGAGCTGAAGCATGTGGCAGACCTACAAAGGCCTATATACCGGTCAAGTCCAGAGGCAGTAGGACTCAAAGCCTAACTCTGTTCCTTTTCTTGGAGCAGCAGGGTGTTAAAGAAGGGAAAAAAAAAAAAAAAACTCATTGGATAAGATGGACAAATAAATGGATTTTATCGTTATACTACTGTCAACAATGGAGGAGGGAGCACACCAACTATGGATACCTAACTAGGAGGAAATGAGTGGGAGTATTTTTAAGAGCAGGTTTGTGAGGTGCCTCGTTAGCACAGTAGGTAGCGCGTCAGTCTCATAAGAGTAGGTTTGTGGAGTGGGAAGCTTAGGTCACCTGTGTTTGCTAACTGGCCTTACACAAAAGAAAATTAGCAGTTGGTTTTACAACTTGGAGGAAGGCACCCAATGGAAGTTAGGTTCCTACCATCCTCCCACAAAGACTGGGAGATAAGGGTTCTATCTTCCTTAATGATTACATGGTCAAAGAGTTGACACCTAGGTCCTTGCAAAGACATTGCTGGGTTGTAAAATTGGTAAGAAGATTTTAAAAGATTTACACTATGTGGAAACCAGTGTGAACTCTCCACATAGATTGCTAACAGCATGTGCCCAGCCTTCTAGTTCTCTTGTTGACTTGCCCCACCCAAACCTCACTTTCCTTGGCAGAAGTCCCTCTCAAGTGTCTCATGCCAATGGAAGCAAAAAGAAATCTGGGGTAGCAATACTTATATTGGACAAATTAGACTTCAAACAAAGACTATAACAAGGGACAAAGAAAAGTACTAAATAAGGATAAAGGGAACAATTCAACAAAAGGATATAAAAATTGTAAATATGTATGTACCCAATGGGAGCACCCAAATACAGAAAATATTAATAGACATAAAGGAGGAAATCTATATTTAACACCCCATTTACATCAATGAATAGATCATCCAGACAAAAAAATCAGCAAATAAATAGTGGCTCTGAATGACACTTTGGACCAGACGGATCTAATAGATAAATTCAGAATATTCCATTGAAAAGCAACAGAATACACATTCTTTTCAAGTAGATACGGAACATTCTTCAGAATAGGTCACTTGTTGGGCCATAGAACAAGTCTCAACAAATTCAAAAAAATTAAAATCATATCATGTATCTTTTCCAACCACAAGAGAGTGAAACTAGAAATCATTAACAAGAAAGAATCCAGAAAGAACACAAATACGAAGGCTAAATTACAAGCTACTAAACAATGATTAGGTCAATGAAGGAATTAAGGAGAAAATTAAAAACAAAAACAGGAAGACAAATGAAAAAGAAGACACAACATTCAAAATCTTTGGGATGCAGCAAAAGCTGTTCTAAAACGAAGAGTACAGCAATAAAGGCCTACCTCGAGAAGCATGAAAAACTTCAAATAAATAATCTAACTTCAGACATAAAGGAGCTAGAAAAAGAACAAACAAATCTCAAAGCCAGTAGAAAAAAGAAAATAAGATTAGAGCATAAATAGGTAGAGAATAAAAAACAGAAAAAAATCAACAGAACCAGAAACTGGTTCTGTGGGGGGAAAAAAAAAAATCAACAAAACTGACAAACCTTTAGCCAGATTTGCCAAAACAAAGAGAGAGAGAGAGAACTCAAAATCAGAAAGGAAGGAGGAGAAAAAACAAACACCACAGAAATACAAAGAATTATAAGAGAATATTATGAGAAATTATATGCCAACAAAGTGGGCAACCTAGAAAAAGAAGGATAAATTACTAGAAACATATAACCTTCCAAAACTAAATCAAGAAGAAGTAAAAAACCAGAAGAGATTAATTACCAGCAATGAAATTGGATCAGTAATTAAAAAAAAAAATTTCCCAACAAACAAAAGTCTAGGAACAGGTGGTTTCACAGATGAATTCTACCAAACATTCGAATAGTTAATACCTTCAAACTATTTCAAAACATAGATGATAAAGGAAAAAACCCAAGTTTATTAAATGAGGCCCACATTACCCTAATACCAAAACCAGATAAAGACATTACAAAAAACTAATAAGGCCAATATCTTGATGAATATAGATGTAATAATCCTCAACTAAATATTAGCAAACTGAACCCAACAGTACATTTAAAAAATGATTCACCGTGATAAGTGAGATTTATTCCAGGAATGCAAGGGTGGTTCAATATTTGCAAAATCAATTTAACATATCACTTTAACAAAAGAAAGGATACAAACCAGACGATTATCTCAATAGTTGCAGAAGTACAACATTCCCTTATGAAAAAGAGGAAAAAAAAACCAACCTCTCAACAAAGTAGGTTTAGAGGGAACATACCTCAACATAATAAAGTCCATACATGAAAAACCCCACAGCCAACATCTCACTCAGTGGTGAAAAACAGAGTTTTCCCTCTAAGATCAGGAGCAAAACAAGGATGTCTACTCTCACCACTTTTATTCAACATAGTACTGGAAGTCTTACCCACAGCAATCAGACAAGAAATAAACAGCCCCCAAATTGGTAAGGAAGAAGTACAACTGTTACTATTTGCAGATGACAGAATACTACATGCAGAAAATCCTAAAGCCTCCATCAAAAACTATTACAGCTAATAAATGAATTCAGTAAAGTCACAGGATACTACATTGATATACAGAAATCTGCTGCACTGGGGCATCTGGGTGGCTCAGTGGGTTAAAGCCTCTGCCTTCAGCTCAGGTCATGATCTCAGGATCCTGGGATCGAGCCCCACATTGGGCTCTCTGCTCAGCAGGGAGCCTGCTTCCTCTTTTCTCTCTGCCTACCTCCCTACTTGTGATCTCCCTGTCAAATAAATAAATAAAATCTTAAAAAAAAAAAAGAAATTTGTTGCATTTCCATACACTAATAGCAAAGTAGAAGAGAAATTAAGAAAACAATCTTATTTATAATGGCACCAGAAAATAAAATACCTAGAATAAACTTAACCAAAAAGGTGAAAGACCTCTACTCTGGAAACTCTAAAATACTGATGAAAGAAACTGAAGACAAGAAATGTAAAAATATTCCATGCTCATTGGGAGAACTTATATTAGTTTAAATGTCCATATTACCTGAAGCAATCTACAGATTTAATGCAATCCTTATCAAAATACCAAGATTTTTCACAGATCTAGAACAAATAATCCTAAAATTTGTATGGAACTGCAAAGGACTCCAAATAGCCAAAGTGATCTTAAAAAGGAAGAACAAAACTGGAGGTATTGCAATCCAAGATTTCAAGATAAACTGCAAAGCTACCGTAATCAAAGCAGTATCATACTGGCACAAAAACAGACACAAAGATCAGTGGAGCAGATGAGAGAACCCAGAAATAAATTCGTGCTTTAATGGTCAGTTACTCTATGCCAAAGGAGGTAAGAATTCACAATAGGAAAGACTCTTCAACAAACGTTGTTGGGAAAACTGGATATCTACATGCAAAAGAATGAAACTGGACCACTTTCTTTCATTATACACACAAATAAACTCAAAATGGGTTAAAGATCTAATGTGAGACCTGAAACCATGAAATTTCCTAGAAGAAAATGTAAAGAGTAATCTCTTTGACGTTGGCATTTGCAACTTTTTTTTTTTTTTTTTTGTAGATATGTCTCCTATGGCAAGGGAAATAAAAACACAAAGTAATGGGACTATACCAAACTAAAAAGGTTTTGCACAGTGAAGGAAACCATTAATAAAATGAAAAGGCAACATACAGAATCAGAAAGGATATTTGCAAATGATATATCTGATAAGGGATTAATTTCCAAAATATGCAAAGAACTTGCACAACTTAATACCAAAACAAGCCAATTAAAACATCGGCAGAGGACACAGACATTTTTCCAAAAAAAACATGCAGATGGCCAACATATGAAAAGAAGCTCAACATCCCCACCCATCTGCGGAAATGCAAACCACAATGAGATACCACGCCGCTGATCACCTCAGAATGGCTAGTGTCAACAAGACAAGAACAGCAGTTGTCCATGAGGATGCGGAAAACAAGGAATATTTGTACAGTGTTGTTTTGAATGTAAATTGGTGTAGCCACTGAGGAAAACATTATGAGGTTCCTCAAAAAAATTAAAACTAGGATTAGCATATGATCCAACAATTCCACTACTGGGTGGAATTTCAAAAAAAAAAAAAAAAAAGAAAAGAAAAGAAAAGAAAAATTTGAAAAGATATATGACCCTGGATGTTTATTGAAGCATTATTTATAACAGCCAAGATACAGAAGCCACCCAAGTGTCCATCCATGGCTGAATAGATAAAGTGGTGTGGGTGTGTGTGTACACACACACACACACACACACACAAAGACACAGAGTGGAATATTACTCAGCTCTAAGAATGAAATTTTGCCATTTGCAACAACACTGATGGATCTAGAGGGTCTAATGCTAAGTGAAACAAGGTACTCTGAGAAATACAAATGTCATGTTTCACCTACGTGTGGAATTTAAGAAACAAATACAAAAAAGAAACAAATGCTAGACTCTTAAATATAGAGAATGAACTAGTGGTTGCCAGAGGGGACGTGGGTGGGGAACAGGTCAAACAGGTGAAGGGTATTAAGAGCACACTTATCTTGATGAGCACTGAGTAATGTACGAAGGTACTGAATCATTATACTGTACACCTGAAACTAATATCCTACTGTATGTTAATTATACTTGAATAAAACAGATTAGCATCTTAAAAAGTCAGAAAAAATTATAGTTACAAGTTTTCTAAGGTAAATGCTCTAAGAAAAGGAAAGTAAGCCGTCTATAGTAAGGACAAAATATGTCTAGGGTTTAATCAAGCCAATGGAGCGTTAAGGAAGTCTCATCCAAAGGTGTTGGACTTGCCGAGATGCACCCCCTTTGTTTCCCATTTGAAGTACGATCGGAGACCCTACCACCTCTTTTCTCCTACAAAGTCCTGTTACAAGAAACTCTAAACGGCTCTCCCATACATGACCCAATTCACCAGATCCAATTCACTCACCAAATATTTTAGTGGTTATTCCAAGCTATTTGAAGGATTTTTAAGAGGTACGTGTTAAAATCTCCATGGAGACAACTCCACATGCCAATAATGTTTTAAGAAGTCAAGGCAATACATAGGATTGCATGTCAAGTTGCTGTGGGACACACAGGCAGTGCAGGCATTAGGATGTATTAGTGGGGTCCCTGAAAGAGGGAGTGGCAAAGTTTGGATTTGTCAAAGGGTCCTCTTATCCTCTCAGAGCCCACTTTTCTGTAGGTTTTTTTTTTAATCACTTTATTACATAAGTGAAAGTTACCTTACTCTAAGTTCTAGAATCCCTTTTCTTTTTGTTACTTAACTAACCTCTTTGTTCGGGTGTCTCACCATCTTATTTAAAACAAAACAAACAAACAAAAGCAAAACATTCCTTTGGGCTGCCTTTTCTTAAACAAGTCTCTCTCTTACACTCTTCTAGGCTGTCTATAATGTTTTAGACGGCTTTTCTCCAAATACAGCCACATTGTGAACACAGAGCAAATGACTGCTTTGAACACAGAGAAAAACATTAGGAAGGAGAAAAATGGATACACCGTGCTTAAATTTCTTTATTTTAAACAGTGCCTTTTACCTGAAGATTCCAAATCATTAATAAATTGTAGCTTAATGGACGTCACAAATAGGACATAGTCTGTTTATGTAATGATCCTGATCATTTAAGTGTTCTTGGTCAGCAGAATTTGATTCCAGAAGAAGTAAATAGTAAGTACTTTATATTTCAAGGGGAAAATTATTTCTCTGTGTTTGTAAAAAAAAAAAAAAACTTGGAGCTGATGGAGAAGTCTTCCACCAAATCAAATACCATGTAGATTCAGACCTTAAAGTTTTCAGCAATGGCACTGCCAATTGTGATGATATGTGAGGATATCCAGGAGTCAGGGTCATCACCAGCAGGTCCTCTGCTCCCCTATTCTCCAGTTCTGTCCAGATATTTAACCTTCTTCTCCTAAGCAATCCCCCTAACACCCAACTACTTCACCTTAAAAATTTCTGAAGGTAGAAACAGGTCTTCCTAGGTGTGGTATTATTAGAATTAACTTGCTAATCCTGCTAACACTAATCCTCCTACTTTCTTCTGGTGTTAGGTTTTAGCTATTGAGATCATTCGATATGGAGAGGATTAGAACAATACAATATGGTTGATACTAACAGAAGCAGAAACCCAATCTCATGGAAGGAGCCCTACATAGGGAAGTCAGCCAGGATGGTCCAGAGATTAGTCAGAGCCTGCTGGCTGCTGGTCCACCCCACCATCATTATCTTCCAAGGCTGCCATCACCTTTCATGCAGGCAAGACACCGAGACTGCAACACTCCTTTAAGTTCGAGGATAAGAGGATGGATTAAAAGACCTACTGTGCTTTACCTGTCTGAGGGCTTCAAGCAACTGACATATTAATATACCATGAAAGCAAGTCTCCAGGAGAGTGTAATATAGTGACAATACAATGACTATGCAATGTAAAGCCCACCAATGATGTGAGAATAACTCCTGGCCTGTAACAGCAGAACTATTCAATTACAAAATCAAGTAAATGAATTTTTAAGAAATTTTAATGTCTATCAATTGTTCCACATAAAGTCTTATTTCAGACTTCTGCCTTCACCTTTCAATTATTCTCTCACTTTCTTTTACTTTATATTTTTGTGCTAAATGAGAACATCTCTCCTACATTTGGTTCAATTCTGTATCTCATTTTTCCTGTTTCTCACCAAATCTATACCTTTCTTTTAATAGTTCCCAGGTGGTAAATGGCATGATCTCTTAGCCCAGTTGCCAAGACCCCAAACTTTGGTGTCATTATGAACTCCCACTTCACGAATCATATCCATTAGCAAATTCTGCCAGGTTTTTCAAATTGTACTCTGCACCTAATCACTTTTGACCACCTTTACTGTTTCCATATATTCATGTCACTGAATCTTACCTAGATTATTGACTTTTACATATTATTCCTGTTTCTATCATGTCCTACAGTTTATTCTCAAAATAAGATCCTTTTAAAACAAAAATCAGGGAGTGCCTGGGTGGTTCAGTGGGTTAAAGCCTCTGCTTTCCGCTCAGGTCACGATCCCAGAGTCCTGGGATCAAGCCCCGCATAGGGCTCTCTGCTCAGCAGGGAGCCTGCTTCCTTCTCTCTCTGCCTGCTTCTCTGCCTACTTGTGATTTCTGTCAAATAAATAAAATCTTAAAAAAAAAAAAAAAAACCCTCACAAATCAGGTCATGTTACTCTTGTGTTTAAAATTCAAAGGCTTTACTGTGGTCTACAAAGCCATCCATGATGACCTCTCTGTCCTTCTCTCCTTCCACTTGTCTTTGCTCACAGCCCCACTGTCCTTGCTGTTTCTCAAACAGGACAACTTCCCTCCTCAGGGCATTTATACTCACTGTTCCCTTTCTGGAAGTGTGCTCCTTTGCCCTCCCGTACCCAGATCCCCACATGACTCATTCCTTCTTTTCTTCAGGCCTTGATTAAAGATTCAAATGTCCCTCCCTCTGACATTCCTATTTGCTCACGGTATCTGTAACAACCATGCTGCCCACCACCATTTCCATACTCTTTAGACCTGTTCTACTTTTCCTCAAAGCAGAGATCTCCACCTGTCGATATATTATACAGTAATTTGTTTACTCTCTTATCTGTCTCTTTCACTGTAATGCAAACTCCCTCAAAGTGGAGAAATTTTCTTTTCAGATCCCCAGCTTACACATGAGATACAGAAGCAGTGCCTGGAACAGAGTGGACAGTCAAAGGAAAAGTACTGATCAAGTGAATGAATGTTACTTTTTCTATAATGCTTTTGTCTTTTTGGAATTTATTTCTCCTGGTCAGCTGATAAATTACATCTTTCAAATTCCTCTTCCAAAACACATTTACAAAAACAAATAAAACAATCAACCAAACAAATAAAAAACCCATGATAGCTGCTTTTTTTGTTTTTTAGTTTCATGACTATGTCTTATATGTGCACATTTTGTGTTTTAAAATTTTTAATTTTTAAACTTTTTTTTGTTGTGCTATGTTAGTCACCATAAAATACATCTGCTTTTTGAAATACTGTATTTCAAACATCCAAAAACCAAAACAGATGATCACACCGTGGAACAGAACTTGATTAGGTTAAATAATGCTAAGACATGGACTTATGGTTTGAGGAAACTCATTGTCACAGTTATATCTGCCTATAATTTCACTGAGTTTATATTCTATATCTAAAATATAATTTTCCATTTTATTCAAAAACATTAATCCTCATGTTTTAGCCATCCCTGTTCCCTTCCTCATGAACTCTCAAACGTCTGATCTTACTGCCTTCTAATGGTATCTTCCATTAGGTCAAGTCTCCCCCCAACTTTTTTTTTTGTCATTTCCCTCAAAGGGCTTGCTAAAGAAAGCTTTTAGTTGTTTCCTATCTGGAATATTGGAATATTCTATTTCCAACCAGTTTGAAGTTCTAGAATGGTCTTTACAAAATGAGTCTTACTCATCATTGTATTTTCTGTGACTACCACCATCCCCTGCACTCGTACCTACTGACGAAATTAGCTTAATGATATTTACTAACATATTTCTCTATTGTGGGTTGTATGCCTTTCTCCTGCCTTTTTCCTCCAGGAAACATTAAGATATAATTCTTTCTGAAGCTACAGGGGACAAGCTGAAAAAAACTACAAAAGAATATGGTCCACATCTCTCTTGGTTAGGAAAACAATCTGGAAAACTAATGCAGTATTAATACCCCATACCATTTTAATAATGATAAGTTGGCTTAGTTACAAATGACATAATGAAATCTTGTATTAATGCTAATAGACATTTCAAGTAAATTGAAAATGTTAAAAAAAGGAAGACCAAGACTTTTTTCTAATAACATACCAATGGATACAGCTTTTATTCATTTATTAACATTCCCTAATGGGCTAAAAATAGCAAAATAGAAGCACCTATGAAACTCATTTTTTCTCCAATTTTAAATAATTGGTATTTTTAAATATTTCAAATGATTTCAAGTAATTTCAATTTCTAAATTTTGAATAAACTTTTTTAATTGCTTAAAATAAAACACATTTCTAAGACTTCTGAATTTAACTTTACATTTATAAATACTAGTGCCAGGGAGAATTGGAGTACTCATCGAATATTTCATGGAAAAAAAAATCAGTGGGAACTTTTTCATATAGATATAAATTTATGTGTTATAATGCTTCTGTCAGAAATAATCAAGGTAAAGAGACTCAACTTCTTTTTTTTTTTTTTAAAGATTTTATTTATTGATTTGACAGAGAGAGATCACAAGTAGACAGAGAGGCAGGCAGAGAGAGAGAGAGGGAAGCAGGCTCCCTGCTGAGCAGAGAGCCCGATGCGGGACTCGATCCCAGGACCCTGAGACCATGACCTGAGCCGAAGGCAGTGGCTTAACCCACTGAGCCACCCAGGCACCCCAAGAGACTCAACTTCTAAAGAAAAAAAATCATTTTTGTTTTGCGTTCTATTTTCATACATTTTTAAAAAACATTTCAGCAAAAGAAATTTTTAAACTATTTTGGAGAAAATACAATGACCATCTTTAAAACATGTTTTGCCTTTCCTGGTGGGAATGAGGAGTTACTGTGAGGTAATTTGAGCTTTAGCTTTCCTTTTCCTAAGTCATAGGAGATTTTGGGGAGAACTACTTTATTTCCATAGTCTTATCTGATAAAGAATAAATAAGAACCCCCAGAGCTCATCTTTGGGAAACTCATTATGGTCACTATCCTTGATGCTTAGGGGTACTGACGTTTTCAGTCCCCACCTGAGAACACTTGTGTAAACCTTTCATGCTTCCTTTTGGGGATACATTTTGACAAGAATTATTCCTCTTGTCAAAGATATAAATGAGGGATAACTGGAGAAAATAGAATTTGGGTGGTTGCTTATTGTACTATGTATTATAATGGGTGTGACAGCTAGTATTCCTTATTATATTTAAGGTAAGGACCAATTAACTTGGCATTTGTTTTTATACTGCCTTGCATTTTCCCTTTTGTTGTGTGATTTATCATTTTCTTATCTCTACTCTGATATTCTTCACTCCTCAGGACAACACACAATTTACTAAATTGTTTTTAGCATACTCTTTAGAATCCATCACTGTACTGAAAACAGGTAACAGTAATAACAATAATAACAATGAGTTAGCTGAATGAACAAATGAATGAATGAGTGGAAGGTCTCAAGTAAGATATGCATGTCATTTTTAGTAGCCCATAAGAAAGCTCACGGTCTAAAATTTTAATTAGGAGTTTCTTTCCTAACTCCTTTAATTAGGAGTTTCTTTTTAAACACTGGCAAATAGAGTAAATGAACTAATCAAACTTTCTTGCCAGACTTTTTTGTTTGCACAGGGTATCATTCAGAGCATGACCCTGTACTTGTAGCTCAGGATGCTCAGTCACTAATAAAATGACAGTATCTGTAACCAGGTGTCCATTTTCTAGGATTAGCTCCATAAGGCAGGTAGTCCAGGTCTCTGTTTCCTATTTTCTGGGGTTGTCATCATTGACAGGCTTATGGAAGTTAGTGTGAGGTCTCATTCCAGTTGCAAAGACAATGATCTAAACTTGGATCATTTGAAGAGGAGATTATATGCCCAGAAATAAATTTGTTCATTTCTTCCTTTCTTCCTCCCTTCCTTCCTCCCTCCCTCCTTCACAGAAAAGTAGTAATGGACAATTAAATGTCACCACACTGGCTAGAATCCTTTCACCACAGGGAACATGGTATCACACCTCTTAAGGAGTTTGCTTTTCTTGAGGGAAAAAAAAAACCCAAAACAACAGCTAGTAATTCATGATGATCACTTAAATCTGATGGTAGAGTGTTTTTGAATTATGCCACCCAAAGAAAGATCCATGGCTTTGGAGAGGGGGAAAAAAAGAAAAAACAAACAAAAAAACACAAAAAAACCCCTAGTTTTGGAGATTTACTGTAACAACTTTACAACTGTAATATTAATAACTTAAACAATTATAGGTTTAAGCAAATTATATAATCTCTCTGAACTCCTGTGTCCTGACTGACCGATTTGCAGAGATGGTGTGAGGATTAAAGGAAATTAACTATGTAAATCACCAGGTACACAGAAGATGGCTAGCAATTTTACCCTTGCTGAGCCCTCCTGATCTACCCCTTCCTGGCCTGGGACTGGGGGAGAAAAGGGAAAAGGAGGTTAAAAAAAATAAAGATAGGAAAAGGATGTGGCTTTTTTTTTGAAACTGACACCATTCTTACTAATTTTACTTAAGTTTATTATTTTTATGTTAAATGAATAATCACTTAAAGTAAAAAACTCCATGGATGTTGAGGACAAGATCTTGGAGGTTCAAGACTTACTATTGAGGACTATGATACAAGTACAATGCCTACATTTACATTTGTGCTTACGTTTTCCCCATAGGAAGGCCAAATACATTGTGATGTATTGTGTGAAAGAAGGTATTGATGTGGCTCAGAGACTATCAGTAAGAAAGTGAGTAATCATGAGACACCAAGTAGGATAGCTGACCAAGTACTAAGAACCTGTGCTCATACACTATTCATAAATATTGTGATCAGAGGTATTATAAATTCATCTATCCACATAAGATTTACTATACTATTTCATTAGTAACTCTGGTGGTACAAAGGAAATGAATGCTTATTTTCCTAACTCCATCAACTGCTGGATTATAACTCAGTGTAATGCTAATTTGAGTGAGAAAGTTTTCAGGGTTATCAACTATTAAAATTGGCATTTGAGATTATGTTTGATGGCTGTGATTTGTAAGAGGTGGGTGTCTGAGTTTTCTGAAATAGCAAGCAGAAATGACAATTACTAACATATTTTTACCAGTCACATTTTTGAAGAAATCCATTGCCTGCATTAATATTAAGTTAAAACTTAGAATTACAGAACTAGGCCTGAGGCTGCATCTTTTAACTATTAAACCCCAGTTCTGGCAGTTTAATTCCAATGATATAACGTTATCCACTGCAGTAAATACAATTATAATTTTATTGGTTTTGTATTTTTTTAAGTGTTTAATATTTCCATTTAATTCAGTTTTAGAGTCATTAAGATCTAGAAATAATGATTTTACATCTGGTTTTATGTTTGCATAAATTTTAAGTCACTTTCAAAAAGCAATTTTTAACACCTATAGTCTAAGGTATTTTGTTTTTTGAAAGTGGTTTGTGCATTACTTTAAGTTTTAGAGCCATTGGAAAAATCAATAATAATCAATAGCTAAAAGAATGTAATAACCTCCTAACTTTATAAAAATAGAAAGAGGAAGAGGGTTTCAGCATAGCAAGTTACTCTATTTAAAGATCCCTGAAAGAAACTGCAAACATCACTGAGACTATCAGAATGCCTTCAAAGTAATCACCCATGGAAAAGACAGTATTAAAACCCCTAGTTAAACCTGCAAATATAATTGTATCAGAAACACAACGATTAATTTCTTAGCATTAGAATCCAGTACTTTTATTTATTTATTTTTAAGGTTTTACTTATTTGAGAGAGTGAGAGCTAGAGAGAGAGCACACACAGAGGGACAGGTATAAACAGGCTCCCCACTGAGCAGGGAGCCCAAATTGGGACTCTCTCCCAGGCCCCTGGGATCATGACCTCAGCTGAAGGCAGATGCTTAATTTACTGAGCCACCCAGGCATCCCTAGAATCCAGTACTTTTAAATATAAGCCTTAGATGCTTGGCTTAATCAAATGTGACTTCAATAGCAGCAATGATAATCTTGTTGCCTAGATGTCTTACCAAGCTTCATGGATAAGAGGAGTTGGACTCAATGGTATGAAGTGTTTCAAGAAGAAATGATCTCTTGTCTTTGTAATTCTTAAGCATCTTTACTTCCATTAATACACTCCTTCTGGAGAATATGGACTATGGGAATTTAAACACTGTCATTCAAGAAGATCAATATATTTGCCTCAGATATAGGATGCCTTAGATTTTTCTAAATCAAGCTAGATGCATTAGCTGAAACTTATCTTAAAACCACCAGCAAGTGACCAGAAGATATTGACAGGAAATTAAAAAGTCTTTATATAGTACAAGGGAGACAACTGTTTCAAAATCAGGTCCTTTAAATCACCAGAGAAGTTAGAGATTAATGAGTCAAATTATAGCTGCATTCATTTACAAAATGAATGTTTCCATTTAGACAACTAGGGGCATCAGCATTTTTTTGTATGCAAGATTTATAAATGATTAATAGAATATGAAAATTAGAGATTACCCATATAGGGTAGAAGACCCAATTATATATCTCAGGCTCGTAAGTACAGGGAAGCTGTAAATTTACATTATTAAGATATTTGGTAACTAATAAAAAATGTGACCATTTTTGATGTAACTAAGTTCTGACTTGCCTATTGATGTATTTTTTTTCAACTAGCCAAAGGAAAACACTATATATTCAGCACAGCTAGAGTTATTCTGATTATTTCTTAATCTGCATTATAAAAATCATTTGAGAGTTTAATTATTTCAATTCCTTTTATATTTTATTCAGTTTTGGACATTCTGAATAATGCTTTCAAATTATAATTTTTTTAACTCCTCTATTCGAAGATGGCAAAGGTTTCATGCTATAAAATTTGAGGCTGCAAGGCACATCTGTTTTTCATTACCTAGCCTTTCCTTACCTGTAGATTCAAGCTATTAAACAATTATTTGTCTACCTTTGTTTGGAGACAGGAGTGGATAAGGAGGAAAAGATTCCTGCTCCTATGGTTTTATATTCCCATGTAGGGAGACAAAAAAAAAAAAAAAAAAAAAAAAAAAAAAAAAGTGAAGACAGTATCAGGCACTGAGAGATGTTATAAGGAAAATAACAGTCGTTGACGGGAATAAGAGACTGATGGGGGTAGAGGGTTTACTTTAGACAGGATGAGCAAGTAACATTTGAGATGCATCACTAAATAAGGAGCCAATCATGCAAAATCTCCACAGGTGCCAGCCTTTTCTCTTCTTGGCACAGAGTACACTGGTGGGCAAATTCTCTGCAAGTCCACAGACCCCAAAGGGAAGGGATGAGCTCTCTGTGCCCAGTTCACTCCCAATTTATGACCCAGTAATTACAAAAAGTTCCATGGGGAGGATTTTCAAATAGAGCAAAAGCCTAAGAAGATTCCAGTAAAACCCTTAATGCAGAGAAGTAGAACAGATGCATTCCTCTTCCTACCAGCCCCCCCAAAAAAGTGTAGATTCTATTCTAAGGGCAATGAGAAGCTACTGCAAAAATTAAACCAAGAGAGTGACACGATTTGCATTGTTAAGGACCATTCTGGCTGCAGTTTGAAGACTATGTTGGTAGAGTGATAGCAGGGAGACTAGTTGGGAAACAGGTCAAAATATGATTGCTGGGCAGAATGATGGAAGTAGCAAAGAGTGATTGAATTCTGTGCTAGCCATTTTACTTGAGTTATGACTTTGTTCAAGCCAATGAAACTCAAATCTCTGCCTCTGAAATGGAATCCTTAATGTGTGTTCTGTTTTTCAAAGTTGTCTTAAATGGAATAGAAGTGGAAAGAAGTGAACGAACAGGTTTTGTTTTAGAAGTTGAACTGAAAGCACTTGCGAAATCGTGTGTTGCAGGGCGAAGAAAGAAGAGTTAAGAGCTCCACACGTACCTTATGAACCAGCCACCAACTACACTGCATCATTTCATATTATACTAGGCCTTCTCATGTCACCATGGCTTGTATATGTTGATCCTGCTACTTAGACCACCTACTCTCTAACTTTCTGCCTGGCTAATACTTACTGTTCCTTCAAATTGTAATTAAAATGTCACTTGCTCTCTAAAGCCTCCCCAATCTAAATTAGAGGCTTCTCTTTGACCTTTTAAGACTCTGTGCATGCACTCCTCTGAAAGCAATTAACATACTAAATTATAACTGTTGATTTAGATTCCAGACTCCCCAACAGCTGAGTGTGTGATAGTGAACAGGGAGTGTGCCTTTCCTCTCTGTTTTACCTGGAATATGGTATCAACTTAACATAGTTCTGTGATTTAGTTAAGAAATTAGTTCACGGTGGGGAGGAGACAAGATGGCGGAGAAGTAGCAGGCTGAGACTACTTCAGGTAGCAGGAGATCAGCTAGATAGCTTATCTAAAGATTGCAAACACCTACAAATCCAACGGGAGATCGAAGAGAAGAAGAACAGCAATTCTAGAAACAGAAAATCAACCACTTTCTGAAAGGTAGGACTGGCGGAGAAGTGAATCCAAAGCAATGGGAAGATAGACCGCGGGGGGAGGGGCCGGCTCCCGGAAAGCGGCGGAGCACAAAATCAGGACTCTTAAAAGTCTGTTCCGCTGAGGGACATCGCTCCAGAGGCTTAACGGGGTGAAGCGCACACGGGGTCAGCGTGGCCTCGGGTCCCGCAGGGTCACAGAAGGATCGGGGGTGTCTGAGTGTCCCAGAGCTTACAGGTATTAGAACGGGGAAGCCGGCTACAGAGACAGAGCCGAGGAGTGAGCTCTAAGCTCGGGTTACCTTGAACCGGTCGCAAGCTCGGTCAGCTCGGAGCGCGGCCGGAGGCCAGGGTGACGGGAGTAATTGGGCATTGTTCTCTGAGGGCGCACTGAGGAGTGGAGCCCCGGGCTCTCGGCTCCTTAGGGCCGGAGACCGGGAGACCGCCATCTTCATTCCTGTCCTCCGGAACTCTATGGAAAGCGCTCAGGGAACAAAAGCTCCCGAAAGCAAACCCCAGCGGATTACTCAGCCCGGCCCCTGGTAAGGGCGGTGCAACTCCGTCTGGGGCAAAGACACTTGAGAATCACTACAACGGGCCCCTCCCCCAGAAGATCAACAAGAAACCCAGCCGGGACCAAGTTCTCCTACCAAGGAGTGCAGTTTCAATACCAAGGAGAGCAGCGGAATTCCAGAGGAGGAGAAAGCAAAGCACGGAACTCATGGCTTTCTCCCCATGATTCTTTAGCCTTGCAGTTAATTTAATTTTTTTTTCTTTTTCAATTTTTTTATCTCTTCCTCTGCTAATTTTTTTTTAACTTTTACCCTTTTCTTTTTTAACGTTTTTTAACTAGTTTATCTAATATATATATATTTTTTTTCCTCTTTATATTTTTTCTTTATTGGTTTTCTTTTTCTAATTGTTTCTTTTTTTCTTTTTTTCTGAACCTTTTTATCCCCTTTCTCCCCTCTCACGATTTGGGATCTCTTCTGATTTGGCTAAAGCATATTTTCCTGGGGTTGTTGCCACCCTTTTAGTAATTTACTTGCTCCTTCATATACTCTTATCTGGACAAAATGACAAGGCGGGAAAAATTCACCACAAAAAAAAAGAACAAGAGGCAGTACTGAAGGCTAGGGACCTAATCAATAAAGACATTGGTAATATGTCAGATCTAGAGTTCAGAATGACGATTCTCAAGGTTCTAGCCGGGCTCGAAAAAGGCATGGAAGAAATTAGAGAAACCCTCTCGGGAGATATAAAAGCCCTTTCTGGAGAAATAAAAGAACTAAAATCTAACCAAGTTGAAATCAAAAAAGCTATTAATGAGGTGCAATCAAAAATGGAGGCTCTCACTGCTAGGATAAAGAATTAGCAATATAGAAGACCAAATGACAGAGAATAAAGAAGCTGAGCAAAAGAGGGACAAACAGCTACTGGACCACGAGGGGAGAATTTGAGAGATAAGTGACACCATAAGACGAAACAACATTAGAATAATTGGGATTCCAGAAGAAGAAGAAAGAGAGAGGGGAGCACAAGGTATATTGGAGAGAATTATTGGAGAGAATTTCCCCAATATGGCAAAGGGAACAAGCATCAAAATCCAGGAGGTTCAGAGAACCCCCCTCAAGATCAATAAGAATAGGTCCACACCCCGTCACCTAATAGTAAAATTTACAAGTCTTAGTGACAAAGAGGAAATCCTGAAAGCAGCCCGGGAGAAGAAGTCTGTAACATACAATGGTAAAAATATTAGATTGGCAGCAGACTTATCCACAGAGACCTGGCAGGCCAGAAAGAGCTGGCATGATCTATTCAGAGCACTAAACGAGGAAAACAGCCAAGAAGACTATATCCAGCTAGGCTATCATTGAAAATAGAAGGAGAGATTAAAAGCTTCCAGGACAAACAAAAACTGAAAGAATTTGCAAACACCAAACCGGCTCTACAGGAAATATTGAAAGGGGTCCTCTAAGCATAGACAGACCCTAAAAGTAGGAGATCAGAAAGGAACAGAGACAATATACAGTAACAGTCACCTTACAGGCAATACAATGGCACTAAATTCATATCTCTCAATAGTTACCCTGAATGTTAATGGGCTAAATGCCCCAATCAAAAGACACAGGATATTAACAGAATGGATAAAAAAAACAAAACCCATCTATATGTTGCCTACAAGAAACTCATTTTAAACCCGAAGACACCTCCAGATTTAAAGTGAGGGGTGGAAAAGAATTTACCATGCTAATGGACATCAGAAGAAAGCTGGGGTGGCAATCTTATATCAGATCAATTAGATTTTAAGCCAAAGACTATAATAAGAGATGAGGAAGGACACTATATCCTACTCAAAGGGTCTGTCCAACAAGAAGATCTAACAATTTTAAATATCTATGCCCCTAACATGGGAGCAGCCAACTATATAAACCAATTAATAACAAAATCAAAGAAACACACCAACAATCATACAATAATAGTAGGGGACTTTAACACTCCCCTCACTGAAATGGACAGATCATCCAAGCAAAAGATCAACAAGGAAATAAAGGCCTTAAATGACACTCTGGACCAGATGCACATCACAGATATATTCAGAACATTCCATCCCAAAGCAACAGAATACACATTCTTCTCTAGTGCACATGGAACATTCTCCAGAATAGATCACATCCTCGGTCCTAAATCAGGTCTCAACCGGTATCAAGAGATTGGGATCATTCGTGCATATTTTCAGACCACAATGCTCTGAAGCTAGAACTCAATCACAAGAGGAAATTTGGAAAGAACCCAAATACATGGAGACTAAACAGCATCCTTCTAAAGAATGAATGGGTCAACCAGGAAATTAAAGAAGAATTGAAAAAATTCATGGAAACAAATGATAATGAAAACACAACGGTTCAAAATCTGTGGGACACAACAAAGGCAGTCCTGAGAGGAAAATATATAGCGGTACAAGCCTTTCTCAAGAAACAAGAAAGGTCTCAGGTACAGAACCTAACCCTACACCTAAAGGAGCTGGAGAAAGAACAAGAAAGAAACCCTAAACCCAGCAGGAGAAGAGAAATCACAAAGATCAGAGCAGAAATCAATGAAATAGAAATCAAAAAAACAATAGTACAAATCAACGAAACTAGGAGCTGGTTCTTTGAAAGAATTAATAAGATTGATAAACTCCTGGCCAGACTTATCAAAAAGAAAAGAGAAAGGACCCAAATAAATAAAATCAGGAATGAAAGAGGAGAGATCACAACGAACACCAAAGAAATACAGACAATTATAAGAACATATTATGAGCAACTCTACGCCAACAAATTTGACAATCTGGAAGAAATGGATGCATTCCTAGAGACATATAAACTACCACAACTGAACCAGGAAGAAATAGAAAGCCTGAACAGACCCATAAACAGTAAGGAGATTGAAACAGTCATCAAAAATCTCCAAACAAACAAAAGCCCAGGGCCAGATGGCTTCCCGGGGGAATTCTACCAGTTAAAGAAGGACTAATTCCTATTCTCCTGAAACTGTTCCAAAAAATAGAAATGGAAGGAGAACTTCCAAAGTCATTTTATGAGGCCAGCATCACCTTGATCCCCAAACCAGACAAGGATCCCATCAAAAAAGAGAACTACAGACCAATATCCTTGAACACAGATGCAAAAATTCTCACCAAAATACTAGCCAATAAGATTCAACAATACATTAAAAGGACTATTCACCACGACCAAGTGGGATTTATTCCAGGGTTCAAGATTGGTTCAACATCCGCAAATGAATCAATGCGATACAACACATTAATAAAAGAAAGAACAAGAACCAGATGATACTCTCAATAGATGCTGAAAAAACATTTGACAAAGTACAGCATCCCTTCCTGATCAAAACTCTTCAAAGAGTAGTGATAGAGGGTACATACCTCAATATTATCAAAGCCATCTATGAAAAACCCAACGCAAATATCATTCTCAATGGAGAAAAACTGAAAGCTTTTCCGCTAAGGTCAGGAACACGGCAGGGATGTCCATTATCACCACTGCTATTCAACATAGTACTAGAAGTCCTAGCCTCAGCAATCAGACAACAAAAGGAAATTAAAGGCATCCAAATCGGCAAAGAAGAAGTCAAACTATCACTCTTCGCAGATGATATGATACTATATGTGGAAAACCCAAAAGACTCCACTCCAAAACTTCTAGAACTTGTACAGGAATTCAGTAAAGTGTCAGGATATAAAATCAATGCACAGAAATCAGTTGCATTTCTCTACACCAACAACAAGACAGAAGAAAGATAAATTATAGAGTCAATCCCATTTATAATTGCACCCAAAACTATAAGATACCTAGGAATAAATCTAACCAAAGAGACTAAGAATCTATACACAGAAAACTATAAAGTACACATGAAAGAAATTGAGGAAGACACAAAGAAATGGAAAAATGTTCCATGCTCCTGGATTGGAAGAATAAATATTGTGAAAATGTCTATGCTACCTAAAGCAATCTACACATTTAATGCAATTCCTATCAAAGTACCATCCATTTTTTTCAAAGAAATGGAACAACTAATCCTAAAATGTATATGGAACCAGAAAAGACCTCGAATAGCCAAAGGAATATTGAAAAAGAAAGCCAAAGTTGGTGGCATCACAATCCCGGACTTCAAGCTCTATTACAAAGCTGTCATCATCAAGACAGCTTGGTACTGGCACAAAAACAGACACATAGATCAATGGAACAGAATAGAGAGCCCAGAAATAGACCCTCAACTCTATGGTCAACTAATCTTCGACAAAGCAGGAAAGAATGTCCAATGGAAAAAAGACAGCCTCTTCAATAAATGGTGTGGGGAAAATTGGATAGCCACATGCAGAAAAATTAAATTGGATCATTTCCTTACACCACACACGAAAATAGACTCAAAGTGGATGAAGGACCTCAATGTGAGAAAGGAATCCATCAAAATCCTTGAGGAGAACACAGGCAGCAACCTCTTCGACCTCAGCCGCAGCAACATCTTCCTAGGAACATCGCCAACGGCAAGCGAAGCAAGGGCAAAAATGAACTATTGGGATTTCATCAAGATCAAAAGCTTTTGCACAGCAAAGGAAACAGTTCACAAAACCAAAAGACAACTGACAGAATGGGAGAAGATATTTGCAAACGACATATCAGATAAAGGGCTAGTGTCTAAAATCTATAAAGAACTTAGCAAACTCAACACCCAAAGAACAAATAATCCAATCAAGAAATGGGCAGAAGACATGAACAGACATTTCTGCAAAGAAGACATCCAGATGGCCAACAGACACATGAAAAAGTGCTCCACATCACTTGGCATCAGGGAAATACAAATCAAAACCACAATGAGATATCACCTCACACCAGTCAGAATGGCTAAAATTAACAAGTCAGGAAATGACAGATGCTGGCGAGGATGTGGAGAAAGGGGAACCCTCCTACACTGTTGGTGAGAATGCAAGCTGGTGCCACCACTCTGGAAAACAGCATGGAGGTTCCTCAAAATGTTGAAAATAGAACTACCCTATGACCCAGCAATTGCACTACTGGGTATTTACCCTAAAGATACAAATGTAGTGATCCGAAGGGGCACATGCACCCGAATGTTTATAGCAGCAATGTCTACAATAGCCAAACTATGGAAAGAACCTAGATGTCCATCAACAGACGAATGGATAAAGAAGAGGTGGTATATATACACAATGGAATACTATGCAGCCATCAAAAGAAATGAAATCTTGCCATTTGCGATGACGTGGATGGAACTAGACGGTATCATGCTTAGCGAAATAAGTCAATCGGAGAAAGACAACTATCATATGATCTCCCTGATATGAGGGAGAGGAGATGCAACATGGGGGTTAAGGGGGTAGGAGAGGAGTAAATGAAACAAGATGGGATTGGGAGGGAGACAAACCATAAGTGACTCTTCATCTCACAAAACAAACTGAGGGTTGATGGGGGGAGAGGGGTTGGGAGAGGGGTGATGGGGTTATGGACATTGGGGAGGGTATGTGCTATGGTGAGTGCTGTGAAGTGTGTAAACCTGGCAATTCACAGACCTGTACCCCTGGGGATAAAAACATATTATATGTTTATAAAAAATAAAATAAAAAAAAAACGAAATTAGTTCACTATTACTTTCTTCCAACCCAGAAGGCTTATGCTTTTGTTGTGGTGGTGACTGTTAGTACTATTTGGAAAATTGCCCCTTCTTACTTATCGTTCATTTTAACAAGTTTAAAAAAAGGGAGGGGTAATATTTCTTTAGTAATAAATTGCTTAACTCAACATCTACATCAAGGCAAAAATGGCATTGGATAAAGTTAAACATGCAAGGAAAACTTTATTCAAGATCACTGCAATAGAGGAGAGAGATCTGAACACAGCCTGAGCTCAACCTGGTAGAACCAAAAGGTAGGACAGCCTTTTTGTTGTTTGTTGTTGTTGTTGCTTTTGTTGTTTTGCTTTAAAGACATCCTAAAAGATGGCATGTGTTTTATTAATGGGAAAAAGCAAAAGCACTCAGTTTCTCCTCTATCATTCTCATCCTATCAAAGTACCGCCTCTTTCTTCAGGTGAATCCAGTATTTTTAGTCTTTTTTTTTTTTTAATTTCTTTTCAGTGTAACAGATTTCATTGTTTATGCACCATACCCAGTGCTCCATGCAATATGTGCCCTCCTTAATACCCACCACCCTGGCTCCCCCAACCCTCTTAGACTGTTGGTGGGAATGCAAGTTGGTACAGCCAATTTGGAGAACAGTGTAGAGATTCCTTAAGAAATTAAAAATAGAGCTTCCCCTATGACCCTGCAATTGCACTACTGGGTATTTACCCCAAAGATACAGATGTAGTGAAAAGAAGGCCCATCTGTACCCCAATGTTCATAGCAGCAATGGCCACAGTCGCCAAACTGTGGAAAGAACCAAGATGCCCTTCAACAGAAGAATGGATAGGATAGCTTTTAAAAGCAGAGGGAGGAGGACCCTTAGGCCTAATTGTGTTTGCTAACTGGCCGTTTTACCCCATCACACTACTGAAACTAAACCTTCCAGATGGGAAATGGCCTTACAACTTGGAACAAGGCACCCACAGAAGTTAGGCTCCCACCCTATCCTACCCCTCCTACAGAGACTGGAACATAGGGGTTCTATTTTCCTTAATTATTTGTTTTCACAGGGTCAGCAGATCTTTCAGAAAGACATCTACAGGTTGCAAAACTGGTAAGAAGCTTTTAGGAAGATTTACATCTCAAAGGGGCAGAGAAATCCCAAATTCTAAGGTAAATTCTATAAGAAAAGGGAGGTTAGGGCCTCCAGTCAAGGAGGTTAGGGCCTCCAGTCAAAGTCTGATTAACTTTTAGTCAATAGAAATATTAGGGGTGTCTTGGTCATCTACCAAGTTTAAGATTTCATTTACTTTGTTTACTATCAAAGCACAAAGACTATCAGATTATTACTTTAAGATATAATTGCTAGTACACATGCTATATATCCATTTATCAGGTATCAGGAGACACAACAGCCTTTCACTCTTTCCGTGGGTGTTACAGATCTCCCAGTTCTAGGGAGTGGTTTATGATGATGGCTTTATTTTCCATGAACTGAGCAGCTGGTCTGATTTACAATTCTCAAAACTATGTATGCTTGATAGATTTGCTCATGTTTCTAAAACCAGTTGGCACAAGAATGAGACCAAAGATAGCCTCTAGGACTGCTGGATGTTGTGGTAGACTCCATTTGAATCCCATGTACTTCAAGGCCTCCAGGGGGGAAAAAAAACCTACTGGATTCAAAGATTCTATTTCTTCTATTGACAAGGTCTTTGATAAAGCTTTTGTTTTGACAAGATTTTAGCCTCAGTCTTACTGATTTCTCAAAATGTAAAATCTCCCTCAGAAATTCAGAGCACATCTTGTGATGTTAATAAGTAGACTTTTTATTATGGTGGGGGTGTATCTTTCTTTGTTGTCATAGTGTTTGTGTGAGAAAGTGGCTTGGGAGATGCTATTTGTTTGGAATGTAAACAAATGTGGAATATTTCATGAATTCCCTTATCTCTCATTCTCATATTTATCTGTTGGAGACTCAGCACTTTGCAGCCTCACTCTAAAAACATTTTCATCTCATTACCAAAGCACTGCTGTATCATCATTTTGAAACTGGAGGGCCAGATTGTGTGACTGATGGGTGGTCAAGGACTGCGGCACCCAGACTGTCAAGCACGGTTTCTCAACTCATTTCACAAGAAAGACAGTGTTTGAATGAGGGATTCAGATTCAGTTTTTGGTCTTCTAGTGCATTTTGATAAACTCTGACTTTGCCTACCTAGAGGGTCTAGAAAGGAAACCCAAAGAAGCTCTGGACACCAAAGAATCAGATTGGGGGCAAGGAGAACATGAAAAACCATGTTCACTTCTTTAGCTGGATGCATGCCTTTCTCACATTTTTCTCTCCTTGATTAAAAAAAAAAAAAATCAAGATTGGTATTTTTAATTACAACATTGCTACAGGTAGAACTGGAAGTCTAAATGCTTGGTGGAAGGTATCCACTAGAGCCTTGCTACTCAAAGTAGCAAGTAGCCACTGACATCACCTGGAAGTTTGTTAGAAATACTGCTGGAAAAAAAGAAAAAGAAATAGAGCCCTGGGTCTCACCCAGACATAATAAATCAGAAACCCAAGACCTTTATATGCACACTGAAGTTTAAGAAGCACTGCACTAGGGAATAAACTTCTTGGCCTATTAGTAAATGCACTGTCGAAAATGGCAAAACAAAACAAAGCAACCCCCCACCACCAAAACCACAAAAACCCAACGAGGTGCACTAGAATATCACTTAGCTTTGAGTAACAGAAATGCAGGCATGTAGATGTTTAAACAAATATGGGGTTGCAGAAACAAAGACCACCCAAATGAGAAGGGTATCTGCACCCGTGTCATTTCTGGATGCTAGAAGCTTAGAGTTCAAATATTCTGCACTCAAGCCTGTACTTTGGGCAAAACAAGGGGGTGGGGGGAACAGGAATTGGGTATTAGAGCCAACCTATGGTATCTTCCACATACATGTTTAAAGAAGCATATAATGTAACCAAATATGCAAAAGTACCTCAAATCATCTGCAATTATAAAATGAAGCCCCAGGTTCATAATACCAAAAGTTATAGTTGTGTCACTCATAGTCTCTATAGGTATTTTTCTGCCCACATAGGATCACTCCATGGCTGAATCATGTGCCGTGACATGTGTCAGGTATATTAATTCGCATGCCTCTATATCCGTATCTTTAATTCACATTCCTACAACCACCTCATTAGGTAGGTACTACAATTCATCCATTTTACAGATGAGGAAGCTGGGGAGACGGAGCAATCTGTCCAGGCGTACAAAGCTAGAGAATCAGAGTCAAGATTTAAAGCTGGTATACTGCCTTTCATTAAATGCACAGTTGTAGAAATGAGGAATTCAATGTAATGGAAATAAATAAGTGTGATAATGGAAAAGTGTGGAAGTGTGGAGAGCCCCTGAGAGTGTATCACAGGGGGACACAGTGTAATTTGTGATAGGTGGAGAAAGGTTCTCTGAAATAGCCCTATTTAACTGGCAACTAAAGGATTCACTGGAACAAGGCAGATGGAAAACTGGAAAAATTCCAGATGGAGGGGAAAGCATTGACTTATTTCTGGTAAATGAGAGTATTCAACTGGAAAAAAAAAATCCATTTAAAGAAAGAAGGCTTTCCCAAGATAGCACCCATGGGATTGGTGGCATATTTCGCTAGATCAGAGCCGAGATCCAATCTTACCAAAACTCTTCGCTCCTACTAAGATACAGAGTTACAGTATTTACATATTAATTAGTACATGTTCAAACTGCCACTTTTTCTGAAGTTCATCTTTGGCTTTGAAATATGGAAACTCAAACTTTCTACATGTCCCCCAAATTTTCCACCCTAAGGTTTACAAATAATTTAGGGGTTTCCATAGAACCTTGGGGTTTCCAAAATCTGGGATGGACCACAGCTTCTTCCATGCTAAGACCCTCCACTTCAAGACATAGCTCACCTCGTTTACAGTTCGTTGTCGGTACTGGAGAAGATGAGGAAATTCGCTTGGGTTGTTAGGTTTTAAAGAGTATGGATCTAGAATCCAGGATTTGAGAAATGCACAGTATTTTTCAGACTCGGAGATTTTATTACAGAAGTAAAAAAATATATAACTAAAAATGTTTGGAAATGACAGATGCAAACATTTTTGATTGAAAATGGAGTAGTGTGAGCCAAATTTAGAACAGAAGAAAAAATTACTGGCGCACATGTGCTTCATAAGACATAATAGCATTGGCATAGTCAGAAAAATTCTACTACATTATAGAACAGCTGTGGCTATATTCATCAGGCCACTTCATGGACTTCTTTTCTTAGCTTGTCAGGCCACTGCATTTGTTTGTAATATGAAATCATTAAAATCCTTTAGCAGGCTACTTACCCCAATAAAAGTACACAAAAAGTACAAATAAAAAGTACAAGTCTCCCCCCCGCCATTTTTTGCTTCCTCCTTATTCCCTTCTAACCTCCAATGTTTTTATTCCTCATCCTCATATCTTACTTTTTTAGTTTTGATGAAATTGAAAAAGTTTTGTATATGCCTTAAAAACTCCATAAGAAAAATACCCCTACCCCTGATTCAAAACAATCATCAAACACTAAAGAAAATTTTCCCTTTTGAGAAATAGGCCACATTTTCTCCCCTCAAATGTCATTGGGTTTTGTGTTTTAGTATTTTTGAATGCTTAACAGGAATTCGAAGTATGGTTCTCAGTGTAGTTTTCTATTGTCGCTGTAACAAATATTCACACACTTAATGGCTTAAAACAACACAAATTGATTATAGTTCTGGAGGCTTAAAGTCCAATAAGGGTCTCATTGGGCTAAAAATAAGGGATCTGATGGATACATTCCTCTCTGGAGGGTCTAGAGGGGAAAAGCCTCTTTCCTAGCCTTCTGTAGCTTCTGGAGGCCACCCACATTTCTTGTTTTAGGAGCCTCTTCCTCCCCCTTGAAAAGCTATTGCATTTTTCTGACCTTCACTCTCTAGTCGAGGCTCCTTACCGCAGCTGGGACAGGTTATCTACTTTTAAGGATTTGTATGATTAGATTGGGCCCACCTGGATAATCCAGGCCCTTCTTCCCATTCAAGGTCTTTTGCCATAATCACATCTGCAATATTTCTTTTTCCGTATAAGGTAAACACTCAGTTTCCAGGGATTAGCATGGGGTGAAGGATGGCTACTGCTTCGCCTACCACAACCTCTATTAGAATTACCTGCATTTCTGGGGTGCGTGGGTGGTTCCATCAGTTAAGCAAGCGTCCAGCTCTTGATTTCAGCTCAGGTCATGCTCAGGGTTGTGACGTCCTGCCCCAACACAAACCCCACGTCCATCCCGCGACCAGTCCTGTGTCTCGGGGGGCTCCCAACCCCACAACTGGCCCGCCAACCAGCTCCACGTCCAGCCCTGCGCTGGGCATGCTGGGTGCAGCCTGCTTAAGAGTCTCTGTCTCCTTCTGCCCCGCCCCCACTCACGTGAGTTCTTTCTCTCTCTCCACCTCTTAAAAAAAAATTACCTGCTTTTCTTGTAGCTAGAAAGAAAGACAATGATTTCTGCACTCTGTTTTTACAAGACTGGATGACAAGAATATTCATTAATGTGTGCTTTTAAGAGTTTCTCAGATTTTTTAAAGTGTATTTTATTATATTATGTTTTTTATTATTAACATATGATGTTATTATTTGTTTCAGGGGTACAGGTCCGTGATTCATCAGTCTTCCAGATGTTTTTATGCACATCTTTCTTTAACTTTGACTAAGTCTGACTTGAGCAGCCTTGAGAACCCTGAAAAAATGCTCTCTGAGGAATCAGCGTTCCTGCAGACGAGGTGGTCACGGCACCATGCGCCACTTACTGCCAACTCCTGAGCATCGCTGTGAGATCTTTAAAAGAATCCTAAAATTTTCCAGTCTTTTAATTTAAGATAAAAGTATACCATATTGAAATAAAAGAACACCTACCAGATGCTTTAGCACAATTTTAAACAGTCTTCATTGTCTTAAACATGTAAAACTTTATGGATAAGGGAGAGCTGTCATGCTCTTTAGCTATTTAATTTGTAGTCTGGATTTTACCCAGCAGAGCATAGTGACTATAAAGCAAACCAAGTGAATGGTAAGTGGCTCACAATGTGGAATCAAAAGTAATCCCCGTGCTCTAATAGCTGGACACAGAGGGGTCTATTATGGGCTAAATTTCTTTCACAATTTGGAATGTCTTCTAGTAACAGATACCATTAATTTCATTATTGTTGCTTTAATTAGCACAGTTTTATTTAATTAAAATTTAATACTAATGGAATGTGAGCACATTAGCATCCATAAAGTAGTTACCTAATAAGGTTTTGATAGTTATATTTTTGGTGAACATCTAACCTGAAGCGTTCAGTGCCATGAAACCATAATCTTCATTTAGATTGAGAAAATAAAATAATAAAATTTATGAATAGTATTAAAGGTAAAAATCTGCCATATACTCCACCCCTCAAAATAAATAAATAATATCTTCCATATACCATCCAATTCTGTAATACTTAACAAGAACATAGGAAGAAGAAAACCATGACCCAGTGGGGTGGGGAGGGTGACAGAGCGAAGAACTATTGGGACAAAACCATGAACGAACATGCTACAAGGTTGGTCCTATTGCTAAATGGACTAGGTGGTGTTTAGTGGTGTCATTTGAGCTGCTCAGGGAAGAGCGCCTCCCAAAGCTCTTCTTTCCTTCAATGAGACATTTATTCAGTGCGACTTTATGTAACCAGACATTTATTTCATTTCTAGGCTTATGTAACCAGACATTTATTTCATTTCTAGATTGTCCTCTTGAGATTTTCTTTGAAAATGCAAACATTCTTGGGAGAAATACCACACTGAGTATCTAATAGATTTAAACTACACAGTTATCTGTCCAGTTTCCTCCAGGTCAAGGAAGCCTGGGAGGAAACAAGCAATCGTTACAAGAATGAGAAAGACACAGAGGATGGAATCCAGGCATTCCCACAATAATTTCATATTTCAATTATTCAAAAATACCTTCGCCTCTGAGCCCAGAACAAAATCTTGTACGCCTGCCAGAAATCCCATCAATGGAAGACATCATCCTTCAATATCCATTCTCCTCTTTTTTCCAAGTAACGGACACCCCCCAAATGTTAGTGGTAGTAACAGAAACAGACAGAACTTTTCAGCCTCTTTATCTTTGTGTGGCCATATGACTATGTTCTTTGCATGTAAGAGGCAGTGATGTTCCTTAAGGAAAGCCATGCCTTTTTTCTTCCTTTTCATTCTCATAGCTCTGGCATGCTGCTATGCGCAAGGTGGGTCGACCATCTTGGCAGGCAGTAGGGTGTATCTACCTTTTAATGATGAGAGAAAGAACAGAGGGAGCCTGAGTCATTGATGGTCATGGAACTACCCCACCAGCTCAGCCGTGCCTAATTTACATGAGCAAGAGCCCAATTTACATGAGCAAGAGCTAATCTTCTTTCTCAGTTAAGCCACTATTATTTTGGACTTTCTGATGCTGGTAGCTAAGCTTAATACTAATTAAAACAGATACTTTAAGATTTAAGAATTCCTTCCACTGCCAGTTTAGGAACAAATAGTATCGGAAAGGAGAATAAGAACTAGGTGAATCAGAAGCAGTGGGCAAGCATGCTAAATAAAAGTAAATATTAAAAATAATAATAAAATAAATAAATAAATAAAAGTATTTTCTCTTTTTTCTTCTTTCTTCTTTTTTCTCCCCACCCATTATCCCCACTCCTTTTTCCTATTTTCTCACATTCCATGGACTCTTAGAAATGTTTTCAAATACCTGCTTACTTGTATTAAGCATTCACTGGCTTCTTTACCATTTATTGAGCAGCTATCAAGCGTCAATGTCACTGGGTGATATGAAGAGTATATGGACGGGTGTCACAGTAACACATAAATTTATCCAGGCAGACTTTGTGTTTCTTCAAACTTAGGGTTGGACCTCATCTTACAAATCAGGAGGTCTGGTGCCCTCAGTTCACAGACAAGGGAACTAGGATTCAAGGATACTACCCATGGCATAGCTAGATGGCAGCAGACTTGCTGCAACCTGGGAAACCAACATTTGGGACCGCTATACCACAGTTTCATTTCAAAGTTTCCCACGGTATGGGCACTTCCTCTACTTTTGAGGTGACATTTAATTTTATAATTTAATGAATGATAAAAGACGAGGTTATAAAATTTTGCCTTTAGCCTCATATATTTGAGAGCTCGGCTTACCTGCTTCCTCCGCTTATTATACCTTGCTTCCTGATAACATGCAGGTGTGTGTGCAGGTGGTGATGGCAACTTTGGAAACCTGCTTTCGATTTGATATTGAGAAATGGGCCACACTTTATTTCCTAGGTAGTAGTGGTTTTAATTGGATTTGTGCAATGGTATGGAAGACGTAACTCTGTCTGTAGAAGCTGGTTAAGAACTGAGCTGCCAAATAGGACACTAGCACCAAACTGTCCTGCCCATAAAGTATATAGAATTGAAAGGAATCATTCAAAGTGGTAGAAACATCCTGGATTAATTGGCAGGTCTGGATACAGAAATGAGAGCAGAAGCAGCTATTTTCCATATTTTTCATATCCTATGGCTGTGTTTCTCCTGTTCACCTTCCTCCCGCAGTGAGGTTTTAATGAATTACTATAAAGGGTGAGATGGTTTAAATCTCAGGGAAGATAAAATCACTGGGCTCCAAGAAAAACAAAACAGATGGCATGCCTTAAAATTTTTGCTTTCATATTTCAATTATTCAAAAATACCTTCTGCAAAGCTGGTGTCTATTTTGTAAAGGGCGTTTACACAGTAAGGAAGTTGCTAAATGAGTTGGGGAAAGCAGGTTAGACTGCTTAAGGCATTTTATTTTTATTACAACAGAAAAGATGTTTTAATTAGTTATTTACAGTGTTTCTGAATTGGAACTAGATGCTTAGATGGCCAAAAACAGCTATCCTTCCTTAGTAAATACAGGCTGATTTCTATCCTGTTTTGCTATTTTTAATGATATTTTAAATATTTAATTAAAATTTAGATTTTGATCAGATTTTTAGATCAAAAAACTTTATTCACAATCTTTAATATATTTTATACTCTACTAAATGCCTATAGCTGGTCCACAAGCAATTATAAGCATATTTGCATTTTGTGCAAGGTTCTGAGAGTATAGGCTTTATGATCTTGGGAAAGTTACAGTCTAATGGGAAGGACATGGATTATTGGAGAAGGAAGGGGAAGGGACCAACTCTTCCTAAAGGAACAGAAAAAGCTTCATGAAAAAGCCCCTATTTGAGTCAGGAGCTGAAGGATGACTGGAGATTTACAAGGAAGATAAGGTAGGGCTTGGGAGAAAGGTCGAGGCAGAGAAAAAAACAAGAATAAATTCATGGAACCTGAGCAAGTATATGGCATATTTGGGTTATATTAAATATTTTAGGGTGGTTGGAGAACTGAATGTCTGGGGGAGAGTTGCAGGAAATAAATCACATAGGTTGTCAAGTGAAAGACTTCTATTCTCCACAGAAACTATTTCATGTCTTTACCATGCTCCTCAACCTCCTGGGCTTGCATCCCATCACACACGCCCTCTTGAATTTTAGTGCATAGTGCTTCACATTACAGTAAAAAACCAGGACTCATCGAATGGACACTTCTTCATCTTTCCATCATTGAATCTATAAATATACCTCCACCAATCTCCATTCCTCCTTTTATGACAGTGACTCAGCAGATGAAATTTCAGAGACCACTTCTGTCCCGTGTTTTTTTGGATTCTATCCCCTTTTGCCTCCTCATGAAATTTTGTCTGCTGAAGTTTTCCTTCTCTGCTGCTTCTCTCTCTCTCTCCTTGACTGTTCCCTCAGATAATGTGTTCTAGTATCGCTCATCTTAAACACAAAAGAACAAGTAAATATATTCCTTGACCCCACATGCTGTTTCAATTCTTGGGGTAAAGTAGTGTGTGCACCAACTATTTCAAGTGCTCCCTTAAAATTTCTAACTTTTCTCAGCCATAAGACTAGGTCTGGCCCATGGATTGTGATCGGTAACACCAAATGTATGGAACATTAAGAGCTGACATACCTCCTCCATTGACCCTTTCCCTGCCACCATGGTGAGCTTAGAGGCCACATGTCCCAAATTGAATAACCACAGGATGGGGGGCAAGGGCTCACTGTGTGAATGAGACAAACATTTATTGTGTAAAGCCCTATGGTTTATCTATTAGAGGCTGCTAGCATAACTATCCTGATAAACAGAACTGCAACTCCATTCCTCCACCCTTTCCACAATCAACCTTCCGCAAAGAGTTTTGCAAATCCTTTTGCATTTCCGTCATATGCATGCCTTTTCCATTTCACTTTTCTCTTGCTGAGGTTACCAACAACTCCCATAGTACTAAAGAGAATATATATATATATATATATATATATATATATATTTTTTTTTTTTTGGTATTTATCTTACTATTCTTAGTAGAGGATAATGTTCTTGATCGCTCCTCTGTGAAATAGTCTTTCCTCTTCTGCTGTTCTTTGTACTCCTCTCACTTTTATGCTCTGCCTCCTTTGGGGACTTCAACTCCTGTCCCAGTTTCTCAATAGCACAGTTCCCAAGGAACTGGCCTCATGTCCTCTTAAATTTCCTTCCCACACTCTTTCTCCTCCGTTGTTCACATCACTGCTTACAACCATTGGTCAACAAATTTCCACCTATGCTATCACAAATCATGGCAATATAAAAGGGACCATTTGATTTGGCAGTTGTGTCGACTTATTTCTGCGTCTTCCTGATATTGTTCAATGTGAACGCTGATATCAGTTATTCAACAACCCTGAGTACCAACTGCCATCTAGGTAATTAAATAGTCCCTGTTCCAGAATATGGTCCAATCCATTTTGGAAGGTTTTAAACTTTTAGCATCATAACTAAATATATGTATGATGAGTATTAACCATAAGCGATAAGGAAACCCTGCCATTTGCAACAACGTGGATGGACCTGGAGGTGAAATAAGTCAGAGAAAGACAAAATTTACTGTATAAATTCACCAATTTGTTTAATCTAAAAAAAAAATGAACTAATACATACAGAGACCATATTTACAGTTGTCAGAGGCAGGGGGCACAAAATGAATTGAGGCTGGTCAAAAGCCACAAACTTCCAGTTATAAGATAAGTTCCAGGGATGTAATGGAAAGCATGAGGACTCTGGTTATTCTACTGTATATTTAAAAAATACTAAGAGACTGGACCTTAAAACTTCTCTCATAAGAAAAAAAGACTGTTAACTAGGTAGAGAAATTGATGTTAACTGAACTTAGTGTAATCATGTCACAATATAAACATATATCTAATCACTATGTTGGACAACTTGAACTAATACGATGTTATACGTCAAGTTTCTCTCTCTAAAACTGGAAAAAAATTTAAGTCTCTGCATAGAAGCCGGAAGAACTAAAATGTGGAGATCGAGATGTGTTTTCAAAGGAAGATGGAATAGAGCATGCTTGCATGTGTGTTCTCTTCTTGCAGTCTCATATGCAACTTGTGTAAGAACGGACATTGGAAACAGAATAAAGGATGAAATATAAAAGCTGCTTTGAGAAACTCTCTCAAATCCTAGGGCCACAAATGCTGTCACCACATTCCCTTCTCTTAGCCAGATTGTATTTCTGGTTTTTGGTTTTAGGAATACAAATGTCATAACAGACATGTCTTCCTATGAAATGGCTTGGGCCAATTAAAGTTGTGAGCGACTTATAGTCAGGGTCATATATTTAGGTTTTATTTCAACTTTCCCTTTGCCCTCCTTTTTTCAAGTTTTCATTTAAATTCTAGTTAACATATAATGTAATATTAGTTTCAGGTGCAGACTTTAGTGATTCAACACTTACATCACCCCATGCTCATCACAAGTGCACTCCTTAAACCCTGTTTCGCCCATCCCCCCTACCCCCCCATAACCATCAGCTCTCTATAAGTCTGGTTCTTGGTTTGCCTCTGTTTCTGCCCCCCGCCCCCACCATGTTCCTTTAGATGTGTCTCCTCAGGCAAGGGAAACAAAACCAAAAATAAACTATTGGGACTTCATCAAAATAAAAACCTTCTGCACAGTCAAGGAAACCATTATTGCGACTTTCTAAAAAACCTTGCTACTGTTCAATTTTTTCACATTGTTTTCCTGGAACCCCCAACCTCAACAACGGTCTTGAGATGAGAGTTTTGAGGTAATGGAGCAGATATAAATAAATTAAATTCATCTACCATGACCAAGAGACAGCTGGGTGGTAGTGATAGAGGCACTGAGCTTATTGTCAGAATACCTAGATATAAATTACTGTCATTTCTCTGAAATTCTGGTTTTTTAAAAAATATGTAAAATAGGAACCATAATATCTATTCCATAGGAAGATAAAATGTTTAAATTTTTGAAACATGTTTAGTATTAGTGCCTTTTTACTCATTGGTTTCTCACAACACATTTTACCAAATCTGGATCAAAACTCACACGATTAATACTAATGGCCATTAAACTTTGCATTTTGGAGTTAGAAAAGACTTCAGCCTTTTACCAGTCCACTTATTTTGTAGGAAACCAAAGCCAGGTGAGTTGACCTGCTTTGGGTAACACACTTAAGGGTAGTCCCACGGCTGAAACCCTGGTTTCCTGTGAGCAGCTCCACGCTCTTGTTACTGGTGGATCCTGCTGTAAGAAAAATGGTCTGGGTCACTGTGTATAACCAGACATCACATGTCAGAGAAGCCACTTCTGATAAGAGAAGAACATTTAGCAATTTTACAACGGTGGTATATGGTAGATTTTGTTCAATGAGAGCTCTTTTCACTAACAATGATTTTTGGTAAGTTACTTCTTAACTCTGAACAACAGCCTCCATAATATCCCTCTCACATAATTGTTGACTCAGTTGGATGAGGGAAAGTTATGTGAATGCACATAGCACAGATATTTGAACCTAGAGTATTCAGTAAATTTGAAATTTGAACCCGTGTTGTAAATTCATTTAATATATCCTGTTAATCTAGCTAATTAGGAAAAAGGAACAAAAATGTTTGCCTCAAATGGTCTTTTCCCCAAATTGTCTAAGAAATTCTTTTAACTCTGTGCTTCTTAATGCTTATGGAAACTTAGCCAAAATGAGTTATAACAACAGTTAACTTCCTAAGGTCACACTTCTGCAACAGAAATTGGATTGCAGCATCCAAGTAGCCGACACAAGTCTCCTTAGATAATCTATTTGTGATTTTGGAACTTCATTTTATTCCTAGTTATTCATTCCAATTCCAGCCCTGGAAGGCTGGAGAGGTGTTTTCTCCTCCCACCCCAAACCTTAGCCACAAGATAGGCAGATCTGCTTGCCTGTCTTATTTTTAAGGCCAACATGACCTCCAAAAGGGGATTGCTTTTAATTGGATCTATTTATATTCTTTTTCATTTCGGCTGGGGCACTGACCCATGCTAGGAGCACTTCTGTCTAGTGGCCTGCCCCAAACTGATACAGTACTTGACCTGTTACACTCCATTTCCTGAGCTACAACCCTGACAGAGTCTATTTCCATAACCCGCAGAACCCTGGCATGACTGGGATGACAGACTTTTTCTCTAACAATTGTCTTCTCCAAAACTCGCTTTCGATACGACTACTCCATTATTAACAATATACTTCTTGTTAACAATGGAACTGTGTTCTATGCCGCGGCTGTGTGACTGTATAGTAATTCCTTGTGGGAGTCCTCTAAACTCACCCTGTCATTTCTCTCACCGGGGTGAATGACTCCAGCTAGGGTTTGTTTTTTACCTTCCTCAACTGTTAGACATTATGCTCTTTTTTTTTTTTCCCTCTGTTCCTTGATAACTTTTCCATTAATAGAAAGATTAATAGAAATTTGGTGAAATCTTGAGAGACTCAGTTTATAGAGCGGCCATACAACTTTATGAATGACTGTTAAGTTTAAGGGCAGATTTCTATGTTCTTAAATGGAAGGTAGTAGATTCATATGCCACTAAAAGATGTACAATACATGCTGATATCTTGTTAAATGAAAATGAAATTGTAGAATAACATACTCAGCATAAACTTCTATTTCCCATACACACAAATTAAAAATATCAATGAAGAGAGCCTGAAAAAGACCTGGAAAATAATGCATATACTGACAACAGCTGTTATTTCTGTGGAATGCAATTAAGAAGGATGTTCCCTTTCTATTTTACACATTTCATAATAGTTTGAATATTTGTAATACATTACTCTTTTAATAACTTTGAAATCAGAATAAAATGAGTTTTAAACATTAATAATTAACAAAAGAAACTGGAGAAGTTGTAAGCAATCATATACTGTTCCAGAAGGATACCCTGTTCTTCTAAGCAACACTGTGTTCGAGAAGAGGCATGTTGACATTCCTTATGAGAGCTTCTGAACATTTAAGTTTTAGTTTTAAACTAAGATTACATAACTTCTTACTAGATATGTTTCCTGAGGCAGGGAAAAAAAAGCAAAAATAAACTACTGGGACTTCATCAAAATAAAATGCTTCCACAAAGTGAAGGAAATAAATCAACAAAACTGAAAGGTAACCTTAGGAATGGGAAAAGATATTTGCAAATGACTTATCTGATAAAGAGTTAGTATCCAAAATAGATGAAGAATTTACAAAACTCAACACCCAAAAAATCTGGATAATCCAGTTAAAAAATGGGCAGAAGATGTGATAGACATTTTTCCTAAGAAGACATACATCTTTCAGCATCAGGGAAATACAGTCAAAACTACAATGACATATCACCTCCTATGAGTCAGAATGACTAAGATTAACAACACAGTAAACAACAGATTTTGGCAATCATGGGGGAAAAAAGAGAGGAAAACCAAGAAATAGACTCTTAACTACAGAGAACAAGCTGTGGGGAGGCGGGGGTTAAGTTGGTGATGGGGATTAAGGAGGGCACTTGTCACTTGTGATGAGCACTGGGTATTGTATGTTAAATGTTGAATCACTAAAGTCTATACTAGAAACTAATATTACACAGTATGTTAACTAACTGGAATTTAAAAACTTGAAAGAAAAAAACTAAAACTAAGCTTACCTATTATGGGTTCTTGCATCTTTCTATTATAGTATAGTTCAAAATAGTAATTTTGAACATATGTTTATGCAACTTAAAATACTTAGTTAGGCATATAAAAAGTGAATTTTTTAGTGTCCTACATTAAATGGTTTCTCTATATATACAGGGGAAATAGCAGTAGTTAAATGTATGAGTTATAGTATAGCTAAAGATACAATATGTAAGGTTCCTTTTCTTTCTCTGTGGATGGTTCTTGACATATAGTATTGTTACATTATGTTTTGCCCCAAGTAAATATTTTAGATACATTCACTTTATCTTTTTTTATGAGTATGTATAAGCAGAATTTTTCTGCAAGTTACAATCTGTAAAAGAAAATTTTTGCACTGGACACCTGTTAAAAACGGCAAGACAGATTTTATTCAAACTACTGCAGTAGGAGAGAGATTAAATTGCTCAGTATGGAAGAGCTCAACTCCAAATCCAATGAAGATAGCTGGGCATTTACAGCTAACAAGCAGAGTAAGGGGGTCCATGGATGGGAAGCTATAAAGAGGAACTCGATTATACATTAAGGGTAGGAGTATTTTTGCTAAACTGACTTAACAGGACTCTTGGCTAAAAACAGGCTAAAATAATCAGATATCAAGGGTTGGGAGAACTCTTCATAAACCAGTTTATTAGGATTCTTTGCTAAAACTGGGCTGGCACACAGAGGTTGAGACCTGGTCAAGAAGAGGGCTCAGAGGACTCAGACTGACGTTTGTTCAAGGAAGGTTTGCCAAGTCCCATAACTGGCATGTTGAGAGAATGCCAAGTTTCTTAACCAAGATTGCCAGAATTTCCAGCAAACATCAGGGCATTTCTCTACCATTGCACCTGCTTAAGGGAGGAAAGTGACACATGAGCTTGTTCAGCCCATGAGAGAAATGCAGAAAACAGACTCATTCCATTGTTCCAAGTGAAGTCACTCTTTCCTGTGTGCAACACAGGGTGTTTCAGTGTTGACTTTGAAGCCACATTGCCTGGACTCACATGTATCTCACTCTAACCCCTCCTCTATGTCTTTGGACAAGGTACCTACCTACTACTTCTAAACCTTTGTAATTTTTTTGGTAAATAGGGACACTAATGGTAACCATCTCATTATTATAAGCATTAAATGAGTTAAACTATGTAAAGCCCCATGGCCATAAGAAATCATCCCAAGAATTAGACGTGTTTACACAAACTAAGTGCCTTTAATATTATCGTGCCCATAGTAAGTGTTCCATAATTGTTTACTCTTCAGTCTGCAATGCTTTTTCTTTCTAGCCATTTTTTCTTAGGATCTATTTGGCCTTCTCCAAATCTCCTCACTAGAACCATCACCATACTCTCTTTAGCAAGTTTGAGATAACTCCTTTACCAGTTCCAAAAATTGTGCCTATTTATTTTCGGTTGGGGAGCATCTAGAGAGTTTTTACAGTGCTAAAGTATTTTTATTATTCTGAGCAAAGGATGTGGGAGAATTAGGGTCATTATTTAATGATGAAGATAGTGGGTTCCTATAGCATATATATGATAATTTCAACTTATTATTTACATAAATATATATGCAAATTGAATCATACCATTCTAAATCCTCTGATGCATCCTATTATTTGTACTTAATTAAACTTCAATTCTTTGCTATAATGTTTTGCATGATTTCGACTCTTTCTATTTTGTACATGAAACTCTTTACTTTAGACACCTGCCACAGTAGGGCTTTTTATAGTTCATTACATTTGCAAATTTCATTTCACCTTGGAGCTTTTGCATGTGCTATTCTCTCTGCCTGGGATACTTTTCCTCCCATTCTTTGTATGGAATGCCCCTTCTCATCATTTTTGTTTTAGTTAAAATATTACTTTCTCAGAGAGACTGACCCTAACCACATGTTATCACTCTCTGTATCAGCCCCTTTTGTGCTTCTTAGATAAGACTTATAATTTTAAATTCCTTTATTGGTTTGCTTACTTATTTGTTCATTGTATCCATCACTGGAATGTAATTTGCATGATTCAAATTATACATTTGTAAATGATCAGTGGGTTTCCTCATTTTATATTTTACTATTTTCTTAGACACTATGAGAAGTATAAATTTTAGCTTCATTTTGCAAACGAATTTCATAAACTTTAATATTGAAGGTAAAGCTATCATTAAATTAATTTTTAAAACCCGTGGAAATGGTTTTCATTGGATCAACAAATCCCCTGCTTTGCTGTGAACCCACAAAAAGTCTATGCTGTGATCAAGAGGTGGAACTTACTGTTTAGAAAATTACAATGAACCTGTCTATTTTCATCTTCTGGTTTGAGATAAAAGGGGGAAAAGTGTTAAATCAAAGTAAACAGAATGTTTACTCTGCTTTCAGTTTTAATAATTAAACTATTATTTACAGTTAGGGAGTTTTACTGATACACACCTTCCTTCCCTGTTTTTCCATGATCCTGAATATAATTTTCCTTTTATTTTTCCCAAGACCCCCTTATATCTCCCTTACTTACTTTAAGTAAATCATCTCTGTAAATTTCTTTGCACAATGAATGGTACTTATTTCTTCAAGGTCTTATGCTTTGGTGATGTATATTTGGACTCATTCATAACTCACACTGAGGTCCTGATTATAATGTTTGCATTAGAAAAAAATTCTCTGTTATGTGGTATCAAATAGTCATATGTACTTAAAATTTCAGTAACTTTTTTACAAATATTTTCTGAGCATCAGTTATGGTCAAACACTACGCTGGGTATAGGGTATATGTTGGTGAAATAAAAGGATTCAAGTTTTGGACAAATTCAAACTAGCTTTCTTTAAACTTGAAGTAACTTAAGGGCCATGTGTAAGTTACATGGAATCTTTCCAATGCTCCAAAAGATACTTTTCTGTCTCTGTCTAATCACAGGGCATATGAGAACTGTCACTATGGCTCTTCCATACATTGTCACCCCTCCCTCCCACCCCCAAGCTTTGTTGAGATAACAGTGACAAAATCATAAGATATTTAAAGTGTACAACATGATGATTTGATATATGCATCCATTGTGGAAGGATTTGCCCCAAGTTAATTAACACACCCATCACCTCACATATTTACTTTTTCTTTCTTTCTTTCTTTCTTTCTTTCTTTCTTTCTTAGAACACTTAAGTTCTATTCTCTTAGCAAATTTCAACTCTATAATATAGTATTATCAACTATGGTCATGTATATATATACATTCAGTTCTCAGACCTTATTTCTCTTACAACTGGAGCCTGTACTTTGTTTTCTGTGGAACAGGAAGGGGTTGTGGAACTGGTCAGTAAGTTGTTATTTCCAATCTAAAGCACAGGGAGAGCTCCCTATTTCTTTCCCTGTGCATGGACAGAGGAGACAAGGGGTCAGATCCGGCAGATGTGCCCGTGGTCTACACATTTAGGATGACTGGCATGACCAGGCTGAAAAAATAAGACCAGGGAGGTAATTGACCTTCCTGAGACAAGCAGCGCTTGTACAAAGAAAATACAACTTGAAACAAAGGAAATGGTAGAGAAAAGGAAATAAAGACACCTTGTATGAGAGTGAGCTCCACGCAGTGAGCACAGCACAGGAGAAACTGAGCTCATTAAAAGCGATCGGACAAAATATGAAGGGATGAAGTCGAGTTCGGCTTGGGGCCGTGGCAGAGGGACCGACAGGCATGAATCCCCTATTCTGTGCTGGGTGCTGAGCGAGGGTTTGCATGTGCTATCATGTATCATGGTTGGTCCTCCTCATAACCCCAGAAGGGAATTTTCATTTCTATTTCCTCGCCTCAGAGAAAGAACCAGACTCAGGCTAGCTCCATCGCTGCTTATGTTCACACATTAGTCAGTGGCAGAGCCTGGACCACTTCCCAGGTTTGTCTAACTCCCAAGAATTTTTTTTTTTTTTAACACATTATGCCACAGATCCCAACTCAAAAATTTTTTTGGTGGGGGTGCTGCAGATAGGTAAGAGAAATGAGCAAAATTGGCTGGGATGTGAGGCATGAGGGGTGGAGGACACAGCGAATGGGAGACGGGGGAGAGTACGATTCATGGAAAGGGTGCTCTGACCATTTAGCTCCGGAGAGATTCTGCCGTGTGGAGATGTGGGCTTGGTGTTGTCAGATCTTCAAACTTCACAAGACAAGCTGAGAATTTATGTTTTTATGTGAAACCTCTTAATTTGTAGATGCTGCTAATTAATTCAGTATTTCAGAAAGCTGTTGACTGATCAAGCAAAACTGCTCTGAAAGCTGAATTCAGCCTGGAGACTACAGGGTGGTGACCTTTCTGTTACACCCTGCTGTTGGGGGCTCTCTTGGCACTTAACACATTAAAACCCTCTGTGACATAATGGCTGGAGATTGTGTAAATGCATAGAGAGTCAAGAGGCTCCGGTCACATAATAGCTCATAACCAAAATAGCTCATAAATGGAAAAGCAAGTAGAAGGCAAAAATAATGCTCTGCCCCTGTCCCTGGAGGGATTCTGGTTAGAAGAAGAATAAAGGTAGATAATTCACCTCTCCCAGTGGTCTGTGGGGGTTCGCTCATAACAACTTGTGAGAACCAAATCTCAAATATCCAGGAATTGTGGGACTGTTAACACACAGTTAGCTTGAAATTCTCCCACAACCATGGGAGAACTTGCAACACAGAAATCTGCCAACACTAAAAAAATCAAAGTTTCCCCCACCCCACCCCAGAGAGATAGCGTGCTAACCCAGCAGTGCCTGTAACTTATGAAAATGATTGTTTGCAAAATAAAACCACTTACATTTACTTATAATATCATGTGGTTAACTCCTAGTCATCCCTCTGTCTCTGAAGTACTAACTTAATAAATCTAATGAGGAATGAAAGTTTAGGTGAATTCAGCTTTTCAGTCGGTGACTCTGCAATCATGACTTTGTGACTGACCCCCTAGGAGCATCTATAAAAAAAACAACTGCATCCTGAACAGGAAATAAATCATTACATAATTCATTTTAAAATCAGCTGGATTTAGAGAGCCCTTCCACTTGCTACTGTCTTATTCTAAGAGATTTACAAATTATCAAACTCAGTTTAGCCTTCGGGACAAAACTGTAAGGTAGAAGGTTTAATGTTATTGTTTTACTGTTTAGGAAACAGGCACAGAGAAGTCATACAAACAGTGGATTGTACAGTTGTGATTTGAATCAGGTACTCTCGTTGTAGAGTCAGCTATCCTACTGTCCACTTTACATACTACCGGTTATACTACTAAAAATATGAATGACCTCAAAGCAAATACTCTCGATTCTTGATTGTACACAGACTTAACAAGACAGTGTAGGAGATAATAAGGTTTAAATAACAAGCTTGATCCCTGGGTCCCATTGGGTGATAAATAAATGCAATTTCTTTCCTTTCTCCTCCTGAAGTCTAAAGACACTTCACGTAATCACGACTAAACAGAACTGCCAAGTTACATCTCCAAACACTTGATACATCTTAGTAAGAAAGAAACATAAAGCAAATCGTCCACTTTTACCTAACAACAGACATGCCGGTCCTGGGACACAATCAGGAAACTGAGTTACGTTCGTTTCTAACAAAGTATTGTCCCCAAATTGTTATGATTGATAAGACCCAGCATCCAACACTTAAAGTTCTTCCTGAACTTTCCACCTTCTCTTTGAAAGACAAAGTAAATTATTTAAGTTAGTGCTCTGATAAATCAGTATAGTGGGCTATGTGGTATTATGTATTATAAATCCCATACATTTTTATGCATTTACTAATGCGTTATATGTTAGATATCAAGATTAGAATGCACATTGTTCAACTGTTACAGGAATTCTGAGAGGTACAGTTTTTGTTTAGCTGTGCCTGTGTGCTGTGGACATTTACTTGTAAAGCTTTTCTGTGACATGGCTATGGATAGGTAGATTTCTAATTTCTCAGTGTCTCTGAATATAAACTTCTTTTATAGGGATCATCAAATAAATTGCTATAAATGTGTAGGGTTTACATTAATTTTGTACTTTTTAAAAAAAGATTTTATTTATTTATTTGAGAGGGAGAGAATGAGAGAGAGAGAGAGAGCACAGGAGGGGGCAAGTCAGAGGGAGAAGCAGACTCCCTGCTGAGGAGGGAGCCCGATATGGGACTCGATCCCCGGACTCCAGGATCATGACCTGAGCGGAAGGCAGTCGCTTAACCGACAAAGCTACCCAGGAGCCCTGAATTTTGTACTTATTTAAATGATTTTGATCCTAAAGAAAGAAAATTTCTTTCCCTAATTTGTCAGGTAGCCAAAGGCCTAACTTTTTTTTTTTTTCCTTAACATTGTTGTTCCATACTAAGTTCTGAGAAATTTGATTTTATTCTGATACCATATTTGCAATCAAGGTTCCCGGATTTAGCCATATTTAGGAAATTAAATAGTTCCTTACAAAGCTGTTTAGCACTTGGCAAAGTTTACAGTTGCCATGTAAATGATCCATGTCCACTGAATGCTATGAAAGGGAAATGCTGAAATGCCCTGTATCTTTCAGGGAGCTTGGGAAATAAGATGGAAAATATAATTAAGAACTATATAGGAAAGGATTTATAGGTGCTGAGTGTTGTAGAGAACGTAAATCCAGAAGCTGTGCAGATAAGAAAGAGATAACGTCGGGTCATGTGCTAGGCATAGCCATGGCCCCAGTCCTTGAATGAAAAGATAAATCAGGGTCAGACTTGGGAGAATTTATGGAAAAAGTGAGATTTCAACTGGATCTTGTAAGATGGGTAGGTGCTGGATATGCACAGAAGAGGAGGAAGAGCCCTCTAGATTGCATACATCAAGTTATCATGCCAGGGATTAGCATCTGATGTATGCAGGGCAGTGTGTCAATCTGGCTGGGGACTCCTACTGGGGACATAAGGCTCTATCCTCTCATATAGACCATATAAGCTATGTTTTCTCTTCCCAGATTTGAACGATGCTGGAATTATAGTCACATAGATGTCTGAGCAGAATTATTTATCTGTTCTTAAAGTTGTATTCTTAGAAGAATAATGGGAAAGCCAGAGTTGCAGTCTCATGATTGATCCATTCAACGTATCTTGAGTACCTTAGATGTGCCTGGCATCCATCTGTGCACCGAGACATAACACAGAGCACATCCTGTTCTCTGTCCTGAAGGAGTTTACCATCAGGTGAAAAAAATGGAAGAGGTAAACAATTAGAATAACTTTGATTTATGGGTTTTGTTCAAAGGGCCACAGGGGTATGGAGGGAGGAGTCACTCATTTTAAACAAGATGGACTGGATGTCTTCAAATAAGAGTTGATATTTGATCTTGACAAAGAGTGCTGCCCAGAGAAAGAGAAGATAGTGAAAATTAATATGAGCTCATAGACAGGAAGACCTTGGGTTGTTAAGAGTCTACCACTGCGCCTGGGTCAGGCAGAGGTACAATAACACGTAGTTCTTCTTTGTGTGCGTGCACACACATGCTTTTGGGTTGAACTAACTGCAGGGACAGTCCATAGAAAGAAGGTGGTGATGGTGTCATGTTGTCTTATGATAACCTGCTTGGCCCTGAAGTGTAGGGTTAGATGAGAGCTGTCCTCATTCCCGCAAGTGAATAGAGATTGGACACTTCTGTTACATGTCTCTAATCATAAAAGCAATTTATTTGTCTCATATTGGAAAGTGATGCTGTCAGTCGTGTTATTTCCTTCATTGAACTTAAGATTGACTTTATGCTGTTCAGTTACAAGCACCATAAACTCTCCTGTGACCTTGTGCTCTAGTTGCATGCAAACCTCTTTGCTGTAGTCTGGATATTATTGACAATACATAATGCATTGAGAAGTCCTTGAAAATATGCCACAAGGCTTTGCTCCAAAGAAGTGTATTACATTGCTCTATAGATGACCTTTCATTACTCAGACTCCATTAGAAGACTGGAGCTGCCCTATTCTCCCATACCCAGGGGGGTAGCGGTTCTGGGACCCTTTGGAGCATCTTTATGGGCCATTTGAGAAAGCAAATAAACATTCAGGATTTCCACTACAGACCCTCAATCCTATGGAGAGAAGCTAGATCATGTGTGATGCTGAATTGCTCATTCACTCATTTATTTTTTTTTTCAATAAGCATTTATTAAAACCAGGCACTTTGCTTAACCTTAGGAAATCAAAGCTGAATAAACCCCAGTGCTTGCCTCAGGGCTTTAGTATCAAATAGGAATATATAATAGAGTGAGGGTTTGCCATAATGGATCTGAACAAAATGTTATGGGGACAGAAGTGGGAGCACTTCACAAAGTCAGCTTTGGGGAGTCAAGGAAGGCTTCAAAGAGAAGGGGAAGCTTGAGTTGATACAGAGAAACCAGATAAGCCTGGAGAACTGTTTCATGGGAGCTGCTGGGACTGAAACTGGGAGGAATATACGTATCATGTCATGAAAGGCTTGATATGACCAAGATAATTATATTTAAGACATCCACAACCAAGAAGGATTTAAATAGAAGAAACAGAATCCAATTTAGGTTTTTAGGAACCGGGATTCAAGCAACAGTGTAGAGGCTGGGATACAGGGATTGGGGTGTTTAGGCTTTAGGAACCTCAGCAGGACTGAATGAGCCCTCACATAACCACAGTAAATGGCCAAAAAAGAGGGGAGGAAGTCAGGAGAAATTAGAAATATTTAAGTGTTAAAATTAACATAATTTGACTAATTACATTTGAAAAACAACAGAGGGGAAGATACTTGAGATACAAAACTCTTCTAGGTATTTTAACTTCTGACTTGATTCTCATTAGTCCTAAATGATCAGTCTTAATTTACATCTCCATTCCTAATGAGTAATTAGGACAAACTATTTCATTTGGCCCCTCTGCCTTTCTTCTGCTGATTTTATGGATGTAATTTTGGTAACAAGTCAAAAATCATGTTCAGCTGTTGAATGGATGGTGGAGAAAGAAGAGAAGGGGGATTAAGGAAAGGAGGGCAGAAAGGGAGAAAGAGAAGGTGAGAGAGTTTTTCTAGTGATGGGGCTTCCACTGTTGGCAAAATCACTTCTTTAGAAACAGCAAGTTAACAAGTTTTGGTAGGGGAGGGATGGGAATAGTGAGTGAGTAGTTTTGGGGTTAGGTTAATTTAGGTTACTGAGATTTAGCCCACAGGTTGTCTTGTGGGCATTTAGTGTGAAGCTCAGAAGATAAACAGGGGTGAGAAGTAAGTAGGCAAAAGTTGAAACCATGGAGTATGAGAGAGATAAATGAGGTAGTTTTTAATATATTTTTATTATAATGAGGAATATGTGCAAATAAAAGACAAGAACCTGGGGGATAACAATTCTTAAAAGGTAGAGCAGAAAAATAGGACATTTTTAGAAAATGAGTCAGTAGGGGACATAGAGGGGCGCCTGGGTGGCTCAGAGGGTTAAGGCCTCTGCCTTCAGCTTAGATTATGATTACAGGGTCCTGGGATCAAGCCCCGCATTGGGCTCTCTGCTCAGCAAGGAGCCTGCTTCCTCCTCTCTCTCTCTGCCTCTCTGCCTACTTGTGATCTCTCTCTCTCTGTCAAATAAATAAAATTAAATTAAAAAGGGGGCATGGATCCTGTTTAAAGAGTCATGAAAGTTACAAATACAGCAGTGCCACAATTCCCGGGTTTGAGGAATATATATTGTAGAAAATTCGTACCATAATGAGTAATGGTTAGGAGAAATAATGCTGGTCTCCAGAATTGTGCAAACAGAGCATGTTCTTAAAAAAAAAAAAAAAAGCATAAAACTACTTGACTGGAGCCTCTGGAAAAGGCAGAAACTTTTTAGTTCCCAATGAAAGATAACAGGCTCAAATAGGTTGATGGAAACAGGGAAATTAATTAACTCACTTAAGCAAAAACATTAGAGTCAGTCCAAATTCCAGGTGTTGTTTCAGGTTAGTTTTCCCTAAAAGAAAACCCAGAAAGTAGATAAAGATTTGAGTGTATGTTGCTTATGAGATGGTCTCAGGGACTCTGTGAATGGAGTGGGGAATAAGGTAGGCAAGAGGAAAAAAGCAAATCAAGATACATAAGTGAGCATGGTTGCCTTGGGGGCAACCTAGACTCCCTCCCCGACACGGTGTAGACTATGCCTAAGTGTTGCTCTACCTAAGAGGTGAAGAGCTAGGATATTCAAGCACAGCTTGTCCTGTCATTGGTCCAGGGTTCATAGGCACACCGACTTGCAGGTCCTACTGCCTGCCACCAGAGAGAGCCCAAGGACAGTCAAGGTCCTTGCAGTGGCAAGCTCTCAGCACGCAAAGGGATACAGATTGCAAAGGGCAAGCGTCTCACCTACAATCCACTTCTGCACTACTTAGACCTACTCCTTCTCTATGTTAACCTGTGCACTTGGTTTTGTCATTGATTCCTCAAGTTAGCAGCTGGCTACAACTTACGAAAAGAAAAAAAAAAAAAGACATCAGGAAGTTAGTGGAACTAGTAGCCGTCATCTAGTAAAAGCAATATTCCCAAGTGTGTCTAGGCTATCTCCAAATTTAAAAGGCCTACCGCACATGGAGATGTGGAATCTCTTTCTCAACGACAGGAAGTAGGAGGTACAGGGTGCAATAAGGTCCTTTAACTTAGGGGTGTCCTAGAGTGACCCAGAACTATGTGCCCCTAAAACCTTACTGAGGTAGTGGACCTCTGAATCTCTGTAGAGTTGAACACCTACCTACTCTGTTTCACATGTATTTTACTTGCGAAGTCATACAGGGTACCTGCAGTTTCCTGTTAGCAGTCTGATCGACTGCATCATTATTAAAGTAGACCAGCATGTTGGGATGCCTGGGTGGCTCAGTGAACTAAGCCTCTGCCTTCGACTCCGGTCATGATCCCAGGGTCTTGGGATCGAGCTCCGCATCAGGGTCTTGGGATCGAGCTCCGCATCAGGGTCTTGGGATCGAGCCCCGCATCAGGCTCTCTGCTCAGCGGGGAGCCTGCTTCCCCTCTCTCTCTCTGTCTACTTGTGATCTCTCTCTGTGTGTCAAATAAATAAATAAAATCTTTTTTAAAAAATGTAGACCAGCATGTTGATTTTTAGAATATCAAGATAATCAATGTTTAAGGTGATCAAGGTGGTCATCTGGACCGTGACATGACAGAGACCAGGAGAGTTAACATAGCCCTGGAGGAAGAGTATTGAGTGCAGGCATTCCAGATGACTGAGTCCCTGTGGTGTTGGTAAAGATTTCAACTGCCAGATACGGTTTTTGCAGGGGCTGCTGTGGTGCATTTTGGGAAAATAATGGAAACACTTGCATCATTTAAATCACTGGGGCCAACCTAGGATGTTGCATTGCTTTTAACTTTCTACCTTGTTGGGATGGGGAAGAGCTTCAGGGGCTCCCGCTTGGCCTTTACTATCATAACAGATCTGACTCCATAGATCCAGAACCTGGTGAGCTATCTGCCAGGTGGCAAGTGTATCTTATTTCAGGATCTGAGAACCTGACCACAGAGTAGGCATATGTACACAGTGGATTTGACCTACTGTGAGATAAACTTGGACCCAAACTCCCCTAATCACCTGACCTCTATATGTGCCCCCACTAAGTGAGGGCTGTGATGGCATTCTTATATTGACAACAGCTACTATCCATTATCTGACAACTCTCAAAACATTTCATTGGTAAACTTTCATCTGTCCTCAGTGGTAGTTAATGATAAGTAGCTTTGGGTCACACCGGAAAATAATTGGAGGAATCACTATTGCATATACTTCCTATGAAATTGCAGGGTCCTTTTTCAAAGGGAACTGGCCTGCTCTTCAGTCGAATGCTCTGTGTTGAAGAATTAGCTTGGGTCTGGAGAGTGCATGAGGGATGAGATTTTTCCTTTGTGGCAGCTGACATTAAAGATCTGCTTGCCTGATCTTGATCTTTTGGGGTTGTATCATCTTACACCTATCAAAATGGCTAAAATCAAAAAGACAAGAGATAACAAGTGTTGGTCAGGATGTGGCAAAAAAGGAATGCTCATGCACTGTTGGTGGGAATGCAAACTGGTGCAGCCACTATTCAAAACAGTATGGAAGTTCCTCAAAAAATTCAAAATAGGATTTAGTAGTTCAGTGATCTTTTGGCTAATAACAGCAGCTTACCAACTCTGTAGTGATTGAATTTACCTGCACTCCCATGTCTTTCAAAGGCTAGACTATTGTAGAAGCGTGTACACCGCCTTCCATTTGTTCCCCATCCCAATGCATCACAGGAAGATTCCTAACCATCTTGAGCCTATCTCATGTCAGGGACTCCACTCCACAAATCAGCTGTGTCCTGTCAGCTGGCCAGTGAGTGATCCAATTCAAGAATTTCGCTTAGAGGGCTTACTTCCTGAGGCTACTCAGGCATCAGCTCTCTAAGGTTGGATTCTCCCAGAAGCAGACTCTAATAGAAGACATGGTGTATTGTACTTTATTTTGCAAGTAATTCCAGGCAGGATCAGTAAGGAAATGGGTAAGTGAGAGGAGACAGGAAGGAAGCCAAGTGAAGACATGTTAACAGCTTACCTCCATGGAAAATGAGGTTCAATTCATCTGGGAATACTGCAAGACAGTCTTGAAGCTATTGTAGCGCTAAGGCATGAGGAAGCTGAAGTATTTGTTCCCCAGCTCTTGTCTATCTTTCATTTATGGTTGTTCATAGGGGTTGTATCTCCCCAGCATTTCTGACCTCCTCTGCCCTCAAGTCAAGCATGCTGCTACAGCAAAAGGCAGATTTCATGCAGAGAGCTGCAGCTGCTGGCAGTAGGAATGCACAGGAATCATAGGTGCTGGAAAGATAACAGCAGGGCACTGAACACTATCTGCCACATATGCTTTCTATTTTATTTTAGTTTTTAAAGATTCATTTATTTGAGAGAGAGAGAGAGAGAGAGAACAAGCAGGGGCATGAGGCAGTGGGAGAGGGAGCAGATTTCCCTCTGAGGATGGAGCCAGACACAGGGCTCAATCTCACGACCCTGAGATCATGATCTATGCTGAAACCAAGAGTCGGACGCTTAACCGACTGAGCCACCCAGGTGCCCCCAGTTTAATAATCTCTTAATGGCATTTAGAGAATCTATTTTACTCCAATCTGGGTTTACCGAGGTGAAGCTGTCAGTTGGCTCCTTATGTCTTTTATGCTTTAAAACTTCTATGATGCATTTTAGATGTCATGTTACTATCGATTTTGTCACTTGTTTTGGCACAGAAGATGTTTCAGGAAGCACGTGTTCTATTATCTGTGAGGGGTAACATATTGAACATGGATTAGGTGATGAGATGAACGAGCCTGAGCCAGGGCCTCCCGGTTTGGGACATCTAGAGCTGAGAGGAAATTAACATTTCTCAAGCACCTGCTATTTCCAGGCTCTGTGCCAGGAACTTTACACACATCATCTCCCTCATCCTCACAACCAGCATATGATGAGGAGGCAGGGATAGTGGTTTACAGATGGGAAAACAAAGGTGCACGGGGGCGGACTAATCCTGCAAAGCTCCTCCAGGTAGTGTGATGACACTGATTCCAATCCAGAGGCCTCTGCATGCTCTGCAAGTTGTGACAGGGGAGGAGGTTAGCAACTGTCTCACACAGCCCACAAATCAAAAATACACAAGGCCTGTGGCCAAAAATACTTCTTTTAAGCTGCAAGTAGGTGTCTTTAGGGGAAATTCTAATGTGACCATCTTCATGGGAATGATCTAGTCTTCAAAATTAAAGAGAGGGGCCTTGGGAGTTATTTCCATTTTGGGGGGGCTACGATGAGAATATATATTTAGTGCCCTTAAGCCCATGCCAGGGAAATGCTCAATAGTTCTTTTTAAGAAAAGAAGTTATAAACTTTTCCACCGTAATAGCTTCTGTTGATTTAAGAAATGCCTTCCTTCAAATACGCCTAGCACGTACACATTCATGCACTTTGAAGCATGTAACGCTCATTCTCAGATAACAACACCTGACTCATTATTTGCATCACTGGCCTCCATGCTACTTTAGAAGATAACATGGGAGGGGATGGAACATATTTTAGCAGTCATGATGCATCCTTCGTATTTTCAGTGCACATTTGAGGAAAAAGTATTAGCTCTTCTACTGGAGTGCTTTTTTTTTTTTTTGCCTATTTATTTATTTCTGCTGTTATAATTTATTCTGTCTCTATCTTCTCACCCACACTATTTTTGGATGAGTAAGGTCACTGACATGTGACATCAGAAGAACGGGGTTCTTGTCCCAACTAACACAAATAGAAACTGTACCGTGGTCAAACACCAGAAGCAAATTACCAGGTGAAATTACCATGTAAAAGAGTTTTCATTATTAATTCAACAAATATTTATGGAGTATTCAATGTGGAATAGGTATCCGGGCAGTCTTCTATTCACTGGGAATAGAGCAGAGAACCAAACAGACACAAATCCCTGCTATGAGAGATTACACTGGTATGTGTGTGTGTGTGTGTGTGTGTGTGTGTGTGTATGTGTTGAGGAGAGAGACAAGAAACAAAACATGGAGTATATCAAATAGTAAAAAGTATTGTGGAGACAGATGCAATAGGGAGGAGGTTGGGCAGTTTGAGGAGTCATGGGATGGTTATGATTAAGCAAGCTGCAAGGTGACCTGAGGACCTCAAGGAGGTAATGGAGCTAGCCGGCGACTACTTGGGGTGGGGTGGGGGCTGTGTAGGTTCAAGAACAAGGCCTTGAGGCAGTTTCTGGCATGGTGGGTTCTGTGAACAGCAGGAGAGCCAATGTGGCAGGGGCAGGTGAGTAAAGGGAAAAAGTTTCAGATAAGTGAGAGAGGTAAAAGGGCCAGATCAGATAGATCTTTCTAGGGCACAGTCAGGACTTTGGTTTTGATTCTCAGTGCGACAGGAAACCACTGGAGGACTGGAGCTGCAGGATGACATAATTAAATCTGTGCTTTACAAATATCACCTGATGTACTATATGTTGGCTAAATGAATTAAATTTAAAAAAAAACCATCACCTGAGATGTTATGTGAGAATGAATAATAAACCGTGGGGGGTACCAATTAAGAGCCTAGTGGAATAAGCTGGATGAAAGAGTGGGCTACGGCCACATGGTGATGCAGAAGGAGTAAGAAGTATAATCTGTGTGCTAGGCATTTTATAGACAGTATCTCATTCAGCTAGCTTTATGCATGTGCTGAAAGAACTGAACTAGTCTGAGTGTCAGTTTTCTCACCTTTAAATTGGGAACATAAAATCAATTTGGTTTTTCAAAATAAGCTTGAGGATGGACAGTGACAGTTCCAAAGAGAAATATAATCAAGCTGAACTTGCCGGCTAGCCTTGGGATGATGTGGTAGGAGAAAAGGCACGGGAGAAAGACCAGTTCCTTTGGAAAAGGCAGGACCTGCTCTGTCCCATGAAACTGAAAGTCCATGTCAAATAAAGAGAAACAATTTCAAAAACTAGTTCCAAAATGAGGCATATGAAACAAAAACAGAAGAACCATCAAAATGACAGAATTACAGAGCAGTATCTTCTGACTGGTGGCTCTGGATGAGCCCAGGACACCCTTTTGGGGTCAGAGCTATGGGAGAAAGAAAACAAGAGGCTCAACCTATTAGCCCTGGCATGAGACTTCTTGCAAAAGAGAAGGCAAGTTGATCATGACAAACCAGTATGGTTCATTCCATCACATCAACACAGGTGGGAAAGTAATGTTGGCACCAGTTACTCACATTTTTTATGGAACGTTTTCCCCTCTTCACCAGTGAGTAAAACTACAAATTCCAAGAAGAACAAGAAACATGTGCTCAGATACCATAGAGGTCACAGCTCTCAGTGCCCTTGCTCTGTATCTTCACCCCTCATAGTGAGGTAGGGGCTTTTATTCATGAGTTATGGGGATCTAGCTGATGGAGCTGAACTATGGACTAAAGGGCATATAATCACATTGAGTGCTGTCTGTACCCCCACAAGGATGGAACTTGAGAGCTACCTGGTAACATCGAATGATTTGAAAATAATAAATATTTTACACATGAATAGCATAATCATAATTAAATCTATATCAGGACCAACAACAGGGCAAACTGTGAATACAGGAAAAGGCTAGTAACTGGCTCCATCCCACATGCCATCGCTTGACCTCTCTGCTGCCCAAAGACCTTCACTAGACGCCTCTAAGCTAGCACATCACAGTTTTGCTGAAACCCCACTCTTCTTTCCAAATTTATTTCAGCTAATACCAATCTCCAAGTGTTGATCCTTACTACATATTAATAATAGCCTGTTTTAGAAATCCATCCTTTTAAAGCTCCTTCCATTGTCTTCCTTGACAACAAGACTCTGAGTTTCCTCTACACTTGTGATCATTACTCTGACTATATTCTTTACACATTCCAGCTTTTCTGTTTTTTACATCATAGTCCTGGTATGTTACCTTTACTTTTATTACTCATATATTTAGCTTGAAGTGCTTATAAGAATTCTGGCAGTAGATCTCAAATAGGTAGTTGGACATATGGGTCAGTGGGTCCCAGACTCAGGCTGAGCTGGAAAAGTACATCTAAGAATCCTAAGAGAACAGATAGTAGGGGAGCCATGGGAGTAGAATGCATCACCATACAGAGAGTAGCAGTGAAGGGAAATATGCCTCAGAGAGATCCCCGGGGAAGCCCGACATTTAGAGTTCAGGCAGAGGAGATTTGGCCACAAAAGGAGCCTGACACAACACAGCCATGGACATAGAAGGCATGTTGCGAGAATGAGAATGTCTGCAACAAGAAATAGGGGATGGTCATCTGACAAGTGCTAATGAGAAATCAACCGAATAGTGTTTACTGGATGTCATTCACTGAAGTCTTAAGGGACATTATATGGGCACTTTTACTGGAGTAATGAGAGAGACGTGAGGATCTCACACATCGATATGAGATGATGAATGTCAGTGAGATTTACTGTGGTGGTCATTTCACCGTATATACGTCAGGTCACCATGCTGTACACCTGAAACTTATGCAGTGATGTATGCCAGTTATATCTCAATAAAACTAGACAAAATGCCAATGGAGTTTTGTTGAAAGGAGATGAATTGTTCACACATGCTTATCTCCACTGCTTACCAAAACCAACTAACATGAAAATAAGGGGATTAAGATAGGTTATGTATTACAGTGATGAAAATGAAAATGTAATACACTTTTTAAAAAAATTTATTTAAACTTTAGTTAGTTAACATATAGTACAATATTGGTTTCAGGAGTAGAATTCAGTGTGTAATATACTTTTGGAAGCCAGAAAGCAGATAGAGATAATAAGTCATTTACGGAACATGTAAATTTAGAAACTATGCTCGTAGAGGGAGATACTAATATGGTTGAAGTTTCAGTACCCCAAAATATCTCAAGGCCCTCCACAGAGCTTCAGATCTTAGAGACACCATGTGTCACAGGAAGTAGATGGTAGGCACAGGAAGAAAAGAGTGGGGTTTTGAAGATCTGTTTATGGAGCACCTGAGGTTGCTGATCTATTGCCCAGTCAGCATGGCCAGAAGCATCCTTTCACACAGCAATCCAGAGGACTTTTTTAACGAAGAAATTAAGCCAAAAAGGCCCAGGACACCTGATACAATAGGAGGGTGTGAGTGTGTGTCTGTGTGTGTCTGTGTGTGTTTGGGTGTGCAGGTGGTGAAGTACAGGATTAAAAACAAAGGAATTAAGTGGATGTTTACATACTGAAGAGTGGGCACCCCAGATGATATTCTTCATCTTGTCTTTTAAATGGCCGAAGCTAGAAACACTCTTCTGGAGGGCACTTAAGGGTTGTTGTATTCATTTCTTAGGGCTGCTTGACAACACACCAGACTGGATGGCTTAAACAACTTAATTTTACCGTCTCAGAGTTCTGGAGGCTAGAAAGTGCAAGATCGAAGTGTCAGCAGTGTTGGTTTCTTGGAGGGCTGTGAGGGAAAATCTGTTCAACTCCTCTCTTCTAACTTTTAGTGTTTTGCCTATAATGTTTAGCATTACTTGGCTTCTAATGCATGACCTCAATCTCTGCCTTAATCTTCACACGATATTCTCTATATGTGAGTGTGTGCGTGTGCATGTGTGTGTGTGCATGAATCATTGTGTGCCCGTGTCCAAATTTCCCTTTTTGTAAGGACACCAGTCACACTGGATTAGGGACCCACCCTACTCCAGCAAGACTTTATCTTAATTACATCTGTAACAACCCTATTTCTAATTAAATTCACATTCCAAAGAAATGAGGGTTAGGACTCCAACATATGAATTTTGGGGGACTACACTTCAACTCATAACAGATGTCGAACTTGAACCAACCCAATATATTTTGGAGTCCCCAGACAGAAAGTTCAGATCGCCCTACAAAGAAGTCAGCTTTAGAAAGCTCTTCCCCCCCAAAAGTGATTCCATTAAGTCATTGGCACTTTGAAAATGAGTCTATAGCCCAAGAGCAAACAACATGCTTTAGAAATCTCCATCGTGAAAGGCAGATCAAAATAAAGAGATGAAAATATCATGGATGACATGAGATAATTATGAAGAAAACAAAGTAATCTTCAAAATATTATAATTAATGTCCTTTGAGAGACAAGGAAAGTTTTTGTGTACCTTATATAAGGAAAAGGTAAAACTAAGAAAGAAGTAACAGTACCAAGAAATATCTCTTGGCTGCTAAAAATATAATAGGAAAATAAGTAAAAAAAGATGTGTGGAAGGTAAGAAGAGGAAATTTCCCAGAAATCATAATGTTAGGGTCTAGATGCAGAAGAGAGAAAGTATGATAAATAGAGTAAGATTTCTGAGGAGATGGGGGGAAGGGAATGCCAATCCAGAAATAAATAGACGGATTATTCTCATTGGAAAAATGGAGGAGTGAAGGAAAGAATGGGGACATATACGTCCTTCCAGATTTGTTAGTGGGACACTGAGAGAACGTCTGTAAAATGGTGTTTGTATATTTTATGTGAAGTATGATGAACTAAGAGCAGATTCTGTAGAACCAGACTGCCTGGGCTTGAATCCTAGCTCTGCCTCTTACTTGCTATGTGACCTTGGGAAGCTGCTGCTTCTTTTGTGCCTTAGTTTATTTATCTGTAAAATATTACTGATAATACTAACCTCATATATAAAATGAGTTTTTGTGAGCAAAAATTTGGAACAATGCCTGGCATAGAAGCTTCAAATATATATATTGGCTGCATAAGTGCAGGTACAGAAAAAAATAAAACATGGTCATTGGATACACTCAATGGGTTGTGCTGATAATGTTTGGTTTTCCGGTGGTCCTAGAGAAGGTCAAAGCAGCAAGGAAGTTTATTGACAAGAGGTGGGAGTGAAAAACCAGAGCATTTAAACTGAACCAGGAGGGAAGTGAACACACAATGGGGTGCTTTTGGTAAGAGAGAAGCTTGAAGGGCCATCGGGCTATAGGATTAGTTGGGACTGATGAACAGGCAGAGGAATGAGTTGAAAAACCAAGTTGGAAGAACATAAATTTGTGGTGAGAAGAGGGATGTTGGTCCTAGCGATATTGGAGTTAGTACTATTTGGGGTGCTGCCAAGGTCCATGTGACTGAAGAAAAGTGATGGGAGAAGGAATCTAGACATGAAGAATTACTTTAGTTGAAACTCTCCAAGTAACTCAAGAAAATAATAAAGAAAATTTATTAGATGTATTTATATAGGGCTAGTTCATGGAAAAACTCCAAGGGCAGTCTGGCACTAAGCCATGTTATAAAAGCAAGTATAAAACATTAATAATTCAAGTGATATTCTGTTTCTTTTTTGCTTCTGTTCTATGTATCTGCTTCAGTATTCTCCCTCTGCAATCGGATTTCACTGCTTGGCATGTAGGTGAACAAAGGAGGCCACTTCTCAGGGCCAGAGTTTAAACATTTTCTCTGTTCAACTGAGCAGCCCAATTCTAAATTCTTAGGAGAGAAAATATGATTGGCATAGTTACAGTTAAGCATCTCTGTTCCTCTAATGAACTATGTCTCAGGGATGTGTTAAATACTGCTAACATGACCTCCAGCACTCATCCCTGCACACAGGGTCTGTTCCCAGAGAAAGGAGAACAAGATAAGAGTTGGAGATGTCTTCAGAGATATCTGTTGAAGGCCTTCAGGAAACTGAGCATGCTGGCTGGGGTACCCAGTCTTACTGAGGATGATGGCAGGTGTTGAAGGACAGAGACAGTGAGCTAGGTGTTTAATTTGTCTCTGAATGAGTGCGATACCACCGGATAGTACTGTGAAGGTTAACATAGCATAAGCTATCATTCATTCACTCGTTTTCATAAATAAGTATTTATTCAGTGTCTAACAAGGGCTTAGCATTCACTTAGTCACTGAAGACAGAAGACCAGTAATGCAAACTAACGAAGACAAACAGCTTTGGAGGCCAACTTAGGTTCAAGTCTCTGCTCCACTATCTACTAGTTGTATGGCCTTAAGCAACCATCTTTTGGTGTTCGGAGGACCTGGGTAGCTCAGTCAGTTAAGCGTCTGCCTTAGGGTCAAGTCGTGATCCCACGTCTGGCTCCCTGCTCAGTGTGGAGTCTTGCTTCTCCATCTCCCTCTGCTCCTTCTTCCCCCTATCCCCCATTTGCACTCACTCTCTTTAATCTCTCTCTCAAATGGATAAATAAAATCTTTAAAAGAAAGAAACCATCTTTTTTTTTTTTCCTGAGACTGCTTTCCCTTTTAAAATATAAAGCAAACAATTCCTATCTCTGACTTTTATGAATTAAAGCCTACCCGAGATATCTGGGTACTTAGCATGAAACCATATGGAGAAAGAGATCCTTAAATGGCCACATGTTAATGTAACAGAGTCAAACAGCTTATAGGTGGCAGAGGAGTGGAGAAGTCATGGAGAATTATGATAGATCTGTACTAGACAGATCTCACAGAGGTGAGAGAGAGACTTGGGGAGGAGGGACCTGGGAGAGCTTCCAGGAGGATCAGTTTTGAGTGAGCTTCTAAAGGGAAAGAAATAACTTTAGAAGGTACAGAGTCAGGGAACCATATGCCTCTGTCACAGAACTCCAAATGGGGGAGTATGACTTCAGCACAGGTGTATTTTGTTGCATTGGGAGAGGAGGAGTGGAGGCTGGGTTAGAGTGATCAGTGTTACAGATAATAGGCAGCTGGTGTTTGTCATATGGTTTCACTGACTTGTGGAACATAAGGAAGAGCATGGAGGACATTAGAAGGAAGGGAAAAGTGAAGGGGAGGAAACTGGAGAAGGAGATGAACCATGAGACACTGTGGACTCTGAGAAACAAACTGAGGGTTTGAGAGGGATGGGGATGGGGGCATGGGTTGGCCCGGTGATGGGTATCAAGGAGAGCATGAATTGCATGGAGCACTGGGTGTTATATGCAAACAATGAATCATGGAACACTACCTCAAAGACTAATGATGTACTGTATGGTGACTAACATAACATAATAACAATAATAATTAAAAAAATAATAACAAAATGTAATTAGGACTATTCGAGGGTCTTTGGCACAGGGTCAGCCAAAGGCTCATTGCTAGACACAGGATAGACAGGGCGAAGTAGGCATCTAAGCTGTCTTGTTACCCTAACCAGTGCATCTGATCATGATGAACTAGGAACCATAGTGCTTGCTGCTGAGCCTGGAGGGCTGAGCTTCTAAGAACTCAAGTCTGTAGACACAGCATATTCTTTCCTAGGAATACTGATGAAATACACCTGCAAAATGGGTCTAGTGGCCCAATAATCCCAGTATGTGGGGGGGTGGGGGGGAGGGGTTTAGCCCTATAATAGGTGGAAACTAAACCTAACACATTCATTCTACCTACAGCCATCCCCCCCTTTTTAAAAAGATTTATTTATTTATTTGACAGAGAGAGAGAGAGAGTGCACATGCACCTGAAAGCGGGGGAGGGGCAGAGGGAGAGGAAGAGAGAATCTTTCTTTTTTTTTTTTTTTCTTTTTAACATATAATGTATTATTGGCCTCAGGGGTACAGGTCTGTGAATCATCAGGCTTATACACTTCACAGCACTCACCATACTACATACTCTCTCCAATGTCCATATCCCAGTCCCCCTATACTTAACCTCCCACCCCCCAGGAATCCTCAGTTTGTTTCGTGAGATAAAGAGTCTCTTACGGTTTGTCTCCCTCCTGATCCCATCTTGTCTCATTTTTACCTTCCCTACCCCCCAAAACCCCCGCCCTGCCTCTCAAATTCCTCATATTAGAGAGGTCATACGATAATTGTCTTTCTCTGATTGACTTATTTTGCTTAGCATAATGCCCTCTAGTTCTATTCACGTTGTTGCAAATGGCAAGATTTTGTTTCTTTTGATGCTGCATAGTATTTCATTGTATATGTAAACCACATCTTCCTTATTCATTCTTCTGTTCATGGACATTGAGGTTCTTTCCATAGTTTGGCTATCGTGGACATTACTGCTATAAACATTCAGGTGTACATGTCCCTTCAGATCACTACATTTGTATAGTTAGGGTAAATACCCAGTAGTGTGATTGCTGGGTTGCTGGGTAGCTCTATTTTCAACTGTTTGAGGAACTTCCATACTCTTTTCCAGAGTGGCTGCACCATCTTGCAATCCCATCAACTCTATAGGAGGTTTCCCCTTTCTCCCCATACTCACCAACATCTGTTGTTTCCTGACTTGTTAATTTTAGCTATTCTGACTGGTGTGAGGTGGTATCTCACTGTGGTTTTGATTTGTATTTCACTGATGCCAAGCGATGTGGAGCACTTTTTCATGTGTCTGTTGGCCATCTGGATGTTTTCTTTGCAGAAATGTCTGTTCATGTCTTATGTCCATTTCTTGATTGGATTATTTATTCTTTGGGTGTTGAGTTTGATAAGTTCTTTATAGATTTTGGACACTAGCCCTTTATCTGATATGTCATTTGCACATATCTTCTCTCATTCTATCAGTTGTCTTTTGGTTTTGTTGACTGTCTCCCTGTTGTGTAAAAGCTTTTGATCTTGGGGCACCTTGCTGGCTCAGTGGGTTAAAGCCTCTGCCTTCAGCTGAGGTCATGATCCCAGGGTCCTGGGATTAAGCCCTACATCAGGCTCTCTGCTCAGTAGGGAGCCTGCTTCCTCCTTTCTCTCTACCTGCCTCTCTGCCTACTTGTGATCTCTGTCAAATAAATAAATAATATCTTAAAAAAAAAAAAAGCTTTGATCTTGATGAAGTCCCAATTGTTCATTTTTTGCCCTTGCTTCCCTTGCCTTTGGTGATGTATCTAGGAAGAATTTGCTGCAGCTGAGGTGGAAGAGGTTGCTGCTGTGTTCTCCTCAAGGATTTTGATGGATTCCTGTCTCACATTGAGGTCTTTCATTCATTTTGAGTCCATTTTGTGTGTGGTAAAAGGAAATGGTCCAGTATAATTCTTCTGCATGTGGTTGTCCAATTTTCCCAACACCATTTGTTGAAGAGACTTTTTTTTCATTGGACATTCTTTCCTGCTTTGTCAAAAGTTAGTCGATCATAGAGTTGAGGGCCTATTTCTGGGCTCTCTATTCTGTTCCATTGATCTATGTGTCTCTTTCTGTGCCAGTACCATACTGTCTTGATGATGACAGCTTTGTAATAGAGCATAAAGTCTAGCATTGTGATGCCACCAGCTTTGGTTTTCTTTTTCAACATTCCTCTGGCTATTTGGGGTCTTTTCTGGTTCCAAACAAATTTTAGGATTATTTGTTCCATTTCTTTGAAAACAATTGATAGGGATTACATTAAATGTGAAGATTGCTTTAGGTAGCATAGACATTTTCACAATATTTGTTCTTTGAATCCATGAGAATGGAACATTTTTCCATTTCTTTGTGTCTTCATCAATTTCTTTCATGAGTACTTCATAGTTTTCTGAGTACAGATTCTTTGCCTCTTTGGCTAGGTTTATTCCCAGGTATCTTACAGTTTTGTGTGCAATTATAAATGGGATTTACTCCTTAATTTCTCTTTCTTCTGTCTTACTGTTGGTGTATAGAAATGCAACTGATTTCTGTGCATTGATTATATATCCTGCCACTTTACTGAATTCCTGTATGAGGTTTAACAGTTTTGGAGTGGAGTCTTTTGGGTTTTCCACATAGAGTATCAAATAATCTGCACAGAGTGAGAGTGACTTCTTCGCTGATTCGAAGGCCTATAATTTCTTTTTGTTATCTGATTGCTGAGGCTAGGACTTCTAGTACTATGTTGAATAGCAGTGGTGACAGTGGACATCCCTGCCGTGTTCCTGGCCTTAGGGGAAAAGCTCTCAGTTTTTCCCCATTGAGAATGATACTCTCTGTGGGTTTTTCATAGATGGCTTTAATGATATTGAGGAATGTACCCTCTATCCCTACACTGTGAAGAGTTTTGATCAAGAAAGGATGCTGTACTTTGTCAAATGCTTTCTCTGCATCTATTGAGAGTATCATATGATTCTTGTTCTTTCTTTTATTAACATATTGTATCACACTGATTGATTTGCAGATGTTGAACCAACCTTGCAGCCCGGGAATAAATCCCCCTTGGTCATGGTGAATATTGTTTTAATGTACTGTTGGATCCTATTGGCTAATATTTTGGTGAGAATTTTTCATCCATATTCATCAAGGGTATTGGTCTGTAATTGTTGTTTTTGATTGGGTCTTTGTCTGGTTTTGGGATCAAGATAATGCTGGCCTTATAAAATGAGTTTGGAAGTTTTCCTTCCATTTCTATTTTTAGAACAGTTTCAGGAGAATAGGTATTAGTTCTTCCTTAAATATTTGGTAGAATTCCCCTGGGAAGCCATCTGGCCCAGGGCTCTTGTTTGTTTGGAGATTTTTGCTGACTGCTTCAATCTCCTTACTGGTTATGGGTCTGTTCAGGTTTTCTGTTTCTTCCTGGTTCAGTTTTGGTAGTTTATATGTCTCTAGGAATGCATCCATTTCTTCCAGATTGTCAAATTTGCTGGCAGGTAGTTGCTCATAATATGTTCTTATAATTATTTGTATTTCTTTGGTGTTGGTTGTGATCTTTCCTCTTTTATTCATGATTTTATTAATTTGGGTCCTTTCTCTTTTCTTTTTGATAAGTCTGGCCAGGGGTTTATCAATCTTATTAATTCTTTCAAAGAACCAGCTCCTAGTTTCGTTGATTTGTTCTGCTGTTCTTTTGGTTTCTATTTCATTGATTTCTGCTCTGATCATTATTTCTCTTCTCCTGCTGGGTGTAGGCTTTCTTTGCTGTTCTTTCTCCAGCTCCTCTAGGTGTAGGGTTAGGTTGTGTACTTGAGCCCTTCCTTGTTTCTTGAGAAAGGCTTGTATTGCTATATACTTCCCTCTCAGGACTGCCTTTACTGTGTGCCAAAGGTTTTGAACAGTTGTGTTTTCATTATCATTTGTTTCCATTATTTTTTTCAGTTCTTATTTAATTTCATGGTTAACCCATTCAGTCTTTAGTAAGATGCTATTTAGCCCCCATGCATTTGAGTTCTTTCCAACTTTCCTCTTGTGATTGAGTTCTAGTTTCAGTGCATTGTGCATGGTCTGAAAATATGGAGGGAATGATCTCGATCTTTTGGTCCAGTTGAGACCTGATTTGTGTCCCAGGATGTGGTGTATCCTGGAGAAGGTTCCATGTGCTCTAGAGAAGATGTTTTGGGATGGAATGTTCTGAATATCTGTGATGTTCATCTGCTCTAGTGTGTCATCTAAAGCCTTTATTTCCTTGTTGATCTTTTGCTTGGATGATCTGTCCATTTCAGTGAGGGATGGGTGTTAAATTCCCCTACTATTATTGTCGATGTGTTTCTTTGATTTTGTTATTAAGTGATTTATATAATTGGCTGCTCCCATGTTAGGGGCATAGATATTTAAAATTGTTAGATCTTCTTTTTGACAGACCCTTTAAGTATGATATAGTGTCCTTCTTCATCTCTTAATTATAGTCTTTGGCTTAAAATCTCATTTATCCAATATAAGGATTGCAACCCCAGCTTTCTTTTGATGTCCATTAGCATGGTAAGTTGTTTTCCACCCACTCTATTTAAATCTAAAGGTGTCTTTGGGTCTAAAATGAGTTTCTTGTAGACAGCATATTGATGGTTCTTGCTCTTTTATCCATTCTGATACCCTGCGTCTTTTGATTGGGGGCATTTAGCCCATTTACATGCAGGGTAACTATTGAAAGATATGCATTTAGTGCCATTGTATTGCCTGTAAGGTGACTGTTATTGTATATAGTCTCTGTTCCTTTCTGGTCTGTTACTTTTAGGCTCTCTCTTTGCTTTGAGGACCCCTTTCAATATTTCCTGTAGGGTTGGTTTGGTATTTGCAAATTGTTTTAGTTTTTGTTTGTCCTGGAAGCTTTTTATTTCTCCTTCTATTTTCAATGATAGCCTACCCGGATATAGTATTTCTGGCTGTGTATTTTTCTCATTTAGTGCTCTGAATATATCATGTCAGTCATTCCTGGCCTTCCAGGTCTCTGTGGATAGGTCTGCTGTCAATCTAATATTTCTACCATTGTATGTTAGAGACCTCTTGACCTGAGCTGCTTTCAGGATTTTCTTTTTGTCACTGAGACTTGTAAGTTTTACTGTTAAATGACAGGGTGTGGACCTATTTTTATTGATTTTGAGGGAGGTTCTCTGTGCCTCCTGGATATTAATGCTTGCCCCCTTTGCCATATTAGGGAAATTTTCCACATTATATAATTTGCTCCAATATACCTTCTGCCCCCCCCCCCTTTCTTCTTCTTCTGGAATCCCAATTATTCTAATATTGTTTTGTCTTATGGTATCACTTATCTCTCAAATTCTCCCCTCATGGTCTAGAAGTTGGTTGTCTCTCTTTTGCTCAGCTTCTTTATTCTCCATCTTTTGGCCTTCTATATCACTAATTCTCTCTTCTGCCTCATTTATTCTAGCAGTAAGGGCCTCCATTTTTTATTGCACCTCATTAATAGCTTTTTTGATTTCAACTTGGTTAGATTTTAATTCTTTTATTTCTCCAGAAAGGGCTTTTATTTCTCCAGATAGGGTTTCTCTAATATCTTCCATGCCTTTTTCAAACCCAGCTAACACCTTGAGAATTGTCATTTTGAACTCTGCATCTGACATATTACCAATGTCTGTATTGATTGTGTCCCTAGCCTTTGGTACTGCCTCTTTTATTTATTTATTTATTTATTTATTTATTTATTTATTTTTTTGTGGTGAGTTTTTCTGCCTTGTCATTTTATCCAGATAAGAATATATGAACGAGAGAATAAAATACTAAAAAGGTGGCAAAGACCCCAGAAAAATGTATGCTAACCAAATCAGAAGAGACCCCAAATCGGGGGGAGAAGAAAAGGGTTAAAGAGAAATTAAAAAAAAAAAAATATATATATATATATATTAGACTGCTGAATAGAACAGAGCCACCCACTTCATTTTGCATGTGTTCTGTTCTCTTAGAAGAAACTACCTCTCAACATTTTAGAGAAAGAAAAACTCATATATATACAAAAATAAGGGTAAACATGATAAAGGGATAGAATATGACTGTAAAGATGAAAATTTAAAAAGATTCTAAAAAAGGAATTGATAAGATAAGAAGTGGGTTGGAAAAAGACGAAAAAAATAAAAGAGGAGAGAATGTGATCAGGCTGGAGAGTAGAACAAAGCCATGCACTAGATTTAAGATATATTTTAATCTATTAGAAGAAATTGTATACCAAAATTTTAAAGAAAAGAAAACCCTATATGTTATAAAAAATAAGGTTAAATACAATGAATATTTAAAATATGACTATAAATATGACTATAACAATGAAAATTTAAAAAGATTTCTTAAAAAAGGTATTGATAAGATAAAATGGTTTAAAACCACTAAAATAGGAAAGGAAAATTAAAAAAAAATAGAATAAGAAAAAAATACAATTAAAGAAATTTAACTTTGAAAGACTAAGAGATCATGGGGAAAAGGCCATGAGTTCGATGTGTTGCTTTCCCCTACTTCTGGAGTTCCACAGTTCTCATTGATCAGTAAACTTGGTCTTGGCTGGATGTTCTTGCTGATCTTCTCAGGGAGGGGCCTATTTCGTGATTCTCAAATGTCTTTGCCTGAGGTGGAATTGCACCTTCCTTGACAGGGGCCAGGCTAAGTAATCTGTTCAGGTTTGCTCTCAGGAGATTTTATTCCCTGAATGCTTTCCATACAGTTTTGGAGGATGGAAATGAGGATGGCGGCCTCCAAATCCCTGGCCCACAGGAACCAAAAGATTGGGGCCCCACTCCTCAGTGCACCCTCAGAGAAAAGCAATCAATCCCTCCTGTCTCCCTGGTCTCCATCCACACTCTGAGCTCACCTAGCCTGTGACCAATCATCTCTATCTCTGGCACACAGCCTTGTTTGGAGTTTCCAAACCCAGAAGATTTTTGCAGTGTGCTCCCACACCGCTCCTCCTGGAGGGGGAAGGTGAGTCTCCTGGATCTGCCACTTGTGGGATCCCTACTTGCACTGGCCTGACTGTGACTTGGATCATGGTTTAAGGTAATCCTGAGCTCAGAGCCCACTTCTCGGCTCTGTCTCTGGAGCCAGCTTCCTTGCTCCAATACCTGGGAGCTCTGCCACCCTCAGGCACCCCTGTTCTTTTTGTGACCCCGCAGGTCCTGAGACCACACTGTCCCTGTAAGGGCTCCACCCCCTGCTTAACCTCTGGAGCAAGGACCCTCATTGGAGCAGACTTCGAAAAGTTCCGATCTTGTGCTCTGCTGCTCTACCATTTGCCGGGAGCTGGCCCCTCCCCCTGTGGTCTATCTTCCTGTCACTTCGGATTCACTTCTCTGCATGTCCTACCTTCCAGAAAGTGGTTGATTTTCTATTCCTAGAATTGTTGCTCTTCTTCTCTTCTATCTCCTGTTGAGTTTGTAGGTGTTCAGAATGGTTTGATGACTGTCTAGCTGAGCTCCCGGGACCTGATGATATTTCAGTCTCCTACTTGTCTGCCATCTTGCTTCCTCCTCCTCGGGAGAGAGTCTTAAGCAGGCTCCACACCTGGCATGGAGCCAACATGAGGTTTGATCTCAGGACTCTGAGATCATGACCTGAGCCAAAATCATGAGTCAGGCGCTCAACTGACTGAGCCACCCAGGTGCCCCTACAACCATCCCTTTTAACAAGGAGGCTGTGCCCAGGGCAGCCAGGCAGAAGCACTGTGCAAGCACTGGCTGCCTCAGCATCAGGGAGCAAAGTGGAAGGCAATGATGGTGTCAGGATGCACAATGAGTCTTTCTAATGAAGCAGCTTCAAATCATGAAAGCAGAGACTCTGTAACAGTTGCTACTCCATGAATTTTTGGTGAATGAATATTATATTTCATTCAAAGTCTTTCAGGAATACCGAGGAAAATATATGAAATCTATATATGAAATATATGAAGAATTTTCAAGAGTTTCTTAATGACTAAAATTCAGGCACGTTGGAGGCTTTACTACAGAAACCAGAAGAGAGGTAACTTGTATTTTAAGCAATAAATGTGATGGGGGAAAGATGGAGGAAAATATATTTTAGCACAGTTAAAGTGCACAATGCAAGAACTGATTTCCAGGAGACCTCCTGAATCTTTTCAGGGAAACTTTTTGTAAGCCACTCCCTATTTCATTTGTCTCTCTAGCTTGAGGCGACATCTTACACCTACAAAAACTATAGATATGGTAAGACAGACTGTCTTCAGAGCTTGGAGAGACAGAGATTGATGATTTTTTTTCCTCTTCCCTTTTCTGGGGTTCTCTTTCTCCATGGTACCTCTGGAAATATGGTCTAAACTCTGAATCAGGCCTTTTCTTTTATGTTTTTTACCTGATTGCACTCAGTCAGGTCACATACTACAGAACCTTTAAAGAGAAAAAAGTTCCATTTTCTGATTGTCTGGGAACACTTACGATTTAATCTTAAAAGTGCTGATTACCAGTTCCTTGATTTCTCTCTGGGGCTCTAAAAAGACCTAATATAAAGAGATGTTTGGAGGGTTTTTATTTTTTATTATTATTATTATTATTTTTTTTTTTTTGCTTTTGAAGCTTCACTTGAATTTGAACATGAAGATTAGCAACTTTTAAACGATCTTTCTCCTATGTCCTTATTTACCAAGTCTAGCTTAGTTTTGTCCCCCATAGGACTGTAATTTAGGGGCAATCTCTTCTCATTCTTTCATATACCCAAGCCCTTTTAAAAGAAGCAACCTGCAATGTTCCTTTTCTTTTTTTTCTTTTCATTTTTCTTTCATGCTGCATGGTTACATATTCTTCCTCTCTTCCTTTTATGGCCCAGGCTCCCCCCAAATCATACCTGGAACAAGATTATTATATCAAGTGATCTCTGCTTATGAGGTTTTCTTGTCAGTAGCTTCAGTGGAAGTGGGGCATGCAAAGCTGTGATTTACCACCACTCAGTACTGAGTGATTTAATATATTCACACATCTGGAAAAGCAAGGCTATTAGATAAATGAGAAAATACCTGCGAATGAAAATGCTTGGTTCACTCACTAACACTGCTCAAGTGCAAAGCTGGCTGCTTAGGTAATGAATGGAGCTTGCTTAGTGAAATGAAGAGTTTGGGGAATTCAGGCAGGATGTCATTGTACTGGCTGCTGTGTTTGAACACTGTATAAAACACTTTCTCCTGCTTGGAGAGGACTGCCTCTTTATTCTTAATAGGAGAGCTCTGACTACAGAACTGCGTTAAGGAAATGGTAAGAGTGGGGGAGGGGTTATGCAAAACAACTGACTTTGCTCTTTAGGAATTCTGAGATAGCCAAGCAGGAAATGACAGGTTTGAATAGAAAAACATATGTCTTAACGCACAAATATTTATTTTTTTTTCCTGAAAACTCATCTACTGAGAGCATTCACTTGTTTCAATAAAATATTCTTGGTCACAGATAGGACAATCCCTTACAGTTTGGTCTTCAACTTGAGGTGACTGGCAAAGTGTGGTCTCCAATGTCAGTGACATCTGACTCCCTGAGAAAAATTCTACATTTGGTCCAGATAATGAACACCTTCCTTTCCTGTGTTTCCCTGGACCATGCCAGGGAACTTGAGAGCTATTTTGCAGTATATCTTGAGTCAGAACTTAGAGTTGTTTCAGAACAGTGGTTTTAGAATTGTCTCTTTTTGTCCCAGAGTAACTGTCTCCACTTTCCTATAACACTCTGGCCCCATGTAGTTGGTCCATGTATCAACTACATTAGCCACTGGGGGAGTGTCTTGGAATGTGTATTTCTGGACACTACTTCAGACCTATGAGTTGGAATTCTTGGGAATTGGAGGCCAGGAACCCACATGATCACAAACACTCTAGAAGACTCTAATGTACACTAACGCCTCTAGCCACCAAACAAAGAGATGAGGGAAAAGAGCACACATTCCACGAGCACCAGTCTTGTCACTTTTTTATGTGCTTTTGCATATAAGCATTTTATTAGCCCTTGTGCCTGGCCGCAGCCAGTCATTATTATTTCACAGGAGAAAATGTGGTTCAGCTCTCTTTTCCAAGATCACAAAGCCAGGAAGTACAATAGCTTACTGCAAGACCAGGTTTGCCTCGAAGCCTGTGTTCTGTTCTTTTTCTTAAAGCTTTGATCTCTTCATCAAGGTTAAGCTATGTCCTGGAACTTTCCCAGGCTGCACTGCCATCTAGCTCTCTGCAATGAAGATAAATTGACACTCATCTTGGCATTGTCTACTCCTAAGCCCCAGCATTTCCTTTAGGGGCATTGCCAGGAGTCTCTTCAAGCTCTGTTATAGATAGTTCAGACTAACTAGGAACTCGGGATGATTCTGCACTAGTGATTCATGTGTATGTTGTTCTGCCAATCCATCCGTGTGATTTTTAGTGCCATTACAGCAAATAGTGCCACACTACACTGACCTATTGACTCCCAATGCGTTTCAGTTCATAAGATTTAATTCTCTAGTTTCGGGTTTCAGATGGGTAAACCCTGTGATAACCAGCATTATTCTTGAAGTTCAGTCTGGTTTACAGACTCGGATACTGTCTCTTGACAAAATGGTTTTCATTCATACAGTGTACTCACACATCAAGTTACGGCTGATTAAATGTGACATTGGAGGTCTGGTGTTTAAAATGTTGGGTATCAACCTTTTGGTCGGAACATAATTTCATTTTATGAAAATATTTGGGGAATTAGACTTCGATGGTATTATTTTGACTTCTAGTGTTATTCTGAGAACTATTCTCACCCTGGAATGTTATTAGCAAGAAGTTGAAAGGATTGAGGGAAGACATACATTAGGCTGATGGATTGTAAAGTGTATTATTTCAGCTAGCAAGTCATGAACCTCTAATCTAGCCTTTCAAATCCCTTTCTCCTTTCCTGTGTCCTTTCTCTTACTGATGTCACCACATCCTGGGGTACCACCAAAATCTTGGCTTTAAACAAAAATGGATTTGGATTTTAAGAATTGCTTAAATCTATCCTCTTGCTCTAATGCCCCAGTGGTAATGCAGATCTTCATGTTTTCTTCCTGTACTTTTGTGATCACCTTTTAACTGGTCTTATGTTGGGCTTTCCATCTTTGATTTACCATACATGTTTCTAAAATGACCACCTTACCTTCCTGACCCCTGTTAAAATCCTTTTATGATTTCTAGCACCAATGTACCACCCCCCCCCATTCTCCCATCATTGTCTTCAGCTACTTCAATATTGTCCTAATTGGTATTAGCTCTGGTCTCATTCCAGATCTTACATCAGAGTGATTTCAAAATCTGATTATGTCTGTGCTTGCTTAAAAACTGTTTATACTCTTCAGATCAACACAAAGTTCCTTAGTATGGGCTCAGGGTCAGGCACCTCGCCCAGCAACTACCTTCATCTCATGCCAAGTAGCCTCTGCTTCTTTGCCCTCCCACAACGCGTGCCATTTTCAATTCCTTCCTCCCATGCTGTATTTGGTCACATTGCCTTTTCACATGCTGTCGCCTTTGTCCTAAAAGTTTTTTACTTCCTATGAGTTAACTTTTCCTCCTCCTGAAAATCTTTTATCAGCACTGGCTGATCAGATATTCCTCTGCCTGGGAGATGAGGTCGAGTGGCTATTGAAACTTCTCAGCAGACTTCCCAGAGTTGGTCCTGTGTCCTCAGTCTGTAGAGCTCAGGACTTCTCTGAAACTTCTGGCTTTTGAGCAAGACCTAAGATTTTGGACTTGGCCAAGAAGCTGACATTGGGTGCCCCATGTATACCTGTTCTTTAGAACCTGAGGGGTTCTCAACTTGTATCATTCATTTTCATTACTTTGTGAGCAGACACCATAGCTATATATTTATCTGTGAAATAATATAAATATATATATGCCTAAATATCGGAATAGTTGTGAAATAGTGAATAAATGTCCCCCCACACAAGTGCACATGCAAATGTGTATATATAGATAGATAGATAGATATAGATATAGATATGTTCCCACACCATTCCACTGTTTTGATAAGGCTGAGAACTTACCCTCTGTGTCTGTTTAACAGCCCATTAACAGAAAAATGCATTAATTCTTCACTAATCTCCTTTCTCCTTCTGCTTCTTCTTCTAATTATCTTCTATGTGCCAAGCACCATGACACATGTTCTACATACATTATCTTATATAACAACTTCTGATAGCATAGCCCTGCTCTACAGCTGACATTGAGCAGGCAGAGGGTTCAATACCACAGTCAAGGTCACACAGTTGTTAAGTGTCATGACTAGATACAAATCCAAGTTATGTAATATGAGAGCCACCTCCTTAACCACCAACCTCCTGGTCTTCAAAGGGTAGAACCTGGCTCAGCACCAGGAGCATCAACCCAAAGTTGGCTAGAAATGCACACTCTCTGTCCTACTCCAGACTTATTAAAATGGAATTTCAAATTTAACAAGCTCCCACAGTGATTCCTATGCACTTTAAAGTTTGAGAAATACTGCAAACATGCTATGGGACTTCTTAATTTTGCAGGGGGATTCATTTCCTATTTTCACTTCCATCTCTGAAGAATATTATCTTGCATCGATCATCGTATATTTGTCTCCCTTCATTCACCGTTATTAAGTGTAGGAAAAGATAGGCCTATTAAGTTCTCTTTGGACGGTTGGAAGATTGTATATTTAGTTGTTGCTTACATTATTTTAAAGGTCTGATAGATCATAATTCCATGTACCTGAAATAACAATCTACTAATATAGAACTTGCTAGGAGATAAATATTTGGAAGATGTTTTGGGAGTGAGAATTTATGGAAATCAATGACTGGAAATTATTTTTCAACTAAGATGTTTGATATGAAAACAAGATTAAGCTATAAGAATCCCTGTTCTGGCCTGAAGTTATCTTTTAATGAAATAAAAGTTATTTTTGTTTGATACTATGTTTGGGTCTGGAGGGCATTTTCGTAAGAATAAAGTAAATAGGAGGCTGGAGGCATGGGGCTGTTCAGGGAGTAGGGAGCACTGGGGGCCTGTGAAAATTGTGACAGTATCTTTCTTCCCAGGAAATGCTTGGCAGCCTGGCATCATGCGAGTGGCTTTAAAAAGGAATAGCATTCTTGGGGTGCCTGGGTGGCTCAGTCAATTAAGTGTCTGATTTTAGCTCAGGTCCTGATCTCAGGGTCCTGGGATCAAGCCCCACATTGGGCTCCCTACTCAGTGGGGAGTTTGCTTCTCCTTCTCCCTCTCTCTTGCCCCTCCCCCTGCTTGTGCTTTCTCTCTCATACAAATAAATAAAATCTTTTTTAAAAAAATGGAATAGCATTCTTTGTAGTTTGGAGTACTTTCTGGATAATCCAACCTTGACTTTGTTTATCCCTTTAGAATTTAAGCTTTATCATCCAGGGCCTCTATTTGCTTTGCTTATGTGCACATGTGCCCTAAGTCAGGTGCTTCTATAATGATGGTAATTCGCTTGGAGATTAAGTGAGGGTCATCTTACTGTGGTTTGCGTCTATAACCTAATCTTTAAGGCTAGGAACGGAGCAGGGCTTAAATTTTGGTTCTGACATGCTGTATCACCTTGGGCTATTTGGCTCACCCTTATGAACCTCAATCTCTAAAAGTAATATAGGCATACCAGTGACTATCTCTAGATTGTTGTGAGGATAAATGGGGATACATATGAAGTGCTTCACATGGTGTCTGTCACACAGGTAGTGCTCATAAGGCAAATTATTTTACCACAAGAACTTTGTCTCCTATTTTGCTAGCCATGACTGGAAAAAAAAAGTTTCTAATAATTTGTTTCATTATATATAATTTTTGTATATATTTTTATATATATAATTAAGTTACACTGTAAGCAATTTTTATGTTTTTATACACACACATGGATATACATACAGTGAAAGCCTACAAAGTAGAGGAAAATAACAGGCCTATTAAGTCCTTGTGCTGGAGAACTCTCACTGTGGAGTAGCTCTCTTTTTAAGTGGGCTAAGTTCTTTATCCATGATTTCTTCTGGAAGTGAGGCAGTCTGGGCCTATAAGAAAAGCAGGGATTTCGAGGTAGATGTAGTGGCTCCTTCACTTGGATCGTGATAAGGTTATGGATGGTGTAGTCCTGGGCAGGTGACAAGAAAGTGTTAACTCTGGAGATGGAGGTCATCTTTGAAAGTGTGACCAAGCGGCACAGAAGGCTCAATGAACAATGTATTTGAACACTCAGCCCCTTCTGATAGTGACGGGCTTGGTATCATAAAATCAGGATAAGAAAAGGAGGAGAGGATAAGAATGTAATTTCTGGCAAAGGGGAGTTTGAGTGAATATGAGCCCAATAGTTGTGGATCCCTAAGTCCACACAGGCATTGCTGTAGTTCATGTCATCAAGTTGCTAGCCTCCTGGAGGGCAGCTTCCTATGCGCACAACCACAAAATTAAGAACTCTTCCAGGAACAGGGATTCTACACTAATTACACATCTCCTTAAAATCCACGAAGCTGAACTTTGTGAATTCAAAGTCTAAGAAGACAAAAACACCACGGCACACAATTCTAGTTCTCTCCCCTGTCATCCTCTTCTGCAAGCCCCTGACAAAACTGAGCCAAGTTTAGGAAGTCTGACTTATATCTTGTGTTGGTTGTCATGCCCACCGTCGCAACCCTGCCTACCCTGACCCGGACACCAAGGGTTGGCCCCATACTTCAACTAAAGCTGGCCTACTCCCTACCCGCCTCTGGAAATGAAGATGGAAAGACTAACTAACAACTGTCAAGCAGCTTGCTGATAGACTGGTTATATGTTAGCATGGAAGAGTTTAAAATAATTTGCTCAATATCTTTTGTGAAGTTTAAGTCTTTCATCTTTGGTTATGGCAGAACATTTTTTTTTTCTTTTTTAAGAAAATGCAAGATTTAGCAAGCATATAGAATTTTCTTTATTCCTTCTTTTTTCTTTCTTTCTTTTCCTTCCTTCCTCCCTCCTTCCCCTTTCACTTCCCTCCCTCCTTCCTTCTCTTCCCTCCCTTCCTCCCTTCCTTCCCTTCCTCACTCCCTCCCTCTCTTCCTTTATTTCCCCAGAATTTAAATGGGAGTGTCCAAAGTAATATGGAATCTTCCATACTGGAATAACCCGCCCTGCGAACTTCTTATTCCACCCCAGGAGGTTCCTCCTTCCCTCAGGAAGCTGGGCTTCACTCCTGGGCCTCGGGGATCTTGCTCAGGCTGGTGTGGAGCACGGCAGGATCACCAGAAGGGGCCTCCCTCCTCTTCCCCTCCCCATCCTGTCTCTTCTCTTCCCTTTCCTCTCTTCTTCACCCTGTTTCTTAGCATTTCTTTCATGTGGCCTGTTCTAAATCAAATTTATGTTTCACTTTGTTTTTTTAATTTTTAAAAAGATTTTATTCACTTATTTGAGAGTGACAGAGAGAGCTAGTGAACCAGAGAGAGCACAAGCAGGGTAAGGGGCAGAGGGAGAAGAGAATCCCTGCTGAGCAGAGAGCCAGACGTGGGGCTTGATCCCAGGACTCCAGAATCATGACCTGAGCCAAACGCAGACGCTTAACCAACTGACCCACCCAGGCGCACCTGGATTTCATATCAAACCCATGAGATAAGATTTTAGCTGATAATGAGTACAATGTAATATACTTATACTGCCTTCCTAACGAAATATCATACAGTCCTATATGTTGAAAGCTATATTTACTGCCATTTGTTTAGTCATTACTAATAGCCAGGTACTACCCACTTTACATCTCTTTTCTCATTTAATGCAATGAAGTAAGTATCATCATCCCCATTTTAGTTGAGGAAACTGAAGTACATAGAGGTAAACAAAGTTACTAAGGCAAATGGGATCCAATGATGAAAAGGCAAATTTAGTTTGACACCTGGCTTGGTGAATAACTGAATGGGGTAAACAGGCAACTTTCAAAGAACCTTCAAAATGGCACGAAAAGTTCTATGCTAGAAAAGCACTACAAAGAAGGAGCTGTTAAGCAAGACTTGGGAGAGGGTAGGTGGCTGTTCTGCTCTCCAAGTAAGTCAAAGCAGCAACCTGGAATCAACAGAAGTTAGCCAGCAAGGGCAACATCAAGACCAGAGTAGAGGGTAAAAAGAGTATCGCTTTATAGGAAGTGAAAGAAGTTCAAAATGACAGGCATGTGAGTTTCAAGGAGAAAATGATTATGAAGGGTCCTGTGAGCCATTGATAAGCTGAGTTACAGACTGAGGATAATGAGAAGGCATTGCAAGTTTTTAACCGTAGGGAATGGTATGGGGTTACATTGTCTTGGAGAAAGATCAGTCTGATAGAACTGGGAAGAACAGTCAAGGGGAAAGAATGGAGATAAGAAGACTAGTTTGGAAGATGTTTCAGGGAAGGAGGTGAGAGGGGATGCATGCTGAACTTGATTCATATTAATGGTGGAGAGAAGTGGACTGACTTAAGAGATCATTTTAAAATAGAAATGCAAAACTGGATGTCCTAATCTGAGGTAATATAGTCTATCTACGAAGAGTATGTGATCTGGAGAGATTTTTTTTTTAGGACCAAAGCCCACCTCCAGCACTTATCAGCTCTGTGGCCTTGGTCAAGTCACGCAAGTGTTAAAGACCTCAGTTTTCTCATTTGTAAAAATGTGTTGTGGCAAGGCTCACCTAAGCCAATACACATAAAAGCCCTTAGAATAATATGTAACAATAGGAAGCCCTTTCTATTAGCTGTGACTTTTTGTACAAGAATCTAATGATCTGACATAAAAGTGCAATCACTCATTCTCCCAGCCCGTATTCAGTGTCTACAATGTCCCAGTGGTGCGTTGTCTCTTTGGACTTCAATTTTCTCAACTGTAAAATGACTGCCTCGGAGAAGTTCTCTGGGTAGCTTCCAGCTGAAATTTGGTTGGACTAATGTTCATTAGCATTGAGACTACCATGCTGATTAAGTTGCAGTTAAGGGAAAAGTGACTCATTTCACTAACCAGGCCTCTGTGTGTCATTTGTCAATCCTCTTCTGTAGTGGGAAGCAGGGAATGGGAATGTAATTGATTCCACAACTCGGAGTGACTCCCTATTAAACCGCAGAGCAGAAGGATTTACTCTGGAGCAGTTAATGACTTAGCAGGAATGTACCACAGGATAACAAAGTTTACCTGGGCGAACATGAAGTTTGCTTTCTGAGACATTATTAAAGTCCTCTAAACAAAGTGGTACAAGTCAAAGGCAGAGAGTGAGAAACATAACCAGTCACTGTGTTGGTACCAGTGCCTCACTGGAGGCATAAAAAGCAGGTGTCCCATGGCTGGGGGTCATTAGTGCAGGCAGACAGGTCGGGCTGGGAAACTTTCAAGCATGAAAGGTGTTTAAATGGATTTCCTGCTGAGTTGAATAATGCAAACCACACAGTCTCAGGGTATTAAACATAGTGTCTCTTTTTTCTCTGGAGGCTGGGAAAAGAATGGTTAAGAAGTCTGTACCTCCGAGAAATAAACTGAGGGTTTTGGAGGGGAGGGAGATGGGAAGTTGGGTGAGCCTGGTGGTGGGTACTAAGGAGGGCACGTATTACATGGAGCACTGGGTGTGGTGCATAAACAATGAATTCTGGAACACTGAAAAGAAATTAAAAAAAGAAAAAAAGAAGTCTGTACCCCAATGTTCATAGCAGCAATGGCCACAGTTTCCAAACTGTGGAAAGAACCCAGATGCCCTTCAACAGACAAATGGATAAGGAAGATGTGGTATATATACAATGGAGTATTATGCCTCCATCAGAAAGGATGAATACCCAACTTTTGTATCAGCATGGTCGGGACTGGAGGAGATTATTCTGAGTGAAATAAGTCAAGCAGAGAAAGTCAATTATCATATGGTTTCACTTACTTGTGGAACACAAGGAATAAACCGGAGGACACTGGGAGATGGGGAGTTGGGGGAAATTGGAGGGGGAGAGAAACCATGAGAGACTGTGGACTCTCAGAAACAAACTGAGGGATTTGGAGGGGAGGGAGGTGGGAAGTTGGGTGAGCCTGGTGGTGGGTATTAAGGAGGGCATGTATTGCATGGAGCACTGGGTGTGGTGCATTAAACAATGTATTTTGGAATACGCACACACACACAAATAAAATTAAATTAAAAAAAGAAGTACAAACTTTACAAGAGGTAATAGTAGCTCTCCATGTTGCACACTTACTATCTCCTACATTTTGGGGCTTCACATTTATGTTTACTCAGAGCCCTTATGTCAATCCTTCAAGTTAAAAGTATACCTGATTTTTAGACGAGTTAACTAAGGTTCAGGGAGCTTGTGTAATTTACCAAGCACATACGGCTAATTTGTGGTGCAACACAACTCATGCTTGACATATGACCTCCCTCCAACACAATCTTTCTGCTACTATGTATCTTGTTTAAATCATCCATTATTTTAATTAACTTATTTCATTTTTTACTGATAATGAGAATAGTGTATAACTATTTTGGGAGGAAAACACAAAAATATCTATGAAAAACAAATCACAGATCATCTCAACATTTGATTTAATTACTGGTAGGATTTTGAAGCATGCATTTCTTGGTCACATGCTATCTTTCCTTGAGAAAAAACAGACTTTATTAAGGTATGATTGACTTGCAGAAAGTGTACATATTTACTGCATGCAACATCATGAGTCTGGGTTAAGTATATACCTGTGAAACCATCACCACTATCAATGCCATAAACATACCCATCACCTCCCAAATTTTCCACCCGCCCCTTTTATTATTATTTTCATGCATGCATTCATTCATTCATTTGTGTGTGTATGTGGGGAGGAAGATAAGAACACTTAACACAGATCTAATCTATTAGCAGATTTAAGTATATAATATAGTTAGCTATGGGCATTATGCTGTAGAGGGGATATCTAGAACTATTTATCTTATGTAACTGAAATGTGTGCCCTCCGACCATCACTTATGCATTGCCCCCTATGCCCCAGTCCCTGGCAAGTACTCATTCTACTTTCTGCTTCTGTGAGTTTGATTATTTCAGATTGCATATGTAGGTGAGACAACACAGTAATTGTCTTTCTGCATCTGGCTTATTTCACTTAGCATAATGTCCTCCAGTTCAATCCATGTCCCAGCAACTCTTGATGTTCCAATGTATTACATGTTACATTTTTCTTTGACTTCTTCCATTATATTTAAGGGCAGAAATCCTTTATTATAAGGAAAATTAATAAATATATATATTTCTACTTTTTTTCTTCTAGATATATCTGAAATTACTCTATTTTTTTAAGGGGGGAGATTAGAAAAGATCAAAATAAACTGGATGGGTGATAGTTTTCTAAGTAGAGTGATGCTCAAATATTTCTTTCTGCCTCTAAAAAAGGATGTGAGATCTCAGAAACTGTTTCAAGGTGATCAGGAAGATGTGATGAAGATGAGGCCCTTGTAGTAGATTTGGAAGGTGTGGCCACCTAAAGAGCCTAAGCGAAGGACAGGATCTGTGAGTTTACTGGTCCCAGGACCAGGGCGGAATTTGCCTTGTCTCAGGCATGTACCCAGGGACATCACTAACAGCCCTTAGAAGACTGGCAAATCTGAGACTGTATCTAGAGAAAACTCAGCTCTGGGAAACAGCATAAGTAGCACACTAGGATTAGTGACTAGAGAAGAGAAATACTGAATCTTTTGCAAATGAATGCAGGATGACAAGAAAAGAAAATCTGTTTTCCTGAATGGACTGTGTCTTTCCTGAATAGAAGTGTCCTTCTTTCTTTGTTACATTGCCCTGATGTCCTAATACAAAGAGCCCCAAATAGGCAGGGTCTAGACACAACAGTAATAGATTGGTTATAGGGCTTTCAGCAGACATCTTCATTCATGAAAATCAAGAACATATGAGGACCACCATCATCAGCATAATTTTTTTTTTCATCAGCATAATTTTTGAGGTTATTTTTATTATCAGCAAACACAGTCCAAATGAGGCAGTCAGGCTTCAAGATCAAGGCACTGATAAAAAGGACTGGGATCAAAAATACAACCTGATTGCTTGTGCAGTTTCCATGGAAAACACTATGGCTATACTCAAAAAATTAAACACAGAATTGCTATATGACCCAGCAATTTCACCCAAAAGAACTGGGTATACACCGCGAAGAAGTGAAAGCTGGAACTCACACAGATCTTTGCACACCAATGTTCACAGCAGCATTATTCACAACAGCCAAAAGTCAGAAGCCACTCAAGTGTTTATCAACAGACGAATGGATAAATGAGATGATATACACACACACAATGGAATATTATTCAGCCTTAAAAAGGAGGAAAATGATGATACATGATACAACATAGATGAACCCTGAGGACATTTTGTGGAGTGAAATCAGCCAGTCATAGAAGGACAAATATTATATGATTCTTTTTACATAAGGAACCTAGAGTAGTAAAATTCATACAGTCAGAAAGTAGCATGATCATGGCCAGGCACTGGGGGAGAGAGAAATGGGGAGATGGTGTTTAATGGAAATTGAGTTTCAGTTTGAGAAGTTGAAAAAGTTCTGGAGATGGACGGAGGTGATAGATACACAAAAATGTAAACATACTTAATGCTATAGAACTGTACACTTACTGGCTACAGTGATAAATTTTATGTTGTATATATTTTCCCATGAGAAAAAAAGTAGATACACATTTTTTAAGCTTAGGACCATCATCATAGCAATATACATCATAGATGCATTGAAATTAATTATTTAGTTTTAGTAAACTAACACAAGCTGTTGAATGATGCAAAATTTGATATTACTGGTTTGATAATTTTATAATTTTTATTTTAAGACTTTACAAATTTAGAAAAGCTATTCACATGTTAAGTTTATAACTAATTATAGGTTTGTAGAATAGTAAAATAATTTGAGTAACAAATGTAACTTGTCATTTGTAGCTAGAAAATTAAGACTGGAGTCTAAGAATTATTCAAACTGGAAGCACTACTTTATTGTTACTATACATATAATACCTGATTATACATTCACTTTTGTTAACTATTTTTCACAAAAGACTTCATTTTTTACAAAAATTTAAGGGTTGCCAAAAAACCGAGAGGATGCTTGTTAATATTTACTGTTTTATTAATTATATGTAGTTCACCAACTGTGGTATTTTTGGTCATTTATTTATGTCCTTTGACTCTCAAATGCTATTCAGGGATTTAAGTTGAAATGCCTAATATTTTGGATACAATAGTCCTCTGATTATGCTATGTCTGCCTGGGAAGGCACTATACTTAAGTGAATCAGTCAGGTCGTGCTGATGCTGATGGCACTAGTTACCCTAATGGTTCTTCATCAGAAGCTGTCCCACCTATCGGGGAACCCATCCTGCAAAATGTCCCCTGCAATGTGCTTGTGACTGATTCGGCTACAGCAAATTGGTTGTTACAAAAGTCTCCTGCAGGCTGCACCTAGAATTCTGATTGAGGTAAAGTATATTTGCTCCCCTAATTCTTTTCGCTCTTGCAATCTGACCACGAAGTATAAGCAGGTAAACCTGTCCAAGTGTGTGGGCTACTCTGAACACTGAAGTTTTAGAAAAAATCCCGGGGCTAGCCAAGCAGAAGAAGTGATTGAAGTGGCTATTTAGAAGTGAGTTTGTTAGAGAGGTGAGTGAAAATGTTGCACTTTTCTTTAATGGCTTTCTTTTCACTGATGACATTGGGGAGTAACTGCAGTCCACAATTTACTAAAAAATGTAAAAAACAGAAGTCCAGTCATTCAGTCGCCACTGATCTTTAATCTCGATCGTACAGGTGACAAATGCACTGGCTCTCAGATAAGTTAATAGATAATATTCAAATTTCAAGTATGTGTTATTCTTCACCATAATATTTACCCATTGAATCTGCGTTCAGTGGGTTCGACCTGTATCTGGGGAGGCTTTGTTACGCTGTGACCAATAGTTATAGCCATTGAGTTTTAAAACCAAATAAAGACAGACCCTCTGCTTAAGAATTGAATGATACAGGGGCGCCTGGGTGGCTCAGTGGGTTAAGCCTCTGCCTTCAGCTCAGGTCGTGATCACAGGGTCCTGGGATCGAGCCCCGCATTGGGCTCTCTGCTCTGCAGGGAGCCTGCCTCCACCTCTCTCTCTCTGCCTGCCTCTCTGCCTATTTGTGATCTATGTCTGTCAAATAAATACATAAAAAAATCTTAAAAAAAAAAAAGAAATGAATGATACAATCAGGTTTCTCATGTATCCATTTAGGTGATTAGTGGGTTTAACACTGCCAGTTCAAAATAAAAATAGGTTTAAATCCTTAAGCTACATTGGACTGTTTGTTCAAAGTCAAATGTACATTTCTTCTAGTGGCTTCTGTAGCTATTTATATACCTAGACTTCGGCACTTTGCTTCTTCAACACTGTGTGCTTTCTAATACTGTGCCAGAGGTTATAGATCATACAAGACAGACATATTCCCAGGGCGTCTTTACAACGAGCTATCTGGAGAGTGCTCTGCGCCCGCACACATTAGCGGGTTGGCCCTGTTAGGCTGGTGATGCTTTATGGCTACAACATAGAAAATGGTATCAGGCACACACTGCTGCAGTGGGGAGAAGGGAGACAGCAATCTGGTTTCCTCAGAGCTAAATTCTCTCAGCTGTGGACTGAGAGCACAGAGAGTTCCTTTTAAATACTGTTTCCACCAAATCTAATGAAGATGACTATTTAGAAGAGAGTGTGTTATCCACTCTCAGGAGAGGGATTAGGAAAAGAGGAAACTTCTCCATTGCATGAGTCACGTGGCAGAAGTAAGTGTATTGATGCTTTCTTACCTGTGATGAGCTTACCTTTATTAAACCACAAACCCAGAGTGATAATGGATGATCCATTTCCGGTGTAATGCATTCCCCTCCCTCCCTTCTTCCCTCCTCTTTTCTTCCCTACCTTCTCTTTTTTTCTTTTCTCTTATTAAAGCAGATTTATCTTTTTAAACCATATCGTCCCTTTTGCCAAGACACTAGTAACTAGTAACTAACTGTGGTAACACCACACGTTGCTGCACAAATCGAGACCTACAATAGTTCATGGCAAGTGATCTCAAACGACAGAATGGACTGGTCATGAAAAGCATCAGCTTGGCAGTTAGACGATGTGAGCTTCCACCATTATACATTAGCAAGACCTTGATAATGCCACTTACTTTTCCTGAGACTAAATCCTATCATCTGTAAAATAGTAATGTTTGTCCATATTAATAGAAGCACCTATAAGAATTTAAAATTAGAGTAAATAATGAGCACTGAACAAATATTTACCACGTGCGCTCCATGTTTTTGGACACTGTGCATACCTTAACTCATTTAACTTTCATAACACTCTTTCTCTTTAAACCCCTCGAAATGATTAAAGCAGAGGTTTTTCTATGATCCCATGTATATTTAAAATGAGACATAGATAAGGCTCCCAGATAAAGTTAAGGTTTTTTTTTTTTTTTAAGATTTATTTATTTATTTTAGAGAGAGAAAGTATGAGTGGGAAGTGCAGAGGGAGAGAGAGAGAGAGAAACTGAAGCAGACTCCGTGTTGAACAAAGAGCTTGATAAGGGTCTCAATCTTGCAATCCAGAGATCACAATCTAAGCTGAAACCAAGAGTCAGTTGCTAAACCAACAGAGCCACCTAGGTACCCCAAGTTTTAATTTCAGTTAAACAATGAGTACTTTTTAGTATGGCTATGTCCCAAATATTGCATGCAATACATTTACACTAAAAAAGTGTGAAAAATATTATTTATGTGAAATTCAAATTTAACTGGGTATCTTGTATTTCTAGTTGTTCTATCTGATAGTGCCCTACATGGTGATTAAATACTTTTCAGGCAATCTGAAATGGAAGAAGGGCATATAGTCTCAAACACTGGTTTCTTTTTTAAAATTATCTATCTCTTTTTGTTAAAGTATAATTAACATACAATATTATATTAATTTCAGCTGCACAAGGATTCAACAATTTTTTTTAAAGATTTTATTCATTTATTTGACAAAGAGACACACAGTGAGAGAGGGAACACAAGCAGGGAGAGTGGGAGAGGGAGAAGCAGGTTTCCCACCAAGCAAGGAGCCCGATGTAGGGCTCCATCCCAGGACCCTGGGATCATGACCTGAATCAAAGGCAGCTGCTGAACAGCTGAGCCACCCAGGTGCCCCTAGGATTCAACAATTTTATTCATTTCTCAGAGCTCATCAAGATAAATGTATCCTTAATCCTCTTACCTATCAAACACCACTTTTTTTTGAGATTGCGGTTAGATGTCCAGTGATCAGAGAGTAGATATGATAGAGAATGGGGGAACATCACCCAGAGGAAAAGGGATCAAGAATAGAGTAAAGGCATCATACCAAAGGTCTTCTATTTTGAATCATCACCTTAGTCTTCTGAGGTAGTTATTTTTCCTGCTTTACAGTTAAGTAAAACTAGACAAAGAAGTTGTTAAAGATCATAAAGCCAATAACTAAAGGAAGCTTGGAATTGAATGCAGATTTTTTGCCTCCTTAATGTGGGGTATTTATTCTTAACTGCCATGAGGTTTTCTTCCTTTCAAAGGTAGATGGAGTGGAAGGATGACTCTTCTTTCTTTGACGTAAAGGGAACGGTAAGAGGGCGATTGAGATGTTGAGAAAATCTGAGGTGAAGAGGCAACAAGATGAGGTAGCTCATATTGAACATCTTTTTCATCAAATTATTAAGTAGAATCCTTACATAAAGCAAAGATGATAGGGTTAGAAATCAGAACTTAATGAAAGTAGAAAATGCTTGCAAATAGCAGTGTGGATGCTATGTAGAATGCAATTGAGATATTTCATTATCAACTGATTTGGAGAAACAGCTCGTTGGAAGGCAACTGTAAAGAGTGATTCATGGTTCCTCTTGCCATAGAGTTTATAATTAAGCTAGGTGATGAACAAAGAAACAAATCCTAGAGAGAAGTGGGTATGAGTCTCTTCCAAGATCTGAAACTGTTAGAGAGCTTTAGAAACACTGAGGAAGCCACAGATTTATTTTCACTGAGCTGAGGATCAAGGATCCAAGGGAGACTGGGAAAGTGGATACAATGCAAAACTTCATCTTGCCCTTGTAGAGAGCAAACATTCCAAGAGTTACATGTGTAAGGACCAGGCAGGATGACCCCCACAGCTCTAGCATCTGAGGATCTTTCTGGTTCTTGGACACATGCTCAGTTTTCTAATTCATCTTACTGTTCTATCGACTGAAGTGATTAGTATTGGAGGAGGGGAGGATATAGTCAAGCTATGGCAATTGTATGAGCAATTTTCATCAACAAGAGGGTAAACTCTAGGGGCGCCTGGGTGGCTCAGTGGGTTAAAGCCTCTGCCTTTGGCTCAGGTCATGATCCCAGGGTCCTGGGATCGAGTCCTGCATGGGGCTCTCTGGCTCAGCAGGGAGCCTGCTTCCACTTCTCTCTCTCTCTCTCTCTCTGCCTACTTGTGATCTCTACCTGTCAAATAAATAATAAAATCTTAAAAAAAAAAAAAAAGAGGGTAAACTCTATAGGGAAATACTATTTGCTGTGGGTTCTTTGGGAATTTACTAAATTTTTCTGTCCTCATTCCCCTCACTTGTATATGAGAGAATTAGTTGCCTCTGTTTATATCCAGGGATACTTATAGCTCCAAGAGGACCTATCTTTAGATTTTTGGCAGTATTTCCAGCATAAAACCCATTTCAAAAGCTGGCCTTAAAAAAAGAGCGGTATAAAACTGCACAAGCAGTAAGTTTATATCTCTTTCTCCCATTCCACTCCATTTTGGAGAGTTACAAGAAGTACTCTAATAAAAAGAAAATGTGTTTATCATCACCTAACCTTGTGTTTCCCAAATTTATTTAGCCAAGGAGTATTTTTTTTTTTCCCCACATACAATAACGTGTCAAAATTATAAGAAATTGGCTTCCCACTGATCTCAATTTGGGATCTCGCCAGTGAGAGGCGGTAATAAGAAAGAACAGACATGCGCTGAATACCTATCACGTGGCAGCACTCCTGATGCGAATCGGGAATGCACCCATGAAAATAGTGAGCCTCTCCCTCATCAAATTTTTAATTTACTAGGGGAACACCGACATCATAAATTACCTACAAAAAAAATTTTAAGATATAACTGTGATAAAATTCCAATGCAATGAGCTTTCTCATATTATGTATATGGGGAAACATGTAAAGATGTATTTGAGTCACCGTGTGTGTGTTTATTTCTGTGCAGTCTGACTTCATCCTATTTGTATCATCAGAAGGTAGATTTGATCACCCTTCTATGCTGCTCATTGAGGGGACTGGTCTTCTTAGGCTCATCTAAACATTTAGACTTATGAGACTATCATAGGCCGTATTTGACACGAAATACACAAAAGGATCTATAAGACAGGAACACAGCATCCCAGCAGAGAAGCATCATGTATTTTTCTCGTATGCAAGACCAAGCAGCAGTCCAACAGACAGCTCAGGTATTAGGAGATATGATTTATCAGGAGGATGAAAAATGGGTCTGACTTGGAAGCCATTTTACAGAAGCCAACAGCTTTTGAACAACTCCACAAGAACAGTTTCCAGAGTCCTTGCAAGGAAGATGCTAGTTGCAAGAGTCTTTACAGTTAGAGAAGTCCATACCTATGTCTTCTGCATAAGTATTCATAGCATGCTTATAGTTCCTCCCTGTCCAGATGCAATTACCATGTGGGAATCATTTGGCTGAAGTTAACCCATGGCTAATATTTCATGCCACAGGGAAAAGGGTTTTGCAAACTCTATAACTACAAGGACAAGGTGAGTAATTTCCTTAAAGTCACCCCTTATAGGAACTAAGAAGCAGTAAGTTATCAAGATCGGAACCCAGGCCTGTTTATTCCTGAAAAATCTGTCTTTCAGCTATTATAGTCTTCCACTAGGGAAGGACTTCTCTGAAAAACAAAACAAAACAAAACAAAAAAACAGCAATAGTTAAAAATAAGAATAGAAACAGAAACATCAGTCACGGAAAAGACTAGGGATAATTTCTCCACTGGAACAGGAGGGAAGGAGGAGAAGTGAGATTGATTTTGAGAAAATTATGAATTGGCAATGTTATTTTCAAGATTTATGAGTTTCAGAGTGTCAGGCTTCAAAACATCCTAGGATCAGTTTTATTGATCGGTAGGATAATCTCTCAGAGTAATGCATTTATTTCTAATCAACTTTAGTGAAAGTTAGTTTCCTAGTGGAGGAATTAGTGGCACTAACTTAAAATTAGAAGTTATAAACCTCATTACATAACCAGTAGTTCAACTGTTCCAGTTTTCTAGTTTCTTTCCTATGTGAATACATATTACAATCCTTACACATTACCAGTTGTACATATTTGGCAAAAACTATCTTATAACAGAGATTCTTTCAATGTTCGATATGTTTTGTAATGTCACCAGGCAAAATAAAATACTCAAGCTACCGTAATTTATTTGATTTAATGCCAAGAAGAAAGGAAGCACAGGTAAACGAAACTCTCCTTTAAAAAGTGATAATATTGTGCAGTCATCCTGAGCTTCTGGAGTGGAGTCTGTCCATTTAGGAGAGTAGGAATCTATTTTGTCAGATTCGGTGCTTTTTTGAGCACTGAGATGGAACATACCACACAAATACTATTATGTCTGTCAGTGGATTGCCCAAAATGCTCATGCTTTTTTCTATATGTTGTTATCTCAGTGGTGTTTCAATTGAGGAAATTAAATGTGTGTAGTGGTTTAATGGGAAACAGAGGTGTTTAAAAATGCAGAAATGGGTGTACTCAAACATGGCTTGGTTTAAAACGAAACTGCAGCAGTTTTCGAAATGGTTTTCTTACTCTATTAAAATGCAAATAAACAATGTCTTTTTTTCTTTATTTCTGCCTTCTTCCCAGACATTCCAGCCTAGTTATAAAATAATTTTGAACTACATTAGGTCTTGTCATTGTGAAGACATGATTTTTTTTTTCTACTCTGAAATTTATTAGCAAATTCTAAAAGTATCACCTTCTTTTTATTATGTGTAGCAGGGACCTGGTCAGATAAAATTTAAGGACTGTTTTGTATTATTATTATTATTATTATTATTATTATTACAAATAAACAGAGGAGATTCCTAGAAGAACTAGAAACTCCTGGAGAGTAAGAAGTGAAGCCTCCAAAACCTAAAAACATCTCTCTCTGAGAATTGATAGCACTCAGTCTGCTGGATTAGGCTTTTAGGTGATTCCTCTCCACATTTTACTGTATCTCAATTCCCCAAAACTAAGTGAAGAAGCGCAACTTCACTGATTGACAACTTCATGGCAACTAAAATTAGTTTCCATTCCTACACCAATTTTTTTTTAACTCAAGATACTCTGTTTGTACCTACATGACCCAATTTAGTTCACTGCAATTGTTTTATTCTTCTTTCTAGATGGCCAGAAGCACTGAACTAGGTGTTAGAAAGCGGCAAGTAAGGGTGTATAACTTCTGAGTCTAGGCTTTGCTGACTTGCCCTCCATGACTCCTGCTGCTCTCTGTGCGAGTCCAAAGTGGGGCCGGGATGCCACTCTAACTGCCAGTTATGGCCACTGTTTCCTTGGGAGAGCCTCACCCTTGCCAACTTTCTCATTTTACCCTTCTGTTACAGTTCAGCAACTTTGATAGCAGATTTTAAAATGAACTAACTGGAGTTAATTTCCAGAAACAGTTACTCAACAGTGTACTAGAGGAACCTTCCAAAAGACATCCCTTAATGTTGCTGTAACCATTACCAGCAGGAATCATAAGTAGATAAGTCTAGAACACAGTGCAAAATTTCCTAGACTCATCTGTTGGTGCATATGGCATCTATCTCAGATGCGTATTTTGGAGTCTCTCTTTCTACCCCCCTTCCACTGTCCATGTTTCTCTTTGCATTTTCTACTATGATGCTGTCCTTCCAAGATCCAGATTGCATTCTTTAAAGGATAAGTAAGGTTCTTCTGTCATTCTGGCCCTTACACTGTGATAGGGAAATTTAGATCCTTCACATTTTCCAGATGGAAACAGTTATAAAAACATCAAAACTTTATCTTTCTACTTTTGGCTGCCTCTCTTAGCTATTTTGTATCCATTATAAAAAACTTATTCTCCCTCTCCCTTCCTCCCTCGTCCCCACCCTTCCTCCTTCCCTCTCGCTCTCCTATTACTTGTTTCACCAAACTCTTACTCCTATAAAGCAGTGGGGAATAAAACCCTGTTCTGACATTTGTTAAAATTATCCTTTACATTTGTTATCTATTACTGTGTAACAAACTATCCCAAAGCTTAAGGGCACAAAACAACCACTATTTTCTTATGCTCCCAAGTTCTATGAATCAGAAGTTTAGAAAGGGTACAGTGGGTATAGTTTGTCTCTACAATGTTTAGGCCATAGTTGGGAAGATCCAGATGGCTGTGAGTGACTTGAATGCATGGTGGTGGGTGAGGAGTGGAATCATCTGGAGACTTGTGGATGATTCTCTTGGTGGTTTGGGCTACGTCTTGGCATGAAGACTTAAAGGTAGTCAAACTTGGAGCATGCATCTCCAAAAACAAGTGTTCCAATCATACAAGGGAAAATTGCATGGTTTTATATGAACTATGCTCAGAAATCATTTGGTGTTATATTCACTGTACTCTATGATGGCAGCAGTCACAATTCCACCTTAATTCAAGGAGAAGGGGCATAGATCCTATCTCTTGATGGATAGAGTGTTGAAGCATTTGTGTCCATGTTTCAGCACTACTACACTCTAATTTTTAAAGGGCTTATTTCTTTGTCTTCCTCCTTCTTGGTTAGATCAGCAAACCTCTTCCTAACAACCAGACAAGGTGTGAATATACATTTAAAAAAAATAGTCTCCATTAATTTATTTTCAGAATCCCCTATTCTTTCAACTTCCATCCAGTTTTCTTTGGGCCAACTTTAAGAATCCTGATTTTATTTCCCTCCATACCACTTAAAATGATAAAATCATTAAGCAGCAGCTTGGGGGGAATTGTTTCCTGGGAGTTGGTTGTCTGCACCACTATTTCAGTCATAATCTCTCTTCAAAAACTCAGACAGACATGGCTGAAATGACAAGACTTCATCATTTAGAGCCTTGCTTTAATAGATTTGTCTCTTTTAAGTGGGAATCTTATAGAGCTAGTCTTAATAAAGCATAAAAATTATGAAATTACAACCATACCTCATTTTATTGTGCCATGTTTTATTGCACTTTGGAGATACTGCATTTTTTTTTTTTTAACAAATTGAAGGTTGGTGGGCAAACCTGCATTCAGCAAGTCTACTGGCACAATTTTTTCCAATAGCATTTCTTAGTTCATTTCTCTGTGTCGCATTTTGGTAATTCTGGCAATATTTCTAACTTTTTCATTATCATATTTTTACAGTGATCTGTGATCAGTAATCTTTGGTGTTACTGTTGTAACTATTTTAGGGTTCCACAATCTATACCTATATAAGATGGTGAACTTCAACTGTAAAGGCTGTGTGTGTGCTGACTGCTCCATCCACTGACCATTCCCCCATCTCCCTTCCTCTCCTCAAGCCTCCTTATTCCCTGAGACACAATAATTTTTGAAATTAGCCCAAATAATAACCCTACAATGGCTTCTAAGTGTTCAAGTCACACATCTCTCACTTTTACTCAAAAGCTAAAAAAGATTAAAGATTAGTGAGGAAGGCATGTCAAAAGCCAAGATAGGCTTGAAAGCTATGTCTCTTGCACCAAACAGTGGAGTTGTGAATGCAAAGGCAAAGTTCTTAAAGGAAATTGAAAGTGCCATTCCAGTGAACACACAAATGATAAATCAGAAAGCAAAATAGGCCTTCTTATTGATATGGAGAAAGTTTGAGTGGTCTGGATAGAAGATCAAACCAGCCACAACATTCCCTTAAGCTAAAGCCTAATCTAGACCAAGACCCTAAGTCTACTCAACTGTATGACAGCTGAGAGGTGAGGAAGCTGCAGAAGAAAAGTTGAAAGGTAGCAGAGTTTAGTTCATGAAGTTTAAGGGAAAAAAGTCATTTTCACAACATAAAAGTATAAGGTGAAGCGGCAAGTGTTAATGTAGTAGTTACAATAAATTATTCAGGAAATCTAGCTAAGAGAATTAATGAAGATGGCTCCACTAGACAACAGATTTCAATGTAGACAAAATAGCCTGTGGGGAAAAGTTGCCATCTAGGACTTCCATAGCTAGAAAGGAGAAGTCAATGCCTGTCCTCAAAGCTTCAAAGGACAGAACAACTCTCTTTTTAGGGGCTAAATGTAGCTGGTGACTTGAAGTTGAAGCCAATGCTCATTGACCATTCTGAAAATGCTAGGGCCTTTAGGAATTGTGCTAAATGTACTTTACCTGTGTTCTGTAATGGAGCAACAAGGCTTAGACTATAGCACATCTGGTTACAACATGGTTTATTGAATATTTTAAGTCCACTGTTGAGATCTACTACTTGGAGCAAGGCAGGGGGGATGTCTTTCAAAATATTACTGCTCACTGACAATGACCCTGGTCACCCATGAGTTCTGATGGAGATGTACAAGGAGATTAATATTGTGTTCATGCCTGTTAACACAAAATTCATTCTTCAGCACAAGGATCAAGAAGTAATTCTGACTTGCAAGTCTTACTATTTAAGAAATAAACTTCATAAAGCTACAGCTGCCATACTGATACCTATGATGGACCTAGGCAAAGTGAGTTGAAAACCTTCTGGAAAGGATTCATCATTCCAGAGGGCCATTAAGAACATTCATGATTTATCAAAAGAGGTCAAAATAGCAACATTTAGAGGAGTTTGGAAGAAGTTGATTCCAACCCTCATAGATGACTTTGAGGGGTTCAAGACTTCAATGGAAGACTTAGTTGCAGATGTGAAGAGATGTTCAAGAGAACTAGTATTAGATGTAGAGTGTTAAGATGTGACTGAATTGCTATAGTCTCATGATAAAACTTTGACAAATGAGGAGGTGCTTCTTATGGATGAACAAAGGAAGTGGTTTCCTGAGATGGAATCTACTCCTGGTGGAGATGCTGTGAAAACTGTTGAAATGAAAGCAAGAGACCTAGAACATTACATAAACTTAGTTGATAAAACAGCCACAGGCTTTGAGAGCATTAATTCCAACTTTGAAAATAATGCTGTGGGTAAAATGCTATCAAACATCATCACATGCTACAGAGAAATTGATTATGAAAGGAAGATCAATCAATGTGGCAGACTTCATTGTTGTCTTATTTTAAGAAATTGCTACAGCCACCCTAGTCAGTCAGCAGTCATCAACATCAAGGCAAGACCCTCCACCAGAAAAATGGTTATGACTTGTTGAAAGTTTAGACAATGGTTAGCATTTTATAGAACATTTTTTTAATTTATTTTTTAATTTTTATTTTTTTTAAATTTTATTTTTTATAAACATATATTTTATCCCCAGGGGTACAGGTCTGTGAATCGCCAGGTTTACAAACTTCATAGCACTCACCATAGCACATACCCTCCCCAATGTCCATAACCCCACCACCCAACCCCCCTCCCCCCATCAACCCTCAGTTTGTTTTGAGAGATTGTCACTTACAGTTTGTCTCCCTCCCAATCCCATCTTGTTTCATTTACTCCTACCCCCTTTACCCCCCATGTTGCATCTCCTCTCCCTCATATCAGGGAGATCATATGATAGTTGTCTTTCTCCGATTGACTTATTTCGCTAAGCATGATACCCTCTAGTTCCATCCACGTCGTCACAAATGGCAAGATTTCATTTCTTTTGATGGCTGCATAGTATTCCATTGTGTATATATACCACATCTTCTTTATCCATTCGTCTGTTGATGGACATCTAGGTTCTTTCCATAGTTTGGCTATTTTAGACATTGCTGCTATAAACATTCGGGTGCACGTGCCCCTTCGGATCACTATGTTTGTATCTTTAGGGTAAATACCCAGCAGTGCAATTGCTGGGTCATAGGGTAGTTCTATTTTCAACATTTTGAGGAACCTCCATGCTGTTTTCCAGAGTGGTTGCACCAGCTTGCATTCCCACCAACAGTGTAGGAGGGTTCCCCTTTCTCCGCATCCTCGCCAGCATCTGTCATTTCCTGACTTGTTAATTTTAGCCATTCTGACAGGTGTGAGGTGATATCTCATTGTGGTTTTGATTTGTATTTCCCTGATGCCGAGTGATATGGAGCACTTTTTCATGTGTCTGTTGGCCATCTGGATGTCTTCTTTGCAGAAATGTCTGTTCATATCTTCTGCCCATTTCTTGATTGGATTCTTTGTTCTTTGGGTGTTGAGTTTGCTAAGTTCTTTATAGATTTTGGACACTAGCCCTTTATCTGATATGTCATTTGCAAATATCTTCTCCCATTCTGTCAGTTGTCTTTTGGTTTTGTTAACTGTTTCCTTTGCTGTGCAAAAGCTTTTGTTCTTGATAAAATCCCAATAGTTCATTTTTGCCCTTGCTTCCCTTGCCTTTGGCGATGTTCCTAGGAAGATGTTGCTGTGGCTGAGGTCGAAGAGGTTGCTGCCTATGTTCTCCTCAAGGATTTTGATGGATTCCTTTTTCACATTGAGGTCCTTCATCCATTTTGAGTCTATTTTCGTGTGTGGTGTGAGGAAATGATCCAATTTCATTTCTCTGCATGTGGCTGTCCAATTTTCCCCACACCATTTATTGAAGAGGCTGTCTTTTTTCCATTGGACATTCTTTCCTGCTTTGTCGAAGATTAGTTGACCATAGAGTTGAGGGTCTATTTCTGGGCTCTCTATTCTGTTCCATTGATCTATGTGTCTGTTTTTGTGCCAGTACCATGCTGTCTTGATGATGACAGCTTTGTAATAGAGCTTGAAGTCTGGGATTGTGATGCCACCAACTTTGGCTTTCTTTTTCAATATTCCTTTGGCTATTTGAGGTCTTTTCTGGTTCCATATAAATTTTAGGATTATTTGTTCCATTTCTTTGAAAAAAATGGATGGTACTTTGATAGGCATTGCATTAAATGTGTAGATTGCTTTAGGTAGCATAGACATTTTCACAATATTTATTCTTCCAATCCAGGAGCATGGAACATTTTTCCATTTCTTTGTGTCTTCCTCAATTTCTTTCATGCATCCCTTCCTGATCAAAACTCTTCAAAGAGTAGGGATAGAGGGTACATACCTCAATAATATCAAAGCCATCTATGAAAAACCCAACGCAAATATCATTCTCAATGGAGAAAAACTGAAAGCTTTTCCGCTAAGGTTAGGAACACGGCAGGGATGTCCGTTATCACCACTGCTATTAACATAGTACTAGAAGTCCTAGCCTCAGCAATCATGCAACAAAAGGAAATTAAAGGCATCCAAATCGGCAAAGAAGAAGTCAAACTATCACTCTTTGCAGATGATATGATACTATGTGGAAAACCCAAAAGACTCCACTCCAAAACTGCTAGAACTTGTACAGGAATTCAGTAAAGTGTCAGGATATAAAATCAATGCACAGAAATCAGTTGCATTTCTCTACACCAACAACAAGACAAAAGAAAGAGAAATTAAGGAGTCAATCCCATTTACAATTGCACCCAAAACTATAAGATACTTAGGAATAAACCTAACCAAAGAGACTAAGAATCTATACACAGAAAATTATAGAATATTTTTTAATTATGGCATGCGCATTTTTTAGACATAATGCTATTGCATCCGTAATAAATGACAGTAATCATATAAACATAACTTTTATATGAACTAGGAAACCAAAAAAATTCATTTGACTCACTTTATTGTGATGTTTGCCTTATTGGAGTGTTCTGGAACTGGACCCTCAATATTTCCAAAGCATGCCTGTACTTTGTAACCTATTAGAAATACCACAAACTCAAGTTATTATGAGAAGCTACATGTTTTTACATATTGTGTTCCTAATATATCCTGTGTAAAGGTACTTCCTGTACCAGTTGTGGAAAAATCTCTTTGCCCACAGTTTTAGACTGAACATTGATTGATTTTGTGTATACTATAATTTAGAGATTTAACAATTTGATGACTCTACAGAAGAGGAAAGATGGCAAACACTGTAGTATTATCTTTTATTGTTTATCCTAACTTTTAGACTAATTAGGTAAAAGGAATAATCTATGCTCATGAATTTTGGAAATAATATGGCACTTCCATATTATTTCCATATGGCATTGTATTTAGTAAACCAGCAAGAAGAAATTTTAATTATAATATAGCAGATAAATATTGTGAATCATGGAGTATCACCAATATATAAAGTGGCTCAATTTTTCAAAATAAAACCTGGATGCATGTGCTGACAATGAAATATAATATTTAACACTGGGACTGAGCTGGAAAATTTGGCTTGTGTGGTCCACACAACTATGTAAAAGCATCACATAATTGTTTGAATATATCTTCAGGCATAATTCAGGCTAAGCTAAATTTAATGCGTAGATATATTGATCCTGACCATAGTTAGTGATTAATAATAATACTTAACCATAGTCAGCAGCTTTCTTATGAGGGTTTAAAATTATTCCAGCACAATGCTATTCGTTTCTATTATCTTGGGAGGTAAATGACAAGGATGATTATTCTTGACTATAAAAGACAAACATACAGAGATGTGGTATAAATTTCTTTGTACCATAAATGATAAATTTGGAGAAAAAAACATATGCCACGTTTGTGTTTATTTTTTATTTCAAGCTTAAAATCATTTTAAAATACCAATCCAGCAAATACTTTTACTCTGTTATTATATCATCTCAAGAAGGAGAATATAGAGTTTTCTAAACTATGTGGGATCTTATTTGTGAGCAGAAGTAATGCAACTCTTAATCCTGTTTTTCTATTATCAATAAATATAATGCATTACTGTATTTTTTTGTTTCTATCTATTAAAAAACATCTATGAAACCCAAGCAGGACATAATAAATTTATTTAATGTATTCTCCTTTGAGCTGTCTATTGGTTCCAGCTAGATGTTTCTTGGGCCAATGGACCGGATTGCCAATTAGATCGATTGTTAAGTTGGCCATTCACCATGTGCTGGATCACAGTGCATTTATTTGGCCATATATAAACATAGAGTGGAATCGATTGACACTTTTTTCAGAGTTGCTGATCTTGCTTGGTCTCAAATTGCCAAGCATGGGACAAAGTTATCTGTGGCTCAAGGAAAAGAACAAAATGCTTAACACATTTTACTAGAAGTAGGGTGATTTTCCTCCCATATCATTCTGTTCACTTCCAAGATTTGTGAGTTGCAGAATGGTATACATTCCATGATGTATTCTCTTGAGAGCAAAAGTGTAATCCTTAGGGACTTAGGCATCACTTGTGTCATGATTTAGAGGAAAACAAATAGGGAAATTGTTGTATATAAAGTAGTTAAATATTTTCCTGAATTAGGTTTCAAAATTGCTTTTGTATTACTCTGGGGAGAGGCTGCTTGTGGCTCTCTTCTCTTTAACAGGGCTAAAAATTGAACTGAAGCTGGAGTGTGTGTGTGTGTGTGTGTGTGTGTGTGAGCATAAGTTGTCTTGTGAGTGGAGAGTACAATACTTAGTAAAAGGGAAGAGAAGATAAATTCAATTAGAAAACCAAGCATTTTCTTAAGATTTAATAATCATTTTACAATGATGGTCCCATGTGCAAGTGTTTTATAAAAAGAAGTTATATTATTTTTTAAGATTTTATTTTATTTATTTGGGAGATAGTGAGAGAGAGCACGAGAGCAGGGTGAGGGGCAGAGGGAGAGGGAGAAGCAGACTCCTCATTGAGCAGGAAGCCTCATGCAGGACTGGATCTTGGGACTCTCGGATCATGACTTTAGCAAAGGCAGATGCTTAACCGACTGTGCTACGCAGGCACCCCAAATAGGTTATATTATTAATTTCATACAGCAATGAATTATATGTTTAAATTATTTGTAAAATTATTATTACATGGATTAAATGCATACAGATTACACATATAGATCTCTATTTTTCAACTATAGTTTTCCTTCTGAATGAATTGACTAAATCAGGCCAATGTGTTTTAATTATTATCCCCAACTCTTTGGTACCTGCTCCTAATTAATGTAAGTTCAGTACCGTTTAAGATGTTAAAATAAACTAAGAGTTTTTCAAAATAATACTTTTGTGTGAGGATGTGTTGCTGTGATGGTAGTGTGTGAATTTGTTATGTCTACAAAAAAAGAAACAAGATATGAAAAGAGTAATAGGAAAATCTAAGTCAGTTAGAAGAAAAGATGTTTATTAATCAGTCACCCTGGGCACCTAGAACAAGGATATTTGATGAATTGTCACCATCTCTTTTTATATCTTTAATCCATACTCTATTAACTAGTGCTACCTTTTATATATTAAATCTAAGTCAATCAACCTTATTTTGCATTTCATTTTCACCTTCTCTAGCCAGAAAATAATGCTATTTGCTTTTTGTAGATGGCGTTTTTATGTGCCGTCTACATAAAATCCTCATTAATCACAAAATTCATTTCATGTTATAAAAACTCATTAAGGTAATAAATGGAATAATTGGAACCTTTTCAATTTTCCCTTTCAATTCAGCAGAACAGATCAAAGAGCCCAGAGTGCTGTGTTCTGCATTTTTCATTTGTGTCGAGCAACAGCCTCCACAGAAGAACTTTAGAATCTGTCTTTCCATTAGCATTGTCTACAGTTTCCATCTTTAGCAGAGAGCGCGCTTTTGAATAGGGAGTGTGTGACAAGTGCTCAGTGAGGCTATGGCTTGCACATGTTTTATGAAAAGAAAGTGAGGGGGAATCGGTGATTTAAGTTTCTGATATTTTTAAATGAGTATTGTTGTCTAAGAGGATTTAAATTCTCTTTTCCACATGATGACATAATCTCATTCTCCATTCTTCTCCAAACCACAGTCTAACACACGGTGAGACGGATGGGTTTTCTTGTATGGGAGAGAGACAAGCTTTGGTGGGATTGGTAAATTTACACTAGATTAACTATTTTGCTGAAAAAAAAAAAGAATATAGAAAATACAGAATATAGGGGCACCTGGGTGACTCAGTGGGTTAAAGCCTCTGCCTTCGGCTCAGGTCATGATCTCAGGGTCCTGGGATCGAACCCTGCATCGGGCTCTCTGCTCAGCAGGGAGCCTGTTTCCCTTCCTCTCTCTCTGCCTGCTTGTGATCTTTCTCTGTCAAATAAATAAATAAAAATCTTTAAAAAAAATGAAAAAAAAAAAAAGAAAATACAGAATATATACTGATTTGTATTTAAAAATATAGCTGTTTTATTTTTCCAAATAAAATAACTGGCTGCCAGTGATCTACTTTTAATGTGTGCCAAATGAAATGAACTTTAGAAAGACAGGACAAATTCTTTTCACATCAGAAAAGGTTTTTTTGGAATAGCTATCTCAAATTTTAGTGCATAATAGAACATCCTCAGAATACTTAAGTTGGAGAATTGAATATATTTTTTATGTGGCAACATAAATTATTTAGTAACTGTTTAGTGCAGAGATATCTGTGGGGCAGTTATACTGTAAAAGCTATTGACAATTCCAGGAATTAGCCACCAAAAAAAAAAAAAAAAAAAAGAGGGACCATAAGCAGCAGAAGTGTTTCACTCAATAGCATTCTTTATATGCTTAAATCATTCACTACGTCCCTTTGATGTGCACACTGGTTGAGACATTTGGATCAGCTCTACTATGTCGTGGACGGAGACAGTGTTTCCAAAGAGGAGAAGCTCCTTGGCCTTGGTGTTGCGATGTCCTGCTCCAGATGTTGCAGTCACGTTTTGTGTTTAGTTGGTTTAATGGCAGAGCACTGAAGTGGCTACAGGTCTCCACTAGACACTTTCCCACGTCCTTGCGGAGCCATCACACTGCCATCATGGTGCCAAGGAAGTAATGTTTTAATAACAGTCGTTGCCTTACACCTCCCAGTGGTAGTGAAGGAGATAGGAGACAAAATGTCTCCATTCAATTATAATTTTATTACATTAAAAAAATAGAATAGATGAATAGCTAAGCTTGGTTATATTAATTAGCATTGTTCAAACCATATTTTACAAAAGAAATACACCTACTCCTAATTTAATGCTTTTGTTTCCCCTCAAATGAAGTGTGAGGCAAAAAAAAAAAAAAAAGACACTTCTTGCCATAATTGTCACCATAAAGCATGTTCTGTTTAAAAGAACAGTGCTGCTTATAGCAAATTCAAACATCCAAGCAAGCCTTCACTTACCACACCATGTGCAAAGAAAATGGATGCTCTGTCTGCTGCTCTTTCTTACTCTCTTCTGCTGAGCTTTCCTAGATTCTCTCCAAAGACAATGTTCCTCCATGCTCTACCAGAAGTACTAGACCCCTTTGAAAATCTCCTTTTGGGGGATGCCTGGGTGGCTCAGTGCGTTAAAGCCTGTGCTTTCGGCTTAGGTCATGATTCCAGGGTCCTGGGATTGAGCCCCACATCGGGCTCTCTGCTCAGCAGGGAGCCTGTTTCCCTCTCTCTCTCTATCTGTTTCTCTGCCTACTTGTGATCTCTGTTTGTCAAATAAATAAATAAAATCTTAAAAAAAATAAAATCTTAAAAAAAACCTCTTTTTGGAACTATTTCCATGGAAGCAAGCAGAAATAATATTTGATACACAGCACCTCACTACTAGACAACCCCATGTACGTTTACATGCTTATTCACAAAGTGAAGAAGGCAGTGCTTGGTGGCTGATACCAAATACTAGCACTAGTAGGAGTCTCTCTGCGGAGGGCCGATGCTGGCTAAGCAGAAGGTTGAACATCGTGGTTAGATTCAAAGCTAAGGTTTTATTTTGGCTTTGTTATCGAGAAAAAATTTTAATGGCTACAGGGTGCAATTATTCAGAAGTGCTATCCCCTAAGTAACAATGCTGGATAAGAAGGGGAAACTTACAGAGAGATAGGCTTAGACACAATTACCCTTTTTTTTTTTTCTCACTAAGTGTGGCTTTTCATTGTCTTAAATAGTCATTTCAACTTCTGGTTAAAGATGGCAAACTGAACAGTCACATTTACCATTATTCTCTGTAAAATCCCATTAGAACTAGCAAAGGGATTTATAGATGTTGGAAACTGGAAAGATATGGTTAAGTGATGACTAATTTATCAGATCAGAGGATATGATTCTCAAGTCAGTGATAGGGAAATCTGAGAAATAACCTAAATCAAGAAATGTGCTTAAGAGGAAATTAAACACTTAGTTTTCCTTCCTAATTTAGCTCATCTTTTCCAGACTGAACACTGGAGTTTATTCTCCAGGAAGTATAAAGCAGCATGCTGGGGGCAAATACCTTAAAGAACCCTGCCCCCAACCCAGCCATCTTCTTGTACCTGGCGGGTAAGTATGTACTTCAGGCAGATCTGACAAGCCCGAGGTAAGAACATACTGATACCCAGTGTTCTCCAACTAAATGGTCTACAGTGGAGTCTACAAATAGAAAGACCCTTGACAGGCAGAGTTTCCAATAATCTCTTATGTACTCTAGAAATAGATCTGAGAATACAGCTGGAAATCACAAGATATTTAAAGCAATGATCTATAAATGGCAGAGTCTAAAATTAACAAATGGAAAAACAAATGACCAGCTTCTCATTTAACACTTAAACATATAGGGCTTGACTTGTGCCAAGCACTGTTTTAAGTTGTTTGCAGGTATTTGTCATTTAATATTCAGAAGCACCCAATTATATATAAATTTTATAGATAAGAACTTCCTCAAGGCCACATAAGTAATAAGCAATGGGACCAGGACTTGAACACAAGCACTTCATTACTGGAATCCATGCCAATAGCCACTATATTATATGGCCTCTCAATGAGAATAAGTAAGGACTTTAAAGGGAGAACAAAATATTTAAAATACCATTAATATTTTTAGAACAATAAGAAAATGTACTATATTGATTAAATTAGAAAAGTATGCTATAAAAAGGAACATTTACATGTAAAAGTGAGACTTGGATATTGAAAATAATATAGAAATGTACAATTGAAAAAGTGGTAATAAGATAGAATGGAGAAATCTCCAGAAAATAGGGCATAGATAAACACCAGAAACGCAGGTGAAAAAGGTAACAAGATTAAAGGACCAGTCCAGGCTGTCCAATATCAAAATAGTATGATTTGCCAGAAAGAGAGAAAAGTAGAAAACAGAGAATAGAAAAGTCATCAGAGGTACAACTCAAGGAAAATATGTAGAAAGGAGCATCATTTCCCAGACTGAAATTCTCCCCCTACTTTCGCAGGGTACAGCATGCTGGAGGAAATGGATCTGCTGGGATGCCCACTATTCTAAAATTTCCAAATAGTACAGACAGGAAGTTCTAGTATTTCAACAATCAGAATGGCATTAGATAATCTCAACAAACACAATGGAAATCACTAAGCAATAGCTCAGCAATTCTGATGGGAAATTATTTCCCATCTACAATTTTATTTCTAACTAGGGGAAAACAGGGAATGGCAAATACAGGGATCCAAAAAAGAAGAGAAACAAAGGAAATGCTCAAGATATCAGTGAGAGAAGTTCCCAAGCAAGTAACAATGCATCAGAGTTAAAAGATGGCCAGGCCAAAGCAGAGTGAATGGTTCTGGACAAGATTTTTTTTTAAGAAAAATGAAATTAGTGCATTAACTGTTTCAATGTATTGAGGAAAGGCTTACATATCTGGGAAGATCTAGGGGGTTAGGTTAATAGTAAATACATAGAGAGCTAAGCAAGAAAATGAGGGGAAAATTAGCTATAGGGAAAACAAAATATTGTTCAGGAAAATAAAAATAATTATGGGAGAGAACATATCTCACGATTATCATGCATCTAATAAAGTAAAACAATCATTTATCTGAACCAAATTCAGAGATTAGAAGGTTGGGAAATGTGTGTGTGTGTGTGTGTGTGTGTGTGTGTGTGTAGAGGATGGGCATTACCTACTTACTTCAAAGTGCCTAAAAATGGAAATAAAATTTAGAAATATCACTATGAGCAATTACTTAGAGATAAGGAAGCAAATATGAAAATATTCAGATAAAATGAGTCCTCCAGAGAAAGAGCAAATGAGACACATAAAAAGATACTATTTTTTAATAGATGATCTTATAGAAATATTTGACCCCTTAAATTATGGGTATGCTTATTTTTGATAAAAAAAATCCAAATTAATTAAAAAAATCACTTTCATGTTGTGATGCTTAAAAGGTGAGAAATATTTGAGTACTGATGTTATCAGCTCCTAACAAGAAATACCTAGGCATATCTACAATTCAGTCACTTTTATTTTTCTTGGAATTCATGAAACTATTTCTTGTGCTTTATTGCCAAAATCCTTCTCAGCATTTAAAGAGGTCTCTGGAGTTTCAGGTCACGTTAGTTTAGTGTCAGACGTTTTTGTAGTTCCTTGTAGCTGGACCTATGGGTACTTTAGCACAGAAAGTGACCTGTGGCTCTTTTCTTTGACATGCTGATGCTATGATAATTTCACACACGCTCCATCTCCCTTGTCTTCCCTACCTGACTTTGCCTTTTATAAAGTTAAGTGAGCAGAGAAAAATGCTTCATTTTGGGGTGCTGATGACAGTTTGGGTTTCCCTTAAATGGGAAGAGATCTACCCTTCTTTTTAGTTCTCTCCAAGACTTTTCCCTCTCCGTAGATCAAAATTTTAAGAGGGTTCAGTATGAACTAAAGTTTGAAGTTATTTATTTCCATAGCAGTCAAAACTCTTAAAATTTTCTTATGACAGTGCTGAGAATGACATATGATTTACCTTACCAGAAACAAATCTTGGAAAGAACTGGTTTCTATTTTTGGTAAATCTTCAGACCAATATAAGATTGCTAAAATGTTAGAAAAATAGACTACTTATAATCTCAGCATCTTAACATAATTTTTAGTTTTACAAATTAACTGCTGGTCTTTTGAAATGTATGTATTATATAATTACAAACATGGCATGAATTCTTCCCTTCATTCATGTTTCTTCTTTTTCCATTTATTTTATATCATAAACTTTGTCTATGTTGGATTTTCTACATAGTCTTTCTTTTCTACACAGTCTTCAAAATTACGATTTACATGTTTGTATATTTCTTTCTTGCTATGTGTTCATCAAAAAATGTAGAGTATATGTGTGTGTGTGCATGTGTCTGTATGTGTGTGTGTGGTTATTATTTGACATAAGTGATGAGCCCCTTTCTACCTATGGATCTCTTTCATCCATTCAATTATCTTCAGGACAAATGTCCAGAGATGACATTCTTGGGACAATATGAAGATTTTTTGCACTTGTCACATACTGTTGTACTACTTGCCTAAAAGCAAACTCAAAATTCCACAAGCACTGTACATCTGTTTATCTCCCTATATAAATAGCTCTGAGTGGAATTCCCCTTCCCACAACGTACAAGTATTAAAAGGTACTTTAATTGATTTTATATGCATTTCTAAGTTTAACAGTGAGGATGAACTACTGTATTTCTTTGGCTAATAATAATGCATTCATAATTTCCCCCTACATATCATCAGGGGTTCTTGATATTTTCTAATAAATCCAAATGAAATCTATGCATAATAGGGTCATTAGTTCTGTCATACACGAACATCTACATTTACCAGGATCTACTTTCCTTCATGGCTCAGTTCTGCTGGTTTTCATTTAACAATGTTTCTGGATTTTTTTTTTAAAGTTTTTATATAAATTCCAGTTAGTGGAGGCATCACAATTCTGGACTTCAAGTGATATGAGAAAGCTGTACTTATCAAGACAGTATGGTAGGGGCGCCTGGGTGGCTCATTGGGTTAAAGCCTCTGCCTTTGGCTTGGGCCATGATCCCAGGGTCCTGGGATTGAGCCCCACATGGGCTTCTATGCTCTGTGGGGAGCCTGCTTCCTCCTCTCTCTCTCTGCCTGCTTCTCTGCCTACTTGTGATCTCTGCCTGTCCAATAAATAAATAAAATCTTAAAAAAAAAAAAAACAGTATGGTATTGGCACAAAAAACAGACACATAGATCAATGGAACAGAACAGAAAACCCAGAAATGAACCCACAACTATATGGTCAACTAATTTTCAATGAAATTGAACCACTTTGTTATACCATATGCAAAAATACACTCAAAATGGTTGAAAGACCTAAATGTGACACACGAAACCATCAGAATCCTAGAGGAGAACTTGGGCAGCAACCTCTTTGACATCAGCCATAGCAACTTCTTCCCTAGATAGGCCCGAGATAAGGGAAACAAAAGCAAAAATGAACTACTGGGATTTCATCAAAATAAAGGCTTCTGCACAACAAAGGAAACAATCAACAAAACTAAAAGGCAACTTATAGAATATAAAAAGATATTTGCAAATGACATATATGATAAAGGGTTAGTATCCAAAATATATAACGAATTCATAAAACTCAACAACCCAAAAACAAAGAATCCAGTTAAAAAATGGGGAGAAGACATGAAGAGATACTTTTCCAAGGAAGATATACAGATGGCCAACAGACCCATGAAAAGACCCTCAACATCGCTCATCATCAGGGAAATGCAAATCAAAAGTACAGTGAGATACCACCTCACACCTGTCAGAACGGCTAAAATCAACAACACAAGAAACAAGAGGTTTTGGCGTGGATGTGGAGAAAGGGAAACCCTCACATACTGTTGGTGGGAATGCAAACTGGAGCAGCTACTGTGCAAAACAGTATGGAGGTTCCTCAAAAAGTAAAAAATAGAACTACCCTTTGATCCAGCAATTGCTAGATATTTACCCAAAGAATACATAAAAGCTTCTGGAATCTTGAAACTGTCAATCTTTCTTTCCTGACTTCTTTATTTTTCCGAAGCTGAGAAAATTATCACTGATCTATAGATCTGAAAAATATTTACTGTATTTTTCTGCTAACTTTTCTGTAATTGTATATGTGTATTTAATATTTTTGGTGTATAACCACTAAGAAACTGGAGCACAATATTCCTCCTTGCCTGCAAGAGAGGGCCTGGGGACCACCAGGATATTATTGAAAAGACAGCTTCACTATAGCTGACTTTTTATGGTAGGATACCTCTTGTCTCAGTTGCAGGTGAGGAGAGTGTTATAATATGTACCAATTGATACAAATATTTATTCAAACGACTCTCAGTAAAAACACCTAACTCACCCAATCATTAGGGGGATGGCTTTGCCCCAAGTGGGGTAAAGAGAGACCAGGGCACAGATTGTGCTCTCCTGGACGCAAGTGCTGGAACAGATATATCCAACTCGAGATAATGAGAGACAGTGTTGCGTAAGGATGAAGAGAAGAAATAAGAAATAGAATAGACCTAGCCCAAGTCCTCCAGCAAGGGAGATTCAAGGACCCAAATTCTCACCACCAAGGAAAGCATTGGGAGAATCTAGTGGCCACTGTCATTTCCTTGGCATTTAAAAAAGCGTTTTCCCCTATAACTCTTATGTGAAGAAGCATACCTTACCATACATGAAACTCTCATAGAACTGGGCCTTTCCTTTTCCAATATAAGCTAATTAAAATAAGTGCAGAGATAATCAAGATTTTAAAAAAATATCTGAAGTGATTTAATCCCAGATTGTTTTTGGAAATATGAAAATTCTCCACAATGATGCATTTGAAAATAAAGCCGTGTTTGTCATCATAGATTGTACCAGTTATCAATTTATTAACTCCCATCCCTTAAAATCCATCCCTTTTCTGTCCTTTGTTACAAGATCTGGATGTTCTCAGAGATTCTTCATTTCCCCAGGAGCACAACATTCATCTTAGGGTGGGGGTGTTGGAGGGAACAGGTGAAGAGGAAGGAGCTTCTCCTTCTCTTTCCTGAGATTCCAATTTCCTAATTTCCTTCTTGGTCCCTTGGCATGGCTGCCTGACACACAGCTGCCAATAGTGGTTTTTGTGCTAAGTATATGCAGACTCACTGGTGCACATCCTCCTAAGTTGCCTTGGCCTCCTAGCTGGCGGTTTGTGCCCTCCAGCTCCAGCCCGAAGCTCTTAGCATTCTCCTCTGCAATCCAGGGGATCAGGGCCCCACTCTCTTCAGACAGGTCTGGATCTCTTCTAGGATTCTGATGGATTCCTGTCTCACGTTGAGGTCTTCTATCCATTTCGAGTTTATCTTTGTGTATGGTGTAACTTCCCGGTTCCAATAACTGCTGTTGTCTCTTATTTGGTCCCTGACTGATACTTGGGGATACTCTCAATTTTCATACATATATAACTAATGTATCAGTACCCATTATTAACTCAGTTACAGGTTATTTAAACTTTACGGGTCTAGGTTTCTCTATCTATAGTAGAAAAGTGGCAATTTCATAGCACAATTTTGGAAATTAAATAGAAAAATACATGGAAAACATCTGGTACATTCCTAAGTACACTCTTCTTAAACTTTAATTGTTGTTATTGTTGTGATATTATCACTAATGGTCTTAAGTACCTAAGGAATGTCTTCGATTAAGACCTTTAGAGCAGGCAATTCATTCTCTTGTTCCATTTCCTTCCTTCCTCACCACCACTCACCCCCCCCACGCCCCGCCTTCCTTTGGTTTAAAAAAAAAAAGCCCTATGAGCTATATTTTTGACAAACTGTAAACTATTTTTCCATCCTTCCCCTTTGCAGGGATTTTTTTCCCTCCTTTATCTATTTAGTGTGAAATTATGTTGACATTTGCCAAGAAAGTTTTTATGATCACTTTCAATGACCATAAAACTCACCCCTCTTGCAATAGATTCCTAGAATAGTATGACCACTGGGAGAATGTGCTCCTAATTTTAACCTCTTAATTTCACAATGAATTCTTCTGTGAATCAGATCTTGGACATTTAAAAGGACTCTCTCTGATATTGGTGAAGAGAAAGGGAGTATAGTCTTTTGTTCGCAGCCATCTTAATTGTGAATGGCTTCCTCAGACCTTTAAGGACAGCAACTAAAAAACTAATACGTTCTGTTATTTCCAATTGTTTTCTTTTCTAAAGAGTGTTCCTTCTCTATTGTGTTGAAGCCTGTAAATTGAAAATGATCATCAATTCCTTGATATACAAACCATGCCCCTAAAAATTAATGGTTTCAATCTTTCTTTTCTCTCTCTTGTTTTTTTACTGGGTGGTAATACATAGTGATACTTTCCCTCTGTACCATTTTGGTACTGTAAGAAGATTTTGAATTGACTGAATATTTTTGAGCTTTGAGGTACAACAAACACACTATAAGAAATGCCTTTGAGGGGCACCTGGGTGGCTCAGTGGTTTGGGCCTCTGCCTTCGGCTCGGGTCATGGTCCCGGGGTCCTGGGATCCAGCCCCGCATTGGGCTCTCTGCTCGGCGGAGAGCCTGTTTCCCTTCCTCTCTTTCTGCCTGCTTGTGATCTCTCTCTGTCAAATAAATAAATAAAAACCTTAAAAAAAAAAAAAAAGAAATGCCTTTGAAATGTTTATAGTTTATCTGACAGATTAATCAATCAGCTGTGGTCCCTCAGGGAGAGAAATCATTGACAAAGTTCTGTAGGAATCAGTCTCCAATGGAAACAACTGAGGTGACCAGGTCATATCTGGAACTGTTTACAATCATTCTTCTGGCAAATTGATCCACACCCTGTTTTCTCGGCACCTTCAACTGTTTTATAGTTTATGTTTCTTCATTTACTTCCATTTGCTTTTTATCATTTTTTGTAGATTTATTTATTTTATGCCTTCCTTATTTCCTGTTCAGAATTTTGCAAGTTGCTGCAGTTGTTTTAGTCCTTTTATGCTGCATTTTGCATGTAAGCACTGTCCCATGTGCAAATATAAAAGAGTCGGTCCCAGGGAGAGAAAAAAATTATTATTAATAATACATGGAGGAAATAGATATTTAGGACAGTTTTGTAAGTGTAGAGAATTGGCTCTGCTTTAGATGCCAGCATCGTGGTCCCAGACCAAAGAACATTAAGCCAGTTTGCCATTTAATAAACAGGAGTGTGAGTATTTTAAAATACTTTAAGTACTTGAAATGTAAAACTGAAATAACTTGCCTTGAAAATTTAATGACCAGGTCCATTTATGAAGTGACACACTTTCCTCTTTTTTCCCCTATGTTCTTGCCTTTTTTCTCCTTCTAATTCCTACTCCCCTTTTTCTTACTTTGCTTCCATATTTATGTTATGAATACTAATATATGAAAAAGAGAAAACCTACATGAAGTCATTAATTGGTATCCACTTGCATATGTCCACAAAGGTGATGCTTCCTTTGAATTGTAGTTATTACTGCTTCTTAGAAAAAGAAAGAAAGAAGGAAAGAAGGATGAAAGAAAGGTAGGAAACCATACACTGTCTCCTATTATTCAGCAGAGGTCTATCTTTAATATTAACTATAGAATGACAGTATTAGAGGGACAAGAAGTCAAAATAAGCAAGGTCTATTCAGATTTTTAGGGTTAATACATAAATAATCTTTAGATGCCGGTATTTAGCACATGTCCGTACCCACTGTAAACGTCAAGTAATAGTATTTTGGCTATGCACTTTTGGAGATTTGAGTGATGGCTGCATCATTCACCATGATTTTAATGATTTGCTTTCATTAATTTTTTTATTTTCTGTGTTTTGGGCTCTTACTGTATTTCCCCCTTCACACGTGATAGTGTACTCACTTTCCTACATTTCTCTACCCTTGTTCTTCCTCTTTCCCCTTGGGATTTTTCGGTGGATGAGCATGCATCATGGCCCTGTAATATTTAATTGAAATTTAAGTATGTCTATCTCTGAGGTATGAGCCAAAAAATAAAAATCCTGACAGACTTGTCCACGTGGGATTGGTCTCAATGTAGTATTTCCATATTAGGTCTTTTTTAATTAAAGGAATCAATAGCTCCTGATTTTGGTGTGGTGAATAGAGATGTAGTGATGGGAATTCTGATTTTAATCAGATCTTCTTTATTTCTACTTTACATGATAGACATTCTTTGTTTGACTTCAAGGTTATTTTCTCTTTGACCAAAAGAACTGTGAGACTAGTTTGCCTTTCTTAATGCTTCCAAGACAAAAAATAAATAAACAAATAAAAATAAAAAGTAGAGTAAGAAAAAAATAAGAAAGGCTACAATTGATTTCTTCTTCAGAGGAGATGTGATATGTAAGGTGAGAAGACCCCAGGGTTAGTTTTTTTTTTGTTTTTTTTTTACTATATTTAAAAATTATACATATTTTGAAAATAACAGGAATAAAGCTTTTTGTTTCCATCTTACATGGTTACTTTTTGTTTCATTTCATAGTGATTTAGAAGAAAACATCCCCATCATTCATTGAACACCTCCTTTTCTGAAGGCAAGTGTTGTCAGTTATCAGATATCAAGTGTCTGGATAGTCTGTGTAAGCTCAAAATGGGATGTACATTCTCCAACATTCATAAAACAACCTGAGACAGAAGAGTGTAATGCAATTTGACAAATGTTAACAAACATATTTCTAATTTCTGTGACTGCCTTCCCAGCAGAAGTTGGCAGCTCTGTTCTCTGTTCTGGTTCTCGCCTTAGTCCCTTCTCAGACTTGTTGCTAATATTTAAGTATGATTTCAGCGAGTATAGGCTGTAGATTTTACTCCTACCCTAGGTTTAAAATATTTACTTCCAGCCAGCTCTATTCCTCCATTATCTGAGACATGTCAGGCTGTTATTGGCTCTACGACTCCAGTGTGAGCTCAGAAAACTGCGAGGGGGCCAATCAGAGACCTGGAATCAGCTGGAAGGGGTATGGTGCTCAACAGAGATGGTCATTTCCCCTCTGCATCAACCTACGGGAAATGTGGTTTAGGTAAGGCTGCTCTGCTATCCAAATATTATACATTTTTAATAATATAATTCTTAATAAACACACCCTGGTTTTTCCATTCTAGCATCTTCTCCCATTTAGTAAATATTTAATAAGTTTCTAGTAAATGCCATGTACTGTGCAAAGTGATACATACACAGTGGTGAACTAAACAGGTAAAATGTTCACTTCATTAATGCTTTCTTTTCCTTTTTGTGACCACCTCCTTCTAACCTAATTGATGATAGTTGGAGAATTACTGGATACAGAGAGCTTTGTTCTTTACTACACTGACCACAGCTGTAATTAAATAGTTCACTGTATGATTAGTAGTTTCATTACTGATTCATTGTCTGATTAGAGCTTCATCTCTGTCTCCTCGTAAAATGTTAAGTTTATGTAGATAAGACTAGATCAGTCTTTATTTCCTCTGAATCTCCACTTGTTAGCTCACTGCCTTGAAGACTGTAGTATTCAACAAATTCATGCTGAATGCCTAGACTAATCCTCAGCTTGTCATTAATGAGGCCTAAACTCATGACCAGCATAAAAACCTGCTAAAGCAATGTTGCTATCCAATCCACTGAACAGATACAGTACCTGAATTTTCTCAATAGCAACATCTAGTCAAGAGGGGCTTTAATCTGATAACCAAACAATAAAATCTTGACTAATATTCCATCACTGAAATTGTTAAAATTGAGTTTTAACATTGGGACAGACACAATAATAGTCCCCCAAGTTCTAATCTTCAGAAACTTTAAAAAAAATTATTTTTTATTTTTTATTTTTTTTAAGATTTTATTTATTTATTTGACAGACAGAGATCACAAGTAGGCAGAGAGGCAGGCAGAGAGAGAGGAGGAAGTAGGCTCCCTGTGGAGCAGAGAGCCCGATGTGGGGCTCAATCCCAGGACCCTGGGATCATGACCTGAGCCAAAGGCAGAGGCTTTAACCCACTGAGTCACCCAGGTGTCTCACCCCCAGAAACTTTTAATATGTTGGGTAACATGGCAAATGGGAATTAAGGAAGCACGTGGGGTTAAGGTTGCTAATCTGTTAACCTAGAGATGGAGAGATTATCCTGGATTATCCCGGTTGGCTCAATGTAACCCTAAGCGTCCTCATTTGTGAAAGAGGGAGCCAGAAGAAAGAACCAGAGAGGAGGTAGTGTCAAAAGGACCCAACTCACTGTTGCTGGATTTGAAGATGGAGGAATGGGGCCATGAGACAAAGAATGTGGGCAGTCTCTCAAAGCTGGAAAAGGAAGGAGACAAATTCTCCCCCAGAATTACTAGAAGAACTCAGATCTACTGTTATTTGATTTTTTAGCTACTAAGACCCACTGTGGACTTCTGACTTCCTGACCTGTGAGATAATAAATTTGTGTTGTTTCAAGCCACTATATTAGCTAATTTATTATGGTAGCAATAGGAAACAGATACAAGCACATTCCAGCAGGTGCAATAAAAATGCTGTAATGTGGAGAGTATTCTGTTTTCTGAAGTTGCCTCTATAAAGAACTATAAATCTCTTTTTTTAAGGGTCAAACTGGTATAGCAGCCAGACATTCAGCATCTAGGTTTTATATGCACATGTAGCCAAAAGATATTTCTAAACGATAATGCTAAAAATATATACACTATTATTTTTCAAAATTGGAATTGTGCTCATATTCAAGCTACTACATGTTTATCAATTTGCATCATCTTTCAGGTTTTAACTAATTTAGAAAGATGTAGGGGAATTATAGACCAAAAAATGGACGTGTAGAAGAGGTGATAAACTCTGAATCCAAAATATTAGGGGAAAATATATGTGGAATGGATGGGAATTTGAGTAATTTATAAAAACTACCTCTCTTCAGACATAGTCTTTAGTGTTATTTAAAATAAACATTTTACTTTAGAATATTTTAGATTTACAGAAAATTGCATAGACATTGTTTTTTTTTTTTCTTTTTTCATGAAGAAAATAAAAAATTGTTTAAGTAGATTCCATCCCCAGCCTGGAGCCCAACATGTGGCTTGAACTCACGATGCTGAGATCAAGACCTGAGCTGAGAACAAGAGTCAGAGGCTTAAAAGACTGAGCCACCTGGGTGCATTTCTTTCTTGAAGAAAAATATTTAAGCATTCTACTGAATAGATCACTAGATGTTCAGTTTTGTAGTATTTGCTATGAGTTTAGGAGGCAAAGAAGAGATGTACAGAAAAATACATGTCACTTGGAATGAATGAATACAAGTATGACTGACTCTAGCCTCATCTTCTCCAAATGACATTTCCTGAATACATTTAACACAGCATTTTTCTTGTAATTTTTTCCATGTCTGTGTCCCTTAGTAGACTGTGAGCAACTTGAAAGAAGACATCACACCTTATTTATTATTGCTTCCCTGGCATCTAGCACAGTGCCTGGCACAGGGTAGACACTACTCAGTCATGGTCTGATGAATGATGCCAAGGTGCATGTTACTGATATTATCAGTAACTAAGATAATGGGAAGATTGGTAAGGGTTAGAATGCTCACAGAAAGCTTCACATGAAAGAAGACCTTAAGGAGGCTCTTGAAGGAAGTGGGTCAGCCCTTCAACCTCTGAAGCTATATAAAGGAAAGGAAGAAGAATAAGTTTGGCTACTTGCAGGGAAGTCACTGAAGATAAAAAGTATAACGAGAAAAGAGAGTTTATGTTGAGACTACAAGGGTTTGCTATAGAGAGCACAAAGGCACTTAATATTATTGATACTATTTGAATCACTGAGTATTTCCTGTGCCAAAAAGACCATTTTGCTTGCCCTTTCTGATCCCTTTGAAATCTTAGCTTTTTACTTTTCTGCAAGCTCTGCATATTAAATATTTTAGTATATGCTCAAATTGTTAAGTGTATCACAGTTCTTTTTGGCTTGTCTCATTTGGAAGAAAGTATTCCTCACTGAAATGTAGCTTAGTCAGTTATTCAACTAGACCATATTCGTTTATTTGTTTTTTAGGCAAATTCTTAAAAACTGGGGTAAAATATAATATTGCTTCAGTATCTTTAAATGCCTTAAAGATAAAAAAAGAAGGGACGCCTGGGTGGCTCAGTGGGTTAAAGCCTCTGCCTTCGGCTCAGGTCATGATTCCAGGGTCCTGGGATCGAGTCCCACATCGGGCTCTCTGCTCAGCAGGGAGCCTGCTTCCTCCTCTCTCTCTCTCTCTGCCTGCCTCTCTGCCTACTTGTGATCTCTGTCAATAAATTAAAAAAAAAACCTTTAAAAAAAAAAAGATAAAAAAAGAAAAGCCCATATAAAAAAATCATAAACCAAAAATGTTTCGAGGTTCCTATAATAATAAACTTCTGGTAGGTTAAGAATCTATAGCTATATTTATATCTGTTCTGTCAACAGGCATTTCATTAATGAATACAGGACTGAATTTTTCTTTTAACATTTGCAAATATGTGTACCGTAGGGGTATTATTGAATTTTTATTTATTTATGTATTTATTTTTTACCATTTCGTAGGTTAAAAAAAAAAAAAAAAGAAAAGCAAAAGCACATCAAATTCAAATACATATCTTCCTTGGCCTAGTACTTATAGACATCTGAACATATCACACACCCTAACACATATGGCCAGTCTCTTTTTCCCCACCTTGGACACACTAGTTCTTATTCGTCCTTAATTCTCAGCTTACACATCACTTTTCAAAAGCTTTCCCCAACACACCACATTCCCCATCTCACCCAAAGCTTGAAGACCCAAGAAGCCTGTTCTACACACTGGGCTGACATTTAAAGTTGCAAATATTACATCCCGAGTTGTAACTGCTGTATTCCTTGTACAGATGCTCCACTGATAGTCATTTTTATACTCTCAGCATCCAGTACATTGCCCGGTACATATCAAGCATTCAGAACTGTTGCTGAATGAATGACTGAATAGGTATTTGTTGAATAAATTTTGCTACACTGAAAAAAAAAAAAGTCAGGCTACTTTATTGGTTTGGGATATAATACCACACCAATTATACCATAGTTGTGGTCTTTGCTTTTAGATCTCAAAAACATTTTTATCAGAGATACTTATCTTAGAAATTACCTCAAATATTGACAAAGACATTTTAAAATATTATATGAAACACTCTAACTCTATAAGCTACAAATTGAGAAATGCACTATATTCTCTCTAGAAACTTCCCAAAAGACTTAACTAAACTTCTGATTGACTTCAGTTCTGTGTCTTTTTCCTTCATACATATTGAAAAATTATTAGCATGAGGCAAGTTAGAATGAAGAATAAGAATAAAAATGAAAGAACTCAGAATAAGGCATTAATTACAAATTGTCAGGACTGGAATACATTTTGTATTAAGAACCATCTCCAACCACTGAAGTGTGTTTCCAATTACTAAAGCACGTTCCATAGTTTCCTGAATTATTCAGGCTCAAACTTAAACAGTATATTTAGTTAAGTTTTGTTCAGTTAAAGCTAAGCTAGTAAGCTTATTTCAGAGCTGCATAACACATTCTCAAATAAAAAAATGTGCAAAACTGACAGGAAGAAAATGAGAACTTTTCTGATGTTCTGAAAGAGTATTTGAATAAATAAATATACATACTTTCTGGGGAAAGAACTACTGAATACAGTGAAATACTAATTTTCCTAAATAAGACTGCTAATTAAATAGAATCCTAATCAAATGTCCACTGAAATTTTTTGGAATTTGACAAGATCATTCTCAAGTTTATATGGCAAAACTCACATTTTATAGTGTCTAAGAAAATTATAATAAAGAGTAATAATACAACTTTTCAATTATATAATAGATTGGTTTAAAAAAGCTCCAGAAATGAAAACTGTGGTAGTGGTACAGAATGAAATGGATCAATATGGAGATTTCATGTAAGATAAAGATAACATTTCAAATTAGTGGGTGAAAAAAATGGGTCATTCAAAAAATGGTGTTCAGATAACTAACTAGTCTTTGGGAAATAAATTAAGGTTAGATTCCAACTTCATTCCTTAAACTAAAATACATACCAGGTGGAGAAATGCTACATTTACTTTTATTAACATGTATATTTAAGGTTTTATTATATTGAATTCTTTTCTCAAATTGCAAATGAATTTTGCATTCAAACTCTCATTCTTGTGTATAGAATTATCAGTTTTAATGACTTGACCCATATACTATTTTCCTCATGCTAACATACACACAAACCTATAAACCCATTTAAATGGTACTCTTAGTTTTGCAATTGTTTTTATTAAAATGAGGCCATTTAGAACACATTATATTGTAACTTCTTTTTCCTTTTAACAGTGTATCCTGGGTCTTCTTCCATATGAACAGCTATTAATTAAATACTTTTAAATAACTGCTTAATATCTTGCTGAATAAATATCTATATTCTTACATACTAACTCTTTTATTTCTATGGTAATGACTCCCAAACTGGGCAAGTTCAAAGGTCCATTCATTTTTAATTTGATAGATAGTACCAGACTACCTTCCAGAATGTTCGCAGCAATTTACACTTTGACTAGTAGCACATTAGGCTGCACATTTATCCATGTTCTTACTAAGACTGGATGCTGAATCTTAAATTTCTGCTGATCTGATGGCTTAAAAATAGCATCTTATTATTCCTTGTATTTGCATTTCCCAGGCTATGAATGAACTTGGGAATTCATAAATTCACTGAACATTTGAATTTCTACTTCATATCATTTGTTAATTTTTTTTTCAGTTCAATATTATTTAATTTCCAGCATTATTTTATTTTGCTTACTCTATATCCATGATGCCAGAGTGGAGAATTTTGAGGTAATCAAATACAGTTGAAAAATGACAAGTCATATGGGGTTAACAGAGATTTTGACAACATTTTTGAGTGACTCTTTTTCTTATTAAAGATAACTTTTAAAAATAGATAAAATTATTAAAATGACATAGCCTTTCTCAAAAATTATTTTTGAAATATTGTATTTTCATACTTTCTATTAAAAAAATTCCAAGCCTGCTAATATGGAAATAGCAAAATTATATTATTTTTACTTAAGATCAAATTCATTAATCCCTTTTTGCTAGGAATTACTACTGTACCTATGCCACCTACAGGACTGCTTGACTCAAAAGTCAGATCACTTTTTTTTTTTTTAATTGGTAAACTTCCTTCTTTCTTGGGAAAACACATATGATATTCCATTATTATCCTTTTGAAATCTTTATGATGTGCTGTGATGTTCACTTTCATTACTGATATTGGTCATTTGTATCCTGTATTTTCTTGAACAGTTGGGTCAGAGGGAAATTAATTATATTAATTGTGTCAGTTTGGGTCCTCCTAAAAGCAAACAGGAAGATGGGATTTGTTGCTCAAAGGATTTACTATGGAAATGCCTGCAAAAGATAAAAGGGGAGGAGGGACAGAAATCAGCTGGGAAAACCTCCAGACCACTTTGTAAATTTGACAGCTGTGAAAAGAGGTTGGGCGGGGGAGGAAGAATTGGGTGGGGAAGACCCTCTGACACAGCATGGTTTTCAGAAAGTTATTACCATAGCAATGGGTTTCTGCACTAGAGAAATCCTGTTAGGAATGGGCTAGGGCTAATCCTCTGGCTGTGCCTTGTCTTTGAGTGGTTCCTCACTGAATACCTAACCAGTGGAACTAAGACCATCAGTCAGTGAGACTCTTCACGTGAAATTTCTCTTGAAAGGGATCTGAGCACACTTCCACCGGTGTCATAATCTAAAACTTGCACAAAAAAGATACACATATTCATGCAACTCCTATGAGTCTCTCTTCCTGAGAAAAGGCTGAGCACAGTGAAGTTAGTGGAATAAATTACAGCCCCTATGCTAAGTTGGTCTTGGGACCACAGTTGATACCTCATTTTTTAAATTCTTGCTCCATTCTTTTTTTTTTTTTTATAAACATATATATTTTTTTTCCCCCAGGGGTACAAGTCTGTGAATCTCCAGGTTTACACACTTCACAGCACTCACCATAGCACATACCCTACCCAATGTCCATAACCCCACCCCCCCTTTCCCAACCCCCCTCCCCCCATATCATTTGTTAATTTTTTTAGGTTGTCTTTTTCTTCTCAATCTATAGACATCTGGTAGCAGTAGGATTATTGACCCTTCATCTGTTCCACATTTTACCAATATTTGTCTCAATCTATTGAGTGTCTTTGTATTTTGCTTATATTTATCATACCCATTATATTCATTTGTATAAAGTCAAATGTCTATATTTGTCTCATATATTTTGGGTTTGTTATCTTTGTAGGAAGACGTTCCCTCCTTCCAAATGTACACTAATAGTCTCCTAACTTTTCTTCTAACTTAAGAGAAGCTCTCAGTGAAATAAATAATTGCCTGAATAATTCAGTAATTGCCTCACTCCTTCGGTTAAAAAAAAATGAACAAACCAGTTAATTAATTCAAAATTTAAGTTGTCCTAACTTTGGTTTTAATGCATTTGTATTCTGTAAAACCCCTTTATTAATGATATATTTTTAAGCATAATATTACGACCATAAATGTTCATAACATTTCCACAAAACAAAACATCTTATTTGTGAAGCCAAAAAAATGTTTTCAGTAACATTCAGACTTTCTACTACTTTAATATTGTTAAACTAACCAATTCTCAAATGCTGATACATACATATCAACAATTAATTTCTAGGGAGATAAAAAGAGAGGTACAAAGAATACTATGGAAGATCTTGTGGAACATATTTGTTTAAGAGAACACGCTTTGAATTCCTGATACCTACTGTTCTGTATATAAAAGAAAGTTCCTTAATTTTATATGTGGACATTTAAATATGGTATCTCTGAGATCTGCCATTCAGGACTTTCACAGGATTCATTTTAAATCGAGAGCACCACTGTTATAGCTCTTCTCAATCTAGGTCACAGCTGTTCCCTCAGCCACAAGTTGGCAATCTTTCTTTACTTTTTGTGTTGTGCTTCTCTTGATCCTTGAGACATTATCTGCTTTAAACTGATAGTGCTAAGCGTAAAGTACTTAACAAATAGCTTCTACTCAAGTTCTACAGACTACGGAGAATATTATTTTCTTTCTTTTTTTCCCGGAGATTATTATTTTCTGCACAGTTAAAAAATTAGTGTATCTGAGGATGTTGACGTAGCACAGAGTTAGTGGCGGCAGATTCTGTTTTCAGTGATGAGATGCTCACACTTGGTTTGCTGAGGCAGAGACTAGAGTTTCAGGGTGTGGTAAGGGCTTGAGAGCTCAAGGTTTAGAACCAAGTGGACAGGGCTGACTGAATGCATTTTCGGGTGTTGAAGTTCAGTGAGTTTCAGAATCACAACAGTGAAGTCAACCAGCAGTAAAGCATCCACAAGAAGGCTGAGAAAGCATTAGATTATAAATTCCCAAGAGACTGGAAAAGCTTAAAAATATAAACACCAAAAGTTAGGGTAGAAATCTAATCTCATTAGCAGAATGCTTAAGCAAAAACAAATACCAACGATCCTGGAGTCTAGGGATACGCTACTGATGATGGAAGTCATAAATACGGCCACCAGGAAGAATAAAAGGCAAATACTTAGAATGATTTTGTCCAAATGTAGAAAAATGCTCTACTGTTTTTATGGGGTGGTTGGGGGAAAGTAGACCAAGAGCAAAATTACCTTGCTTAATGGTAACTAACCTGTTTGATTCAATTTAGGAAATGGTGATGGGAATTTCAATAATTACTGGTGGGGCAGAATCCAGCTTACAAATGTGGCTTCCTTGGAACCTTGGGCCAGAAGTAGGGAAATAGCAGTAACTTGGTAGAGGGAGGAATAAATAGATGAATAGCTAGCTGTTCATCAGTTAACTGAGAGTAGTTCCTTAGAAAGTTATTGTATATAAAAAAAAACCCAACTTATTATATCTATAGTAAAAATACATCCAATAGTTCCTGCTCTAATGGAAACATTTCCAGAGATTATCTGCTTTAAGGACTATGGGGTAAATTTGGCATTTCCTTTTTTTTTTTTTTTTAAGATTTTATTTATTTGAGAGAGAGAGAGAGAACAAGTGAGGAGAAGGAAGAGAGCGAGGGAGAAGCAGGCTCCTCACTGAGCAGGGAGACTGATGTAGGACTCGATCCCAGGACCCTGGGATCATGACCTAGGCAGAAGGCACACATACGCTTAACCAACTGAGCCACCCAGGCAACTCTGGCATTTCTTTTCCTTCCAGAGAACAGTACAAAGGCAACAGGAAATACAAAGCACAAAATTAAACAAATCCCTTTTTGTGAAACCAGGAGACAGCTAAACCCATAAAATACAAACTAAATGGAAGGGCCGACAAAGCCCAGAAGTACCGAGCAGGAGTGGGAGGAAGGGGAATAAGGATACCACCTTTATGGGTCCTCAGAAAGACTGGTGCATGTGGTTCTGGAAGCTAGGAATACTCCCTGAGCCACATGCAAAATCCAGATCCTTTGTTTACAAGAGCATGGGCAATATGCTTGCTCCTGTGATTGAAGTTGCCCTGAACCAAGTTAAATTTCTAAAACCAGATGAGAAGGGGTTACAAGCTTTATCTGTGGGTGTCTCTGTGAGCAGGAAAGAAGTGAGTCTTGGCTTTGTGCACAGCTCCATAGCCAGGAGGGCATAAACACACAATACACACACACACACACACACACACACACACACACACACACACACACAATCCTGGGTCATGAGAAAAAATCCAGCTAGCTAGGAACATAGCCTTATTCAATACCTGAATATTTAGTTGGAATCTCTTATGCACTTTTGTTCTGAAGGAACCTCATTCAATACCTGAATATTTAGTTGGAATCTCTTATGCACTTTTTGTTCTGAAGGAACCTCAAGTAAGTTCACAGTATTCTATACACTCAGACATGATTTTGAACAAGTCAAATGCCCAAATATCTAAAATTATTGTAAGTTTTAATCTTGTATTTTTCACAGTATAGATCTAGCTTCACGTCAAAATGTTTTATCTTCAAGTGAATGTAAATATTCACATAATATTATTAAATACAGATTTTACAGTAATAAAGAAAATTATATGTGTATATACATACACATTCTTTGAAGATACTTATATACTTAAAAATTCAATGACTCTCTACAAATTATCTTTTATTTTTTATAGAATAAAAATACAAATTAAATGGGAGAAAGGAAAAATGCTTCCTTTTGTAGCTTGCCTTCATGATCATGTCTCTATTCATTCATGAGTGTATATATAATAAGTACCTATTCTCCACAAGGCTGAGGAAAGAGAAAAACACAATGCAACCCCTTGCTTCAAGTAGCTCATAACTTGAGAAGTTCAGGTATTGGCACACATACTCTTATTTAAAGCAGGACACAAATATCCACAAATATTCCCCACAGTGTTTAAGCCAAGAGATCAAGAGCTACTCATATACCCAAACCCTTCACGCCAGTTTAGTCTACTTAATCTCTTCTAAAAAATGTTACGTTAGTAAAGGGAATTAGGATTACCAAGTTTCATTAAAGCTAAAATGCCATTTGTTTGGTGTTACAAGTACCGCAATGTCAGGAATGGTAAAATGCAAACAAGAAAAATGTGCATCTTAGAAATAAGGCATTAAGGCTCTCAGGCACCCTGAACAATCCTTACGATGCTGCAGTGTCCAGCCCAGAGTGGTTCTCAGAGCCTCTGCTGACTGAAGAGGTTATCTGTTTTCTGATCTGATCCTACCCATGCTTAATTACACTGCCTTCAAGTATGCCAGGTATGGTCACCAACATCTTATACACATCATTCAACTATATGGGATGGGGAACTAACCAAAACCTAGAGTTCTCTCGACATGGTGTTTAAGTAGAGGCAAGATTGTTTTTGAGTAAGATACATCTTGTTTTATATTTACATGGTTCCTCCTTTAAATAGACACATGTATTTACTCAATGTCTTTTAAAATGATAATAAAACAGCCAAATTCTCATTGTATAAGTAAATTTTTGGTACTGTATGTAATTTCTACAATTTCCCATTGTCTTGGAGTATCATATAATTTAACACTTCCTATCAAGGATGTGGCTCAGGGAGATATAAATTATATATATTACTAGAACTAATACAAAAGGAAGAAAATTTTGTAATGCTTACTTTTAAAATGTTAAAACAAATGGCAAAAATCACACTAGTTCTAAAATAATTCATAGTTGGATTTATTTAAAAGCTCTAGTAGATAAATTTCTACTTATTTTACTTGAAGTTCAAATTGTTCAGTAGTACTATTTATTTATTTAAACTGACAGCGAGAAATACCCCCCTGAAACAGCTTAAAACTCTGGATAACTAAAAATGCATTATAATCAAGTCGTTTTCTATAACCTGTATGTGCAGCTCATTATTATGAAAATAGTTAAATATTTTTAAAAAATGAAGTGGATTGAACTTTGATACTAAAAGCAGTTTCTCCATGTGATTATACCAACATAGCTTTATTTTTCTACCCCAATCCAAAGCAGCTAATTTCTAACAAGGAACTATCAGTAATGGCTTGAATATACTGTACAGAGTCACAGGACCATGTTTGAATGAAATGATAACTTGGTTCCCTTCCACATCATGATGAGTATGTAGACATTTCAACAAAAGTGTCTGTTGTTAATAATATGCCTTTGGGATCTAGCATCTGATGCTTGGGCATTTATTTTAACTATAATTCTGCAGCAAGACTAAAATGGGACAAGTAAGAAAGACAAACACTTTTTTTTTTAAGATAAGGGAACTTAAAAAATTATATTGGTGTGCTTTTATTTCAAAATAATTTTTATTTGTAATAAATAACTAAGGTCAATCGCTATGATAGTACCTTAGGAAGAATCAAGTCTAATTTCTCCTAAGTGCTCTGTCACATAAAGGATCAAAGATGAATACAAATTAAGCAACCAGATTATCACTATGGAAGACTGAAAAACTGTAAAAGGCAAAGCTCTTCTAGAAGATGCTCATATATGAGAAGTGATACAAATAGCAAATGACATTTTCTACAGCATACATTATCAGTTTTGACCTGAATACGGCTGTGAATGAATCTGAAAGGCCAGAAATTAATATCCTAGTTATAACATTTGGAAAAACTGAGATTAAGAAAGGTTCTCATTTACATAAGGCCAAGGTATTAGATGCTATTTTTTAGACCAAACTCAGAACCTTTGCTTCAGAATAAATTACTTAAATATACTTTAAGTCATGATAGAGGAAGCCTAAACAAAAATACTATAAAATCCTTGAATCCTGTTCTGAAATTTATGATGTCAGATGTCAGAAACAAACAGAAAGGAATTTGAGGGAATTTGAGAGGTGGAGCATGGTTAGTATTGGCCTTCTATTTCCATTGTTAGAAGCAAATGAGAGCAAGGTACTGCAGCCAGAGAGATGGACATCAAAATATGACTTTCAATAGTGATACCTTAAACTTACTCTACTTTCAAAATGTATCCAGAATCCAAGCACTTCTCACGACTTCTGCTACCCCTCTAATGGCATCCTCAGCATCTCCTGCCTGTGTTATTGTAACAATCTCTCCAAACTGGCTTCTCTGCTTCTCCTTTTCTCCCTTGAGGAACAGAATAGCAAGAGTGAGTCTTTTAAAATGTCATTAGCTTAGCATAATACCCCCTAGTTCCATCTACATTGTTGCAAATGGCAATATTTCATTTTTGATGGCTGCATAATATTCCATTAGATAGATGATAGATAGATAGATAGATAGATAGATAGATAGATATCACATCTTTTTTATCCATTCATTTGCTGATGGACATCTAGGCTCTTTCCATAGTTCTACTGTGGACATTGCTGTTACAAATATTCAGGTGCACGTGCCCCTTCCAATCACTACATTTGTATAGTCAGGGTAAATACTGGGTCATAGGGTAGCTCTATTTTCAACTTCTCGAGGAACCTCTCTACCCTTTTCCAGAGTGACTGTGACAGCTTGCATTCCCACCAACAGTGTAGGAGGGTTCCCCTTTCTCTGCATCCTTGCCAACATCTGTCATTTCTTGACTTGTCAGTTTTAGCCATACTGACTGGTGTGAGGTGGTATCTCATTGAGGTTTTGATCTGTATTTCCCTGATGCCAAGTGATGTTGAGCACTTTTTCATGTGCCTGTTGGCCATCTGGATGTCTTCTTTGCAGAAATGTCTGTTCATATCTTCTGCCCACTTCCTGATTGGATTATTCTTTGGGTATTGAATTTGACAAGTTCTTTATAGATTTTAGATACTAGCCCTTTATCTGATATGTCATTTATGAATATCTTCTACCATTCTGTCCATTGTCTTTTGGATTTTTTGACTGTTTCCTTTGCTGTGCAGAACCTTTTGATCTTGATGAAGTCCCAATAGTTCATTTTTTGCCCTTGCTTCCCTTGCCTTTGGCGATATTTCTAGGAAGTTGCTGCAGCTGAGGTGGAAGAGGTTGCTGCCTGTGTTCTCCTCAAGGATTTTGATGGATTCCTGTCTCACATTGAGGTCTTTCATCCATTTTGAGACTATTTTTGTGTGTAGTGTAAGGAAATGGTCTTCCACATGTGGCTGTCCAATTTTCCCAACATCATTTGTTGAAGAGACTTTTTTCCATTGGACATTCTTTCCTGCTTTGTCAAAATTTAGTTGACCATAGAGTTGAGGGTCTATTTCTGGGCTCTCTATTCTGTTCCATTGATCTATGTGTCGGTTTTGTGCCAGTACCATGCTGTCTTGATGATGACAGCTTTGTAATAGAGCATGAAGTCTGCAATTGTGATGCCACCAGCTTTGGTTTTCTTTTTCAACATTCCTCTGGCTATTTGGGGTCTTTTCTGGTTCCAAACAAATTTTAGGATTATTTGTTCCATTTCTGTGAAAAAAGGTTGAAGGTATTTTGATAGGGATTGCATTAAATGATCTCACTGATATGTGAAACTTGAGAAATAAGACAGAGGATCATGGGGGAAGATAGGAAAAAATGAAATGGGATGAAACCAGAGAGGGAGACAAACCATAAGAGACTCTTAATCTCAGGAAACAAACTGAGGGTTGGTAGAGTAGAGGGGTGGGAGGAATGGGATGGCTAGATGATGGACCCTGGGGAGGGTATGTGTTGTGGAGAGTGCTGTGTATTGTGTAAGACTGATGAATCCCAGATCTGTACCCCTAAAACAAATAATACATTATATGTTAATAAAAAATTTAAAAATAAAATGTTATTGGTCTCTTCCTCTCTCGCCTAGAGCAAGAATGCAATATTCTATTACTTTTCTAGTACTTCCTTAATCACTCTGCCCAGTAAACTTGGCCTTAATGGTTTCTGGGCTGAGCCAAGTATGTTTTTCCTTAGGGCATTTAAAGTTGCTGTCATCAGTGGCTGGGGTCCCTCAGTTACCATCAGCACTCTGATCCTCACTACTCTCAAACCTTCACTTAAGTGTCAACCGTTAAGTAAGGCCTTCCCTGTCATCCTAACAGTGTAGCCCAGCTTCCTCCTATTTCCGTGCTTTCTCACCTTACCATTTACCACCAGTTAACATGCTATCTGTTTCACTAATTTATCTTCATTATTACTCCCCTACTTAACTGAAATTCCATGAGGGCACAAATTTAGGGCTGATTTATTCAGTGTTGTATCCTCAGCACCTGGAACAGCACCTGCTGTATAGAAGCAGCTCAATAAAAGCAGTTGAAAAAAAAAAAAAGCTTTTAATAGGAAGCCACTGAAGTTATATCAATACAAGGATGCATGGGGGGAAATGAGATAGAAGCTTCAAAGTACCTAGGTGTTTGTGCCTAATAGATTTTTTAAAAATATTTTATTTATTTATTTTTTGTGAGAGAGAATGAGTGGGGGTGGGGCAGAGGGAGAAGCAGATTCTCCACTCAGCAGGGAGCCTGATGCCGGACTCAATCCCAGGACTCTGGGATCATGACCTAGGCTGAAGGCAGACGCTTACCCAACTGAGCCACCCAGGCATTAAGGCTAGTAGATTTGAGGAATGGCATTACTCGTCTCCCAACTTCATTCACCAAAATTCTCAATGCCATGTGGCACTTCCTACAGTCAGACAACTCTCCCAAGTCCCTACCCTACTGGCTAGAGTGTTACCATATAGCTGACTTCTTTAGGTGACTGTCTCTTTTTATTTTTCCTAAATAAAATATTAGCTTTGAACATGAATTGAGCACTTATGATGCAATATAGTAATCACTTGGTTATTATATACACTATCTCAATTAATTCCATATCATTCAATTTTTCCAAATAAGGAAACAGGCTTGACTGAATATATAACTTGCCCAAGCAATATTGGGGGATTTGAAGCCCCCTGTCTTTCCTCAGAGCCCCACCAAGTAACAATGATATTATTCTGTCTCCTAGTACAGGCCACTTGGCAGAAACCTTGTTTCTTCTTGTATTCCTGGCTAATAACCCTACCTGTATTTTAGAAGCCCACTGTTCTTCTAAGTATTTCTTATATTACTGTGTGTCATCAACCTTTCTCTGTATACGGACTCCCTCTACACAAAACACAGATCTACGTTCTCCCATCTAAAAGCGAAATAAAAGAAAGCAAAAGTAAATGAAAACTTGTTTCATCCTGCATCTGTGTGTCCCATATCTCCCTGCAGTTACAGCCTTCAGTCCTTTCATATCATGAACTGTCCCTCGATCACGTCTGGACTCTATCTCCTTGTCATTCGCTCATTTAGCTCTGCTTATCACATCCCCACCACATTCACACTTCCTAATTATAAAAGAAATGTCACTCCTTTCCATGTCTTTTTTTTTTTTCTGTATCATTTGCCACTGCTTAAGTTTCTCCTTTTGAGGTCCTATCCTCCCTTATATCCTATGATTTCAATCTCTCCTACTCCCTTCCCCACTTCTTGACAGTTTGTTCTTTACTTTTCCAGGATTACTCTTCTGCCACTTGCCCCCTTCATGTAGGGGTAACCAAGGTTCAATCCTCAGCCTGAAATTGCTCTCATCCTATCTAAACCTCTTTGGCATTCTCTCTGCCACCTCCATAGTTTTAAGTTCAAATTTTATGACTCCTATTTATGACTTCAAATTTTATGACTGAAATTTATGTCTTCAATATCCCTCACTCAGACTTCTTCCCTCGGGTGTCTATATTTCTCATTGCCTACTGGACAGCATACGTCAGACAGCAACTGACATCTCGCAATCAACATGTCCAACGATAAACACATGACCTCTCCTGTCCCCTCCTCCAGGCAAAGAATCTACTCTTCCCCCCTTTACCTGAATCTGAGATTGCCCCCCTTCCCCAGTCAGTTGCACAACTTGGAAATAAAACCTTCAGAGACTCCTTCCTTTTATCTACACCCATGGGAAACTGACTCTAAAACACAATTCTGCCTCTCAAATATTTCTTTAATCTCTCATTTCCTTTTTCTTCACTTTTTAAAAAAATGTGGTGAAAGACACCTAACAATTTACTGTCATAACCATTTTAAGTGTACAGTTCTGTTGTAGTAAGTACATTCACATCACTATGCTGCTATCACCACCCTCCCCCGACCCAGGATGATTTTTATCTGGTTCTCATTCCTCTTAAAGCTGTTGGCAATGCCTAATGAAAGCACACGCCATCTCTTAGATTAATTCTTGCAATATCCAAGACCTCCTTACTGATCTGCTCAATTTCATTCAGACCTCTTCCCCATTTATCTATCCTGCATCGAAGTGTGAAAGCAAAATTTCCATAAACCAACACTATTCCTCCATTCTTACTCTCAAATGTTCTCTATCTAACCTGTAGGACAAAGTCTAAATTCCCAAACTGGCCCCAGAAAGCCAGTTTAATAAGTCACTCCCTTACTTGCCTCTGTAGCTTCACGTTTCGCTGACTCCCCACCGTGCCACAGCACAAACCCCACATATGAACATGTGGGCACATATGTGTGAACCTTTTATATTCCAGCCCTATGGAAATACTTAGTTATTTGATTACATTATATTCTGTTTCTTTGCTGCACATAATTTCTACTAGGCCCATAACAGTTCTTTTAGGTCTATTTCAAATGCTGAACATAGAAATACATAACAAAATCCAAAGTCAGACATTTGCTATTATAAATTTCTATGTTACTATACCATTCTGCTGTTTGCCCTGGAAAGACTGAGTGTCTGTGGTCACAACAGCATGATTTTCAGTCCAACCTGATGGTGGGGATGTGATTCAGCAAATGATAATGAAACTGTATTGTTTTTCTAGCCCCTTTGTTCTCTGATCATCTCCCCCTGTAGTTTTCCTTCCTCTTCTTTAGAATGTCAACTAATTTTGCAATGAGCACTCCAATTCCAGACTTTTCCTGCTGTCATAAATCCTGCCAGTAATTGAACTTACCACCCCATTCTTGCTTGTCAGTAATGGGAGGAGGTGAGGACTTTATTATAGAGTAAGTGAAGCAAGGACATTTTGAGCGAGTGTCCTCCACTTCTGTGGAAACCATGCTACTAATTCAAACCAATAAACAGGAAAACACCAGGATCAGAAACAATAGAGGACTCCTGTGTTGCAACACTACAGATTTACCAGACTTTCATTTCTCTTTCTTAGCGAAGCCTCAGACAGGCTGGATACAGGACCTTTGCTACCTTACAGAGTTATCAAGCAAGAGTAGCACCTCACAGTCCACTTTGCCTTTCAAACTGAGAAAGGCCTTTTTTTTTTTTTAAATGCATGAATGATATCCTTTTATAACAATTATCTTATTGTTTTGCTTAGTCAAATAACATGAATTCAATGTAGATGCAAATTCTTAATTAAGAGACAGAGAGTAGGAGTTGCATCTGCTTCTGGCAAATCTGAAACAAGAAAAATCCAACTTCCTTTGATGGTTAGAGATTGGGATAAGTCAAATACTATGGGCCACAGATAGTGCACCCTCTCTTTCTCCAGATCTATTTGAATAGACTTCCTTCTATAAAGGGTCAGGTTCCAGGCGACCCTTTCTTCTAGAGATCCTTCTCTGACTCTCCCACTTGAATGAGAAGACATCTTTCTGTGACGCCTTTGGATGTACCAGTACATCTAACATACTGGGCCATAGCTCTTCATCAACTTTCCTCTCTGCCTCACTAAGATACGAAAGAGGGAATGAGTTTTCATTCAGTCTGTGCTCCTGGGGTCAGGCAGTATATAAGAACAGTATAAAATTATTAATAAAATTAGAAGGAGAGAAGGACATGAGGAGGTGGGGAGGCAAACAAGGAGAGGACAGAAAAAAAAATAAGTGAGAGGGAAGGATGTTAGGAAAATGGATTTAATTCATGAGGTTACTACGGTAACCCTCACACTTAAGTCTCCAAGCCGTCGTGACAGGGAAATCCACTCCTATTGTGACATCTTAATGTGACAATGTGGAAAATTATTCTCAGAGTGAGAGTGAGTGATAACTCTGCTCTCCGATTGACAACTGCTAGTAGTGATTACTTACCTTTCTCTGACAGTATAAGGAATTGATAATAGTAGTTTAAAAAAAGTCTTTAACTAGATATGAGAAGACATATCCTAACTCGACCAAAGCAACTGTTACGGTCAATTAGGTGAATAACTATTGCTTTAAAAACTCATTAAATATTTTTAATGATGCATATTAACAGCTCCTTTGGAGCTGTTAGTTGGATCAATAATTCATATTTTAAAAACACCCAAAGTACATATTTTTTACACTAGATTATTAGAGCTTTCTCAATCAGTATCTTCTGAAGAGATAGATTTACATAGTTAGCAGTTTTGTAAGTAATTCAATATATACCTATGTCAATGAAACAGGCAATGATAATTAAAATTAAACAACTCCCTCCCTCCAAAATTCTCTGATTATGGAAGCAGCAGATATGTAGAAACTGGAAAAGCAGAAAATTCTTATCACTATGTAAGTAATTTTTAGTATTTAAAAATAGTTAAATAGTCATAAGAATTGACAATATTACTTGTGTTTTTAGTCAAGTATTTCTTAAATAGACCTTTTTAACCATTCGAGGGCAAAAGGTAATCCCTGAAAAAAGTTTATATTTCCTTTTGTAGTAATCTTCAAGTAAGTTTTCAGTTACACATTATTTTATATAGAAATTCAATAATATGATTTTTATGAATAAGAGATGGACCCAACTTAAGAGTCAAATAATTTGGGCAATTCTTATTTTATAGAGTTGCAAAATCCCATTGCCTCCTCTCACCCAGTTCCCATCGGTCTGTGTATTTTATTTTAGGTTGTGTCTACTGTGTTTCTAAGAATTATGGTCTTTTTGGATTCTGCAAACATTTATTGATTGCCTATGATGTGGAAGACATTGTGTAAGTTTTTTTTTTTTTAAGATTTTATTTATTTATTTGACACAGAGAGAGAGAGAGATCACAAGTAGGCAGAGAGGCAGGCAGAGAGAGAAGAGGAAGCAGGCTCCCCTGCTGAGCAGAGAGCCAGATGCGTGGGGCTCAATCCCAGGACCCTGAGATCATGACCCCAGCTGAAGGCAGAGGTTTAACCCACTGAGCCACCCAGGCACCACTGTATGTCTTTTTTTCTCTCTTCAAAAATTATCTCCTTAATCAGCCTAATAACCCAGATAACCCAGAATGTTAAGTATTATCTTTTAAAATTTCTGACTGAAGAAATTTTGGTTCAGAGAGCTTTAAATGAGTCTCACAATCACTGAGAAGATGGTATCAAACTGGGATTTTAGTCTTCTGCCTCCAGGTTAAGTGCTTTCTCATTTCTCACTGACGCTAACTGTCCATAATTATCCTTTTTTTTTTTCCCCCAGTTTTGGTTTTCTTTTTTTTTCCCTTTTATTTCTTTAAAATTATTTTTCCTTTGAAACAAGTTAACCAGGAAACCAGCGCCCCTCCCACCATGCCGGACAGGCCCCAGCCATCTTTTCTTTAAACCGCGCTGATTTTCCCTCATACCCCAAAACAGGAACTGAAATATTGACAAAACGCTGGGAATCTCTGCTCAGCAGACAAAAAATTGGGGATTCAGAGTTACCCCACGTTCCCTCTTCTTTTGCATTTGACAACAGAGTTAATGCAAAAGGTTGACTTTACAGAAAAACTTTAAAAATCCCTATATTGTACATCATAGCACGGACCGTTTAAAAGCTCTTGCTTTCCTCCCATCTGTCCTAGTTTTCCTTAACACCTCTCTTCTCTCTTTGCATATATTGTTCTGGCATTAATGTGAATGGCCACCTATATTCTCTCTCTCTTTTCCTCCCTTCCTATTCCCTTTCTTTTCCCTGCCCCCCCCTTCTGTTCCAGTCTCCCTTCTCCCTCTTTCCCTTCCACTCACGCACACATTCCTTCACCTTTGCCTTTGCCCCTTTTCCTCTTTTCTGGTCTCCATATCTTACTCTCTCTGAGAATCTCATAATTCCTTATTCTTTTGCACAATAGTCTACTTGGTTTTATCTTTTTTTTTTTTTTAAAGATTTTATTTATTTATTTGACAGACAGAGATCACACTCAGGCAGAGAGGCAGGCCAATAGAGAGGAGGAAGCAGGCTCCTCGCTGAGCAGAGAGCCCAATGCCGGCTCGATCCCAGGCGCCCCTGCTTAGTTTTATCTTTTGCTCCCAAACGTCAACACTCAAATTTGCTGAGATTGTTAAAAAATATTTAAGAGGATCTTCCATCTAAAAGGACTAGACAAGGAAGGTATGTGCTATGGTGAGTGCTGTGAGGTGTGTAAACCTGGCGATTCACAGACCTGTGAATAGGGGCTAATAATACATTGTATGTTAATAAAAAAAATTAAAAGATTAAAAAAAATCTGGTTGATCTACCAATTACTAAAACAGTTGGTCATTCCCCATTGTATCTATTGATTTATCTTTCTCTTCTTGTAATAATTTCATATACCTATTTTTAAATACATTCAATTTAGACAGGTACATATATACCTTGTTAAATTGTGCATTTAGAAATATGTGATTTAAAAAAAGAAATATATGACATTATGTTCTAAAAAAAATAAAAGGACTAGACAAGGTGCCTCTTTAGCACAACAGGTAGTGCATCAGTCTCAGAAAAAGACAGACACCTAAGAAAGAGTTTAGTGCTACTCATCTATTATTGAAATAACCCTTGGGTGGGGGCAGAGTGGGTGAAATTCTAAACAAATGGAGAGAGAGGGAGGGATAGATTTCACCAAGGAACATACTGCCCAATGAAATTCTTCCTTCTTATTATGCAATGTCAGTGATGTTATGAAGAAATGATGGTGGCAATGCAAACTAGATCAAATTTCTGGAGGTGACAATTTGTATATACATCTAAGTTTTAAAAGTTATGTATCCTTTGGCCCACTAAAATTCAATTTTAGTTCTATGCTCTAAGAAGATCATCAGACAAGTCACACAAGCACATTACCTAGGAAATCGCTGGAGCATTGTTTACAAGGGAAATTGGAAACAAGTTCCATAGGTAATTGATTAAATAAATTACAGTGTAACCTAGCAATATGCTGCAGTATTCAAGTTAAAAAAGTGTATTTATAATTTTGGTAAGAAATATACAGAGAATCTATTTTCATGTTTTTTGTTTTGTTTTGTTTTTAAATCATGTTCCAAAAGAGTAGCTATGACATAGTCTGTTTCCTTTTTGGGGTGTGTGTGTGTGTGTGTGTGTGTGTGTTATGCATATAAAAGCCTGAAAGAAATGTGAACTGGAGTTATTTTAGTGCTGGTGTGATAGACACAGTCTATTTTCTCTTTCGTGTATCTCTCCATTGCATTAATATGTCTGAAGTATTTGGACTAATCTTTATAATCACTGAAAAGCTATAAATGCTCAAATAACATTATAACTGCTTAATAAGTAGCAATGTATAAATCTAAGAGAACTTTTTTTTTTACTTTTTGTTTTCCCTAAGAGACCTTTTTAAATGCAAACAAATGAAAGCAGACTTATTCTACACAGAAATAAGAAATGTATGTCTTAGACAGAATCCCCTAAAACCGCAGCCTGAGACAGAGGCTTTCTTCCACATAGTTTATTTGCAAAGTGATTCCAGGGTAGGGGACACAGGGATCGAACAGCAAAGGACAGAGAACACAAGGATGCATTATCAAGTTGTCTACCACAGGTGTTCAATCCCATAGCACCTTCTAAAGAACCAGAGAAAATGTGTCTTAGAAGCATTTGCCAAGAGGATCAAAGTGCAAAGGTGCATCTGTTCCCAAGTCCTGTAGTCAAGGATGGCCCTGTAGGCTTTAATCCTTTTGCACTGAGGAACTTGGCCCATGTGAGTGCTGACTGGGTGATCCCGAGTGTCCCATGCTCGGACATCAGAGAAGTGCTGGAAGAGTAGGTAAGGAGAACAAGCCGAAGAAGAGGCACTGAAAGTCAGACTGTGTACACCGTAATACAGCCTGCACACAACTGGTCACACCACAGCTGTTGAGTAAGAGGTGGCCCCGACAGGAGCTGGAGTGGTGCTTGTGTTGTTTACTAACCCAAGTAACATGGAGCTCTCTTTAACTTGTTGCTGACCATGAACTCTGTAAGGAATTTACTGGAAGAGCAGTCCTCCTGCTGCTGTTGGTCCAGAGGCTGTAAATATTCTCATTCATTTCCCTTTTCCATTAGTCATTTTAGATCTCCTTCCCCACTGCTGGCAACAACTGCATCAATGCTGGAGTGACTGCGGCGAGAAGGTGGTGGAGTCACCCTGCCCACTGGCTGCCATGCTGCCTCCTCCATGTTGTTTGCTCTCTGGTGGTCCTGACGTGCTCCACAAATATCCCAACACTTGGTGCCTTCTCTTATATGTCTTGAACTACATGCTTCGTCCCTAAATCCCAAGCTTGCTCTTTTAGACCTTCGAATCAGCCAGTCCTTAGGCTAATACCCAGGGCATCGATCTTACATCAGGCCATTTCTTCCAAAAACTGAATGATCAAATGTTCTTCTCCCAGAGCCTCCCCTGGGGGAAACTCCCTTCACCATTATCCATCAGTCCATTCTGAGATGGTCCCAATATGGCAGCTTTGCCTTGATGGCAATCATTATACATTGTGCTGATCAATCTGGGATCCAGGCAGGCATTCACTTATTTCTGGTGCTGCTGGCAAAGAACAGTGGGAAGGGAAGTTCAATATATTTGCATGGTAGGCGTGAGTTTCGATAAGGATTTTTTTCCCTCTCCTCTATCCACTGAATATAAGAAATCCTCTAAAAGGTCAAGTGATTGAGTTGAAAAAAAATGACCATACAGCAGGGATGGGTGACACAGAAATTGGCCTATGTGTTCGTGTGATGTATAGTGTCTATAATTACTTGCACCCAATTCTGAATGTATAGTTTCCACTGTCTAAGGAATTGCTGCTGAGCCCATCCACCATTATGACTTGGTATCACATGATATGGTTTGATAACACCCAGTTCCCAACGTTTCTTTCTGGTCTTACGATCACTTGTCTCATTGTCAGACACTGTCTTTACTAGAGATGAGTACAACGGGAACTGTTTTTTAAAATAGTGAACAGTTCTCTAAAAGACAAGGCATGGCCTTCGTCCAAAATCCTGGGGGTATGTCATGAAATTTTCCTATTCAAGCTTGTCAGAAACTCTACAGTACCCCCATCTACTACAACTGCCTTTACCACTATTGTATCTGCTGACCACACTGCTCAAGCATCAGGGCAGCAGGCAGCAGTGTGAAACTACTGTAAAGCCTTCTCTTTCTTTAGACCCCACTCCAGATCGGCACTCTTCTAGGTCACCTGAAAAATGGGATTAAGCACTATTCCAAAGTGCGGTATTACTGCCTCCAAAATTCAAGGATACCTACCAAGTGCCTTTTTCTTAGTGGCAGTGTCATCCAAATTGCAGCACTTTGTATGCTTCTATGTTCTAGATTATTAAAGTCCTTAACATTTCACCTATATGGCAGCCTCCTGAGTACATCTAAGATTCATCTCCTACACTTTGGTATGCACATGTCTCATTAGGGCATTTAGAGTGATTCCATATCTGCTCAATAAGTCTTGTTCACATGATGTCATCAATTTGGGAAAAGCATGATAATCTGTGTAATATCAAGATAATTAAGGATTATAATGGCAGAGTGGGAGAATGAATACAGTCATGGAGCAAAGTGTATTTTCCAATGAAATAACGAAGAACTGCTTTTGATTTTGTCTACTGAGGAAGATTTAGAAAAGTGCATTGACCGGATCAGTAGATACTCACCTAGTACCATGTGCTCCATTATCCTTTCCAGCAAAATACCTCATTTGGCACAGCAGTTGTGATGGCGGCCACCACTTGGCATAATTATGGAGTACGACATCACCTGCCATTATCCATTTAGTTTTTGTACAGTCCAACAAATCTATTGATTGAGGATATAATGGACATCACTACCCCAAAATCTTTTAAACCCTTGATGATGGCATCAATCCTCACCCTTTGAGATGCACTGCTGCTTCTAATTTACCATATTGATGGGTGAGGGAGGTCTCAGGGACATCACTGAAGGAACTTCATACTCTTACCATCGGAGTTGCTGCATTCATAGCTACAATGGAGCCAGGGAATATTAAGAGGGAGCTAAGTGGAATATAAGAATATGAGAATATGAGTTGAATGCTCATATTCTGTCTGCTTCCAAAGTGTAATAAAACAGTACTATGTCCTTCTGGTTAGGGTAAATTACTCCCCAAAAGAAGATGATTTCTCCTACTGCATGTTGGTTCCCAGACAAAAGGAGTAAAAGGTATCCTGGTGGCCACCACAGTTTATAGTTCAGTGGGATCATTACTGGGTTCCTCGGCAGAACACATCTCCTTTGGAAAACAGATCTCTAACCCTACAGAACTCAGAGTTGTGGGAATGGTAAATATAAAGTTCCTCAGTGGGTCACTGAGGATAATGGCCCTCCTGCTTCTATTCTTCTGTTCCTAGACTCACAGTTTCTTCCTCTTGGGGAAACAGCATATATAACAGTTCCTGATTTAATGCATTTCCTGTATCCTGAAGGACAGCGCACTGTTCTTCCAGAATGTGCTTCTGAAATGACACTTAAACCGTGGTATTGGAAGGGCATTGCCATGCTGTACGAGGTTAGCTTCTGTATGGTGCACCAGGCAACACTATCATTTGATCCCATGGCAATGGGCTCATTTTCATACTTCCTTCGCTGTGAAGTATGTACCCGGATAGGTGCTGTGCCATGTAGGATGACATATTTGTGGATGAGGCATTCTGTAAGTCCTCAGGCAGTGGCGTTTGCTAAGACTCTGTGAGCAGTCAAGGTGAGCACATACCTAGAATAGGTAATTAATCTTTGTAAAGATGAACTTTTGGCCCTTCCGAACTGATGAGGACTGATTTAATGTACCTTCCCTATACCCAAGGCTCAGTGATGCTTTGTTCTTTACAGGTTGGATACTTAGAGGCAGCATCATTAATTGGATATAACTTAGTGTGTGGGATACCCTGCTGTTGGGCCCATATAGAGTCACCACATCTGCCATCAAAGGTACTCCCCCTTGGTGTACCCATTTTTCCAGTTCTGGGGTGCTTATGATGAAAGTAGGGTGATCATTTTGTCTATTTGTTTAGGTCCTCCTCCATGAGGGCTACTTCCTGGTTATACAGAAATCTTCATCTGTTTTTCCATATCCTAGCTGGCCATCCATATTTCTCCACCAAGACTTCCTTACCACTGATATTCCAGTCTTTTCCTGTTAAATACCTGCTCAGACAACTAGACAACAGGCCACTTCTCAGGATGATGTACGTTCTCACTTCAGATTTCTTCTTCTTCCATACAGATTTCTTCTTCTGTCCTTTCACACAGCTGGGTGCAAAGAAGGTCCTAGTGGGTTTCCTACATAAAGTATTCTGGAGCCTCAAGACAGAAAATGAAAAGCGCATGGTACAAAGTTGAGGAATGCAAGTTTTCGATTTCATCTGATCAGAGTTTGCCAAAATTCATAGAACTTGTAACTATTCCAGTGGCTGGATTAAGACATGGAGCTCACAGGATGTGAAGTGATGAACAAAAAGCATCCTGACATAGCTCATGGAATAATGAAAACCAAAAATTGAACTCAAGTCCTATCATGCAAATGCCTTTCTGAAAGATGGTAAGCTTTGCTTTATTAGGTAAACTTAAAATTAACCACTGCCATGCTTGTTTAGTTTGCTGAGAACAAAACTCTATTAATAAAATCTGGGGGGGGGGTGCCTGGGTGGCTCAGTGGGTTAAGCCTCTGCCTTCAGCTCAGGTCATGATCTCACAGTCCTGGGATCTAGCCCTACATCAGGCTCTCTGCTATGCGGGGAGCCTGCTTCCCCCTCTCTCTCTGCCTGCCTCTCTGCCTACTTGTGATCTTTCTCTCTCTGTCAAATAAATAAGTAAAATCTTTTAAATAAATAAATAAATAAATAAAATCTGGGGAAGGTACTTGGAGAGGGAAGGAGAGCAATAGCATGGATGAAAAGGGCATATGCTGAGAAGAAACCAAATAATGGCCTGATGTTCATCAATATTAGGATGATTTTGCCAGATTTATCTGCCACTCACTGTAGCCATCTCTTTTTAGCCTTATGTGTTATTTGTGTGACTGTGCTTGGCATGGGGGAGTTGATGATAAAATAGATATTAAATTCTAATTGCAATTAAAGTTTTTATCTCAGAAGCATTTTTTTCTTTTTTAAGTGTAACAATCAAAGAGAAATGGGTGAGGCCTCCAGGACTAGTTAGCTCATCAACTAACTCTTGAACAGCCAAGGAGCGGCTTGCATTTCCACCTTACTCAGGTGATCATATAATCAATGTGCGAATGTCAGGGTTTTCAGAAAGCTTGAGGTGATTTGTCTTGACAATGACTTCCAGACTCTCCACATTGTAAATGGGATCCTGTAAGTGAAATGACAATTTTCACTGGGTTTGGAGCGAATCTTTCCATCATTTAGCTCTGCCCTGGATGTCGTAATTCCCATATCATTTAGGTCACACTGCTTCACAGAAATTCAGTTAATTAATTGTGATTGGTTGGGATTTAAGCATTCAGTAGGATTTGCATTTTTTGGCATTCAGAAGATGTAACCAGAAATGGTAAGCGGATATCCTGGGCTTTGCAAAAGGAGAAATAACTCAGAGGGGCTCAAAATTCCAAACAATGTTTACCTGGACTGGTCCTACATTTATGTCCCTTTATCAGGTGAACTTTTCCAGCAGAAGTATTGTCAGAGATTTTTACAGTGTGTTTGGAAGAAAATAACTCTCCATGAAGATGACAGCAAATGTTTCTCTGAGAAAAGCACACAAGCATCTGTGGTTTCTGGACAGATTCAGGGGTTTTGAATCCATTTCCTGTTAGTATACTTATTATTATTATTATATGGCTCACAAAAGTTTGGCACAACCACTGAAAGAAAACACAGGGGCTTGACCTCTATGAAGTGACCTTCATTAGTGGGTCTAGCTTTACTCTGTGCGACATTATCAGCACTGCATTGAGTCAGCTAACGGCAACTGAGGCTTTTTTTTTTTTTTCTTTTCCTTCTCCTTCTCGTTCTTTTTTTTTTTTGTTTCTTAAGATTTTTTAAAAATTTATTAGAGATCACAACTAGGCAGAGAGGCAGGTGGAGAGAGGAGGAAGCAGGCTCCCAGCCAAGGAGAGAGCACAACTCGGGGCTCGATCCCAGGACCCTGGGATCATGACCTGAGCTGAAGGCAGAGGCACCCTCTGAGCCACCCAGGCGCCCCATCCTTCTCATTCTTTTAAGGTTTCTTCTTTTCATAATACCAGTAATAGTGGGTGTACAGTAGTATCTCATTGTAATTTGTTACTGCCTTTTTTTTTTTATCATGGCAAAATATACATAAGATGAAATTTGCCATTTTAAGTGTAAGTTCAGTGACACTGAGTACATTCTAGTTACCATGCGACCATAATCACCATCCATTTCTAGAATTTTTTCATTATCTCAACCTAAAACTCTGTACCCCTTAGACCATAACTTCCCACTTCTTCCCCCACCCCAGTGCCTGTCAAGTATGATTTTACTTTGTCTCTATAAATTTGACTCTGAAGGTACTTCATTTAAGTGGAGTCATACAATATTTGTCCTTTTGTGTCTCACTTCTTTTTTTATTATTATTATGTTCAATTAGCCAACATATAGTATATCATTAATTTTTGATGTAATGTTCAATGATTCTTTAGTTGTGTATAACACCTAGTGATCATCACAACATGTGCTCTCCTTAATACCCATCACCCGGTTACCCCATCCCCCCACCCTGTGGCTGTTATCTTCTGAAGGTTGGTGTTGCTTCTTTGGGGCACCAAGCAGTGGGGAAGCATCCTTTCTCCTGCTTGTTTGGTCTCAGAGAATTTGTACCATGAGTGGGAACCTGGATCCTGCAGTGACTCAAGGAGATAGAAAGTCTATTTGAATGTACTTTGCATTTTGTGAGGGAACACTCCATAAGTAGCAAAACATTTTTTTGCTGTAGATTCAAGTGCTGACTATTTTTTTCCCCACTCTTTTGTAGACATACCATTTAGAGCCAAACAAAGTGAAAGTACATCAAGGAGTTAAGTACAAACAAATAATCTATATGTTTTACAGTACATTTATATACATGTTTATGTTGGAATATCTCTATAAATAAGATAGAGTACAGTACTTTGTGCCATTATAGATTCCATTATCCTCTCAAAGACTGAGCAAAGAAACAATTCTCTTTTATTAAGTGGGTCAATTGTGAAACAAATGGTATCAGTAAGTTCATTTGTTTAGATGTGTTTGATGAGTAGTAAGACGGTACTAAACTGAGTTCAATGGAAAGATTACTAGGAAGGTTAGCTCTTTATTGTGACCTTGAGATTGTTTGCTTTCAGTCATCTTGTTTTGGCAGCATGGCAATAAAGGTCTGTCTTTCTGTATACCTAGCTATTCATACTGAAGTACTGCCACGGACTTGTGGAAAGCACTTCTCTCCTCAGTCATTCAATACTCCAAATAAACAGCATTTGCAACTAAAACTATAAGACAAAAAATTTAGAAAAGTGGCTGATTTTTCTCTTTTTATTCCATGTTTAATATTATTCCAATATTATTTTATTCCATGATATTTTTAAAAGAACATTAAACTCTTCTACTGCCTTAAGGATATTTGTCTAAATATTTTGTATATTCCCTATTAAAAGGTGACTTTCAACATGAGTAATATTTTTAAAGTTCACATAGGATTTATTAAAGCTGAAAATAAATTAGTTTTATTCAACTTAGTTATATATTAGAAGTAGCTTTGGTAGATGATAAAAAATTGTATTAGTGTTATTTTTACTCCTTAATAATGCATCGATCCTCATGTAACAATGAAAGTACTAAGTATCTACTAAGTTTTATCTTCAAAGTATCTAAGAAATATTAACCATGAATTGGTCATTGCCACTGAAGTTTTTGGAGGGCTAATGATATTTTTTTAAAAGATTTTATTTATTATTTGACAGAGAGAGACATAGCGAGAGAGGGAACACAAACAGGGGGAGTGGGAGAGGGAGAAGCAGGCTTCCCGCCCAGCAGGGAGCCTGATGTGGGGCTTGAACCCAGAACCCTGGAATCATGAGCCTAGCCAAAGGCAAAGGCTTTAACCCACTGAGCCACCCAGGCACCTCTATTCTGGGTTTTTTAATTTATTAGAAACTGATTTTGAAAGAGGAGTTGCTAGATACAGATCATTTTGTAACAAACATATCAAAACTAGTCATGAAAGATCTTATAACACAATAAGCAGATATTGAAAAAAGGAACTCCAAACTATTAGTAGTTTGAGGTGAATATTATTACAAATTTGGGGAGTGTGCCAGTTATCAATTACCTTTCACCTCTAAATATACCCTTCATTGCCATCCCTGCCATACTGAGGTTTCTCCCTGGCAAGATGGCCCAATACTAAGCTTTGTCAGTAGAGGGTGTGGGATACTACAGGAGGAAGGGAATTCTCTTCCTCTACTGGGCTCCTTAGAGCAGCTCTTGTGGTACTAGACTGGCATGGAGAGCACCCAGAAGCAGAGTCTCTGGGGAAGCCCTCCTGCAGTTCTTCGGGACTGGCTTCCTGGACAGTACCCCATCTTTCTCGAGATTCTCAGAGTCCCTTCCGCCATCCCCGCCCCCTCAAGTGACTTCCACGAGTTCCCTGGGTGCTTACACGTCTTTCTGATGGGTTCAGCAGCATCTTCTCATTCCCTCCCACCCAGGCAGCAGCTTCCATTGAGTTCTGTGGGAGTCCAACCAGCTTCCCAGTGACTTTCACTGACATTATCAGGAAGCTCTTTGCCTACCAGCCTCAGATCACGGACTGTGGGCTAGCTCTGGCTCTGGGGAATGCAGTGAATTTCTCCAGCCTCCACTGTACTTCAACAGTACTCTCTGGAACAACAGTGAAACTCCAGCCTTGGGAAGGTGCCCCTTTCCGAGTTTGTTTAATTCCTGGAATTCTTTCTTAGTTGTAGTGTATTCTTTAGAGTTTTCCTTTTACCCCCTGAGTAGCTAATTCCCTAAAAGTACTTCATATGCCTTCATATATTAAACCTTCCCTGTCGAAATTACTGTGTGATTTCTGGCTCCTGATTGGACCCTGACTGACAAAGAGTTTGAAGAGAGTTTAGTGGTAACTAAAGTAGTTCACAGAAAGCTTCACTAAGAATGTGATTCAATCATTTTGTTTGAAGAATTCTTCCATTTCTTAGTGTATTTGGAAATATGAGTACTTTTTTTTTAAGGTCTTATTTATTTCTTTGAGAGAGAGAGAGAAAGAGTGCATGCTTGAACAGGGGGAGGGGCACAGGAAGAGGGAGAGAGAAATCCTCAAGCTGATTCCCCACTGAGTGAAGAGCTGGACTTGGGGATCAATCTCAGGACACTGAGATCATGACCTGAGCCAAAACCAAGATCAGATGCTTAACTGACTAAGCCACCCAGGTGCCCCATGACATTTTAAAATGCTGTCAAAAACTAGTGAGAGTTGGGGCGCCTAGGTGGCTCAGTGGGTTAACCCTCTGCCTTCGGCTCAGGTCATGATCTCAGGGTCTTGGGATCGAGCTCTGCTTGGGGCCCTCTGCTCAGCAGGGAGCCTGCTTACCCCCCCCCTCTGCCTGCCTCTCTGCCTACTTGTGATCTCTCTCTCTCTCTCTGTCAAATAAATAAATAAAATATTTAAAAAAAAATAGTGAGAGCTAGATATATTTAAACTAGTACAGTTGGTTCTTTTGCTATGATTGAAATCTTATTTTTTAATTTTCATAATGTCTATGTCATACTGTCTATTACCATATCTTCCTGTTTATCCTCATCTAATATTTGATGTAAATCTCATTTATATTTTATGATCAGTTTGTATATTAGATATCACTTGCCTTTCAATGTAAGAATACTCTTCAATAAATGCACCTTTTTCCCTGCGAGGAAGACATATTCTATTTACCAAAGTATATTCTTTGTACTGTGAAAAACTATCTGCTAATATATATGCTATAAAAATTCAAGTCTTTTCTACACAACTGTATTAAAAATTATTAAAAAGTTATTCCTAACTTAAAGTAAATCACTTACTTAATATTAAAATTATTTTAGCATTTTAAAAATGTGAATAGTCTTTTTAGTTCATTTTAGTAAGACCTTTTTTTTTTTTTTAATGTCTAATGGTCTAGACTGATTCAACCAGAGTAAAGTCAGGCTAAACAGTCTGTTTAGTAGAAAATTAATTCCCAACATATGTGCACTATGTAGACAAAGTAATTAAATGATATTTTTTTTGTTTTGTTTTGCTTTGTTAAGCTTTGCTCCTTTCACTGCTCTATTTTATTTTTAATGCTGTCTTATGGGATGGGTAGGGTATGGTGGTGACAACAGGAGGTCATGTCTATACCCCCAGGAAACTGTTGATGAGATTCTGCCCGCATCATAGCACTTGCAGCATATCTTGCTTCAGTTTCTCATCTCTTTTCTCAAATCCATGCCCTTGATCTTCTTGACTGTCCCCTTGCTACCTTATCCCATTACTGAACTCCTGGTCTCTCACCTCAGCCTCAGACTGAAATTTGTTCTCAATCACTTACTTCTGGACCACGAGGTTATCTCAGAGACATCCTTGCACACTCTCTGCAGCCTGCAGTCTACCACCCCCATAGCTGTGCCCCAGCTGAAAGAGAAAGGACTGTTGTTCTGGAGGCTATTTCCTCATAAGACTTAAAAAATCATGCTACCATGCAAACCAAACCAATGGCATGGCACTTAGATAAATTATTAAACTATCCAACTACATTGTAGGTCTCTCTGAATAAATCCAAAAGCATGTTTCAAATACTTCAGGGTGGTGAACACATACATGCATGCACACACACACTCTCTCTTTCTCTCTCTCAGAGACACACACTCACAGACACATACTTTTACGCTTGTAGATGCACACACTGGCACAAACAGACATTTGATACTAATATAAATGCCTCATAAGTCTTCCCTGCTCTTTGCTTGGGGGACTTGATTTTTTTTTTAAGACTTTATTTATTTGACATAGACAGAGAGAGAGACAGCGAAAAAGGGAACCGCAAGCAGGAAGAGTGGGAGAGGGAGAAGCAGGCTCCCTGCTGAGCAGGGAGCCTGAGGTGGGGCTGGATCCCAGGACCCTGGATCATGACCTGAGCCCAAGGCAGATGCTTAATGACTGAGCCACACAGGTGCCCCAGGGGAGTTTGATTTTTAAGGCCAGGAACTCAGCCATGATTTATGGCCCATGAAGATACTGAAGAGATGCCTCAGCAAAAGTCAAAGAAAGGGGTGGGTTTTTTTTTCCATTGTCAGTGGTTCTCCTCCCTGTCTTCACATTAACACCACGGGGTGTGCTTTCAAAAATTAATGTCTGGGCCCAACTCTAGCCTAGTTAAATTAGATCCTCTGGTGACGGGGACTGGATATGAACAGTGTTTTACTTAAAAACTCTCCAGGTACTATTAATTTGCAGCCCGGGTTCAAGACCATTGCTCTACTCTACTTGAATTCCACTGCCAGGCCCGCAGCAGCAGCAACCACTTTCTTCGCTGACTACCGTGTACCCATTTTGCCTTGGCATTCTTTGCAATTGGTCAGCAGATATTACTGAGCATGTACATGTGAGCACCTGCATGCTTTAGGCTCTGAGGATACAGAAGAGGATGAAACTAAGACCCTGCCTAACTGAGCAGTGGGAGAAGGCAGACAGTAAATAAATAAATACACAGATTGTATGCAGGTGCCAGGAAGAAAACTCAAGCAAGATAAGGCGACAGAGTGATGGGAAAAGGGAGTAGGTGGACAATTTACATACAGTATCATGGAAGGTATCTTTCTTAACTTAAAAACAATTCAACAGAGATCTCTAAAAAGTAGTTGAGTGGATCTCGTTGATATTTTGGGAAAGAGCATTGCAGGCAAAGAGACACAGAAAATTAAAAGAACTAGAAGGAACACACTATTTTTAAGAGGTGCTCAATGAAAAATGTTTCAATGGTATGTTAGCTAAGAATGTAGCTTTTTTTTGAAAAATTTTCAAAATTTTGCCATTTGCATTTTCTTTTTTTAAAAAATGAACTTTATTGAGGTTTAATTGACATTAATAAAATGAGCCCATATTAAGTGCATATTTTGATAAATTTTCACAAGTACATATACCCATTTAATCATTACCAAAATAAAGATATAGAAAGTTCTCCCATGTTGCATTTCAAATGAGTTCCCATCCCTACCCTAGTCCACCACTGATCTTAGTTCTATCACTACAGATTCCCTTTATCTCTCTTAAAACTTCATTGAAACGGAATCCCACCACATGTACACTTTTGTGTCTCTGGGTTCTTTCAGTAGGCATATTTACTTTCAAAGTCATCCATGTTAATACATGTATAAATAGCAGTTACTTTTTATTGCTGAGGTTCCCACTGCATAAGTGTTTTACAATCTGTTTATCCATTCATATGTTGGTGGACAATGGGCTGATGGCTCTTTTGGTTTCTGGCTATTCCACATAAAGCTGCTAGGGACATTTGCATATAAGTTATTTTGTGTACATAGTTTTCATTTATTTTGAATAAATATGCAGGAGTCATATGATAAATGTGTCATATGATAAATGTATGTTTAATTTGATAAATCAATATTAAACTTCTGTTCAGAATGGTTGTATTGAATCACATTTTCACCAGCAATGTGGAAGTATTCTAGTTGTTCTTTACCTTGATCAAGAATTGGTATTGTTAGTGTTTTTAATTCTAACCATTGTAATGGATATAATTTTTTTTTTAAGATTTTATTTACTTATTTGACAGAGAAAGAAAAAGAGAGATCTCAAGTGACAGAGAGGCAGGCAGAAGGAGAGGGGGAAGCAGGATCCCCACTGAGCAGAGAGCTCGATGTAGAGCTTGATCCCAGGAAGCTGAGATCATGACCTGAGCCAAAGGCAGAGGCTTAACCCACTGAGCCACCCAGGTGCCCCATGGATATAAATCTGTATATCATTGTCAAGTTTTCTAGTCTAGTAGAAACCTTAGTGGGTCTCAAGCCTGTATCAGCAGTAGAACTAGGTCTCTTACCAATACCATAGTACTATGATAGTCTCATTTGTATTGACTGTTTTAAGAATGACATTATTTCTGAACACAACTGTTACAAGGGTAGATTATAGTCAGAATGAGGGTTAGCAATAGTCACAGCATTTCTGAGAGGTCAAGAAGAGATGAAGTTACATTCAGACTCTGTTACTTACTGATCCTTAAATCCCAGGCATGTCACTCAACATTTGTGAGTTCTGTTTTCCTAATAAGTAAATTGATTTAATAAATAACAACTTAAAGATGTTTTCTTCCATATTACTCATAATATATATGACTTACATGTATTGTATGGTACCAGGCACTTAAAATACATTACATTGTGCCATTCTCAAAACAGTTCTTTGGAAATGATGCATCATTACCATTATCTTCAGGTGATAAACCTGAGGCACAGAGGTAGCCTGACTAAAGTCATTTAAGGTCAAGTGGTACAGTAGGTCAGAGTTGAAACCAAACACTCTAATTTCCAAAAACTTCAGTACTTAACCACTGTACTTCCTATCTCAAAATCTGACACAGTCATTTTACTTAGGGAAGCAACTGCTTTTGTTTAGAAAACTAAAGCTTAGAGAGCCTGAGTAAAGGCTGCAAAAAAAAAAAAAAAAAATCTGCAAAGAAAAGATCACAATCATCCTACAAAAAATTTAGAAGAGTAGTGTCATTGTTTTTACTGTTACACAGGGGTAAATGTTCAGAGAAGAGTCAGAAGAAGGGAGGAGGGCTGTCTGCAAGTGTGAAGGGATTAGTTGAGAATCTTTCTGGAACTATGAGGGTGAATGGGAAATGAAACTCCATCAGATAGATGGCTGAAAACCGTGTTGAAGGCGATGATGCCTATTTTCTCATCTAAAGTAAACTGCATTGCTAATAAACATATATACATACATATAGGCTCACTTTGTGCAATGTATAATGCTAAGGGCTAGCTAAGATTCAGAGGAAAGTGTCATTATTAATAATGGCTTACATGACTTTTGCTACTAGCCTAGAGGGTGAACAGTGACCGGATTTACCATTCCATGTGAAATAGCTAAAAAACTGGAAAACAATACATGAAACATCTCTTTTTTCAGGTATTGGCAGTCTTCCTGGGCTGAGGAGATTGGGTTGAGAATCCAGGCAAGGCAGGGTAGTTAGGATTCCCATAGCACAGTATAGTGTTTCATGAGGGAAAAAACGTGAGTTTCAGAGAGTTTTCAGAAAGTCCCCCTAGAGTCTTCAGCTGAGCACAGATGAGTACTTGCATGTGAGGAAACTACCCAAGGCCAGGGAAAGAACCACTTGAAAGGAGCAGAGGTTTTGGGGAAAAGCTCTCATAGGGCCAGGAACAGTTTGTGTCTCCACTTACCACAGAGTTAAATTTTGAAATGCAAGGCTTATTATGATGTAGAGTACTCAGAATGGGCTCGCCTCAGGAAGGAAATAAAATTAGCCTTAGACCAAAGGCTAACAAAACTCAAAAATGAGCCTAGAAAGGACAAAACTCTCTCCTAGGTAGCACAACTGTATACCAGAACACAGCTTAAGAATATTTATAGACATAGAACATTTCTAGACCCAGTAATTAGAATTTTTTTTTCTTTTTTTTTTTTTTTTTTAGTAATTAGAATTTAATCGCATATTACCAGGCCTGAAAAGAAGCAGAAAAATACAATTTAAAATGAAGAGATAAATCAATTACTGGAAACATACCCAGAAATAACACAGAGATAACATGAGTAGACATGGGCACTGGCACAGTTTTATACTATGTTTCACATGTTCAAAAAGGGAGAGGAAAGATGATTTATATTATGCAGAAACATGGAAGATAAAAAAGAAGACCAATACTAAGCTTCTAGAGATGAAAACTATAATGTCTGAAGTGAAAATTTCACTGGACGAGATTATTAGCAGATGACACACTGCAGAAGAAAAGATGGTCACATGAGTCATTAGCAATGGAAAATATCCAAAATGAAACAGAAATTTTTTTTAAAAAGGGAGGAAAAATTTGATGCTTCAGACATTACTTTAAGCATTTTACATATGTTACCTCAATTAATCTTAACAAAATACTAGGAAGGCACTTTATTATTTTCCTCATTTTACACAACACACTACAGAAAAAAAGTAAGTGAAGTCACACAAATTCACTTTATGAATTTGTCTAAGCCAGTGTCAGAACACCCATTTGATGGCAAAGGTCTTTAGCCGTACCCTCAGCTGAAGGCAGAATCAGTCAGGGAGAGTTAGTCTTAAAATAGAAATTGGAGTTCTGGAAGCTTCCTTTAAATTTCAAAGCTACCAGGCAACATATAAACTCAGTGCAGGATAATATTATGGGTTTGGTGTGTGCTTTACCAAGAGCAGCTTTCTGAAACCTGTTCCGGCTGATTTCTTCAGTACTATATTCCCATTGGCTAATTCTCCTGACTGTCCAAGTATAGAGTTTTCCTAATTACTTTCTACATCAATAAGCTTTGTTTTTATTTCTATGATTTTTTTATGGATTCTTTATTACTGTTAGTTTGTATTGCTCTGCTTTCTTTATCATCATGGATTCCTTATCATTTCTGTTTACTATTAGCTTATATTGTTCTCATTTTATTTTTATGAGTATCTTATTTTTATGATTATCAATGCTTCTTTCTCCCCTTTACTTTTTTAAAAAAGATTTTATTTATTATCTGTCAGAGAGGAAACATGAGCAGGGGAAGGGGGAGAGGGAGAAGCAGACTCCCCACTGAGCAGGGAGCCGAATGTGGGGCTTGATCCCAGGACCCTGGGATCATGACCTGAGCCAAAGGCAGTCACTTAACTAGCTGAGCCACCCAAGCGCCCTCTCTTTTACTTTTGAAAACTGAATTCCTAGAAAAGAATAATTATAACAAACCTAAGAAATAACAATACTAATAACTATATCTGAATATTCACCTCTCACTAGCATTTCATTGGATATCCACTTTTGGAAGGCCAGGATAGATACTGCACATGTGGATTACCGCTACTATGGCTACATACATGCTTGTATGTCCTGGTGTGCACAGGCATGAGTTTCTTTAGAGTATATGCCTAGAAGTGGAATTGCTTAGCATATGTTATGTGCATCTTCAGCGTTCCTAGACAAAGTCAAAACGTCTTCCAAAATTGTTATATCAAGTTACACTCCCCCAGGGGTATATAACAATTCCTGTTAATCCACATCTTCCACAATACTTGGTATTTTTATACTTTTTCAGTTTTTCCCATTTCATGAGCGTGAAGTAGTGTCTGATTTATTTTCTGTTTTCAGGTTGTCTTTTCTTACCTTTGTATCCTCAGATGCTAGAGCAGTTCCACCAAGATCCCGTTTGCAATCCCTGGCTATTTATTTGTTGAATGGATGAATGAAGCTCAAGATTCGGTATTGGTTAATTAAGAAAATGGTGATGCTGTTAATAAAAATAAAGAGAAAGGGGGAGAAATACAATGAGATCACTGCTGTGAAGATCAGGGAAAACTTAAAAAAACAAAATAAACTGAAACTAATTGTTAGCTGAGAGACATCATAACCACATGAATTTAAAAATGTCATATATTATGGCAGTCTCCTCTTTGTATTATTGGCTCCCCAAACTCAGTTCTGTGAGGATAAAATTATTTGCTACAACTAATTTTCTAAAAATTAACTGTTTTCTTCATAACAGATGAAGAAAATCATTACCTACCTTTAATATTTTAAAATTGGCAGAAAGCATGTGTAAATTGTGTGCATGTCTTTTTAGCCATCACTGATATAAAGTCATTGAAATTTTTTATGATTGGACTGCATGCTGAGATAAATGAGTCATTTGTAAAAAAACAAACAAACAAACAAACAAAACCCCACACCTGTCCTGATGATGAATCGCCCATTATTTCAAAGAGAAGACATAAGCATTGCTAATGCATACTTCACTGTAAGAACTGTTTCACTATTAAAAAGAAAGTGCCCTTAGAAATAGAAAAAATAAAAATAAAAAAACTGAAAGCCATAATAAGCTGACCAACTCATTATGGCTTATAAAGCAAAAGCAGAGTTTTATGACTACCAGTGGATTAACAAGTGCCTGTGTAACTGGATGTTTTTATTCACTTAATATACTTAAGCTGGCTATATGATAAGCTCTATGTTCAATGAATAATTGCTCAGACTTTCACTTCAATTTGTTTATGCCTGCCTGAGCACTTAAGCATTTCAGCATGTCATCCAGATTGTCATTTTCACACAGATATATCTGTTTCCTTATTATGGAAATAATGGTTTAAGTGTAATTTGATACTGCATTTTTCAATGTCGGGAAGAAGGAGTCTCTGAATACATTGTGTCTATTATCATATAGTCTTGAACCAAAATCGTAATCCTTTTTAATATTTAGGTAAGAACTAGTCTTCTATAGAGTAAAGTTTGTGCTTGGCACAAAAAAATGAAAGGAATTTTTTCCACTCAAAGATATAGTTAAATTTGAGAAATAAAAAAACAACTTTGTAAGGTTCTTAAATATTTATATCTGTCCATTTGTGTATTTTCAGCCCTGGCTTATTAAACTCATTACTGCTGGCAAAGCGAATCTGAACTTTCAGAGGATAAGCCATAGGACTAGCAAAGAAATGGGAAAATGAAGTAGCCATCATACTCTTACTTATTCACATATTATTTCCCTCTTAATACTTCTCTTACGAATATACTTTTTATTGTATTCACAGTTCTGTGTTAGGAAGCATTATAGATTATGTCCACCTAAAGCTCACCTCAGTAACTCACAATTAACCTTATTTGCAAATAAGTTACTGCAACTGTAATTAAGTGTAATTAAATGAAGATGAGATCATGCTGGAGAGGACCTCTAATCCAATACGCCTGGTGTCTTTATAAAATGGGGGAAATTTGGACACAGACACATATGTACACAGGGAAAATGCCTTATACAGATGGGAGTTATGCTGCCGAGAAACCACCACAGCTAGGAACAGCCAGAAACTACCACAGCCCAGAAACTACCAGAAACTAGGAGAGAGACCCAGAACAGATCTGTCCTAGCAACTTCAGAGGAAGCACGACTCTGCGGATCCTACCAGCCTCCCAAACTAGGAAACATTGTTTCTGTTGTGCTAAGCCACACAGTTTGTTGTTCTGGGCTATGGAAGCCCTTTCAAACTAACATAGGTGGGGACTTCATTATAAAGAACTATGGTTGACTATGGAAAGAGCCTAGATGTCCATCAACAAATGAATGGAAAAAGAAGATGTGGTGTCTGTATACACACACACACACACACACACACACACACACACACAGGAATACTATGTAGCCATCAAAAAAATGAAATCTTGCCATTTGCAATGACGTGGATGGAACTAGAGGGTATTATGCTGAGTGAAATAAGTCAATTAGAGAAAGACAATTATCATATGATCTCTTTGATACGAAGAATTTGAGAAGCAGGGTGGGGACTCATGGGGGGAAGGGAGGGAAAAATGAAACAAGATGGGACTGGAGAGGGAGACAAACCATAAGAGACTCAATCTCAGGAAACAAGTTGCTTGGGGGGAGGGAGGGATAGGGTGGCTGGGTGATGAACACTGGGGAGGGTATGTGCTACGGTGAGTGCTGTGAAATATCTAAGACTGATGATTCACATACCCGCACTCCTGAAACAAATAATACATTATATGTTAATTTAAAAAAAATACTCTACTGAAAGAATACAAAGGGGGGGAAAAAAGAATTATGGCTGACCCTTAACTGCATGTCTACTTATTCGTGGATTTTTTCAACAAACACAGTACTGTAAATGCATTTTCTCTGCCTTATGGTTTTCTTAATAACATTTTCTTTAGATTACTTTGTTATAAGAATACAGTATATAATACACATAATGTACAAAATATGTATTAATCTACTATTTATGTCAACAGTAGGCTATTAGTTAAGTTTGGGGGAGTCAAAAATTGTATGTGGATTTTCAACTGCATGGTGGGGAGTCAGCACCCCAACCCCCATGTTGTTTGAGGGTCAACTGTATTCATCTCTTTTAAGAAGATAAAAATATGTATAATTAATTGAAGAATATAAAACATGGGTCAATTGCTCAACAGAATGATACAGAGGAAATACTACAGGATTTCAGAGGAAGGAAAGCAGGTATGGAAACTACTTCACTTCCAGGAAGCCAAGCTAAGTAGATGGGATGATACTGACAATGGGTGTTTGATACTTAGGAATAATTTTGCTTTTCTGAGAAATTAACTTGTTTTTATTTTCCGGATTTTCTTCAGTTTTACTCTATCAGAGCCAAATCTGGAGTCTACATGTAGCATGTTTATTTGCCTTTACAGCATACATTTTTGTATTTCCTAATTCTTTAATGTCCTTGCCCATTTTTTCCCCTTCTTTCTCTTCAGCTTCATGCTCGTTTGACAGTGGTGATTTTTATGTGTCCTTAACAGCCACTCTGAAGCCCATCTCCAAAGAGGAGGTGAGATTTGGAAACATAAATGAAAGCTAGGAATGACAGGAAATGGGGGTGGGATAATGATAGGTACAAGACATTGCAGGACAGGGTGAGGAAGCCCTGTGTGCTGCTGTAACAGGAGCATGGCACCAGGCTGCCAAGGGAAGTAGGAGTGTTTAGGTCAAGAACAGCAGGAGTATAACATTGGGATTACAATTCTCTCTTCCCTGTCCATAACTGGTGACTACTCACATCTTTCCCTCTGAGTGCCTGGTAGCTTTACAATTCTGTTTGACTTAGAAGGAAGATCAGTTTATACACAAAAGGAAACATTATTTTAATCTGTGCTGAGATGAAAGAGGGAAGACCAGAATATGGTAATCCTATAGGGTTAGGTTAAGGAGAAACCAATTTACTTAATAAATTAAGCAGAGTTTAATTAATGGAAAAAATACTTATATTGGAAAGTTAAAAACATGCATAAATTTCCTGACCATTTTACTTTAATCTGAAACATATAAATGTACATTTACCAATTAATTTTTTGATGCTTATCCAAGACTTTTCTTTTTCACTAGCTGAAATTCTACATCATTCTTTTGGTGCAAACCACACCCATATGGCATCTAAGATTTTCAGTTTGAACATATTTAAAATACAACTACACATACACACTAAGTGAATAAATCTGTATATTTATGACATTTTTTCCCCTGAATCTTTTAAAGTTGACAGCCAATAGCCATGTTTTTAAACATAAATCCCATTTATCAAGTCTTTCCATATGATTCAAATTAGTTTCTCAGAAGCAACATTTTCCCTTTCACCCTCATATATTGATTTACATAATAATAAACTACTTCATGTAATGACATTGACAAGTCGAGCTGGTAGAACAGACTGGGAACCCATGCCATTGATTTACTGGTAGAAGCAAATAAGAATGCTAGCAAGTAGTTCAAGATCTGTGAGTTTTTTATATTCTCTGAACATGAGACCTTCTACTGGGAACAAAAGACACTGGTTAATCTGGAAAGCTGAATTAGGAGAGATTTCTTAAAAGAGTTTCCACTAGTATTTCAAAAGGGCAGAGGTATAAAAGAAGAGGAAATTGGTGAGCAGAGGTGCTGAAGAAAATCTATAGTCAACTGACCAGTATGAATTAAGTGCATACTATACTATATTCTATGCACTGGAGTTACGTAAGGGAAGGAAATAAAGTCCCTATTCTCAAGGAACTTATATTCTTAATAAACCCGTAACTATATAATTAATCAATTTGTGATAATAGCTGAGAAGGAAAATAAACCAGAGTGGAGATAGAGAAAATGAGTGTTTTTTAATTCTTTTAAATTTTTAAATTTTTATTTTTTTTAAAGATTTACTTTATTTATTTGACAGAGAGATCACAAGTAGGCAGAGAGAGAGGAGGAAGCAGGCTCCCCGCCAAGCAGAGAGCCCGATGCGGGGCTCAATACCAGGACCCTGGGATCATGACCTGAGCCGAAGGCAGAGGCTTAACCCACTGAGCCACCCAGGAGTCCCTGAGTGTTTTTTTAGATACGTTTGTTAACGAGGCCCTGATAAGATGAGACTTAAGCGGGGACATTAATAAAGTAATGGAGTAATCCATGAGGTTATCTGGAGGGTCATCTTTCCAGGCAGAGATAGCAATTACCTGGCATTAATCACAGACGAATCAGGAGACCACTGGGACAGAGGAACGTGAGCAAGGTGGGGAGTGAGAAGAGATGGGAGCAGAGACTGCAGAGGCTAGAAATGAGGATGGAGGGTGCAGGTCACAAGAGAGTACTTGCAGGAAGATGGGAATCCACCACAGAGATTTTAGCAGTCAGGAAAATGTTCCACTTATATTTCAGAAGGATCATTCTGGTGCTGTGTAGAATAAACTGGAGATGAGGGCTAGCAATAACGGAATTTGCGTTCATAAACTAGATTTTGTTAGGCCCAGATCATGCCATGATCCCCATTCGGCATCTTTCTCTTCTCTGCCTGTCCCCTAGAGTCTTCCAAACTTGCTTTAATCTTGGTGAATCCTATGTCACCACAGCCTTCTCAGTCACCACAACTGTTGAGAGTATTAACTGAAAGTTCACTGCTGGCATAGCCTTATCTCTTACTGCCTACATCCAACCAAACACCAAGTCCTCTTCTTTTTGTCCATTTTCATGGTTATGAACTGGTCTAAACTAACCACATCCCAGGCTCCTAACCCATGTCCCAACATCCACTCTTGCCTCACTCTAGAAGATTTTCAATTCAGTTACCAAAGTGAAATTTCAAAAGTGTAAATCAGAGAGTATAAATGAAATGCATTTTAGAAATTCCTAAATTGCATTCTAAAGTGCATTTCAGAGCACATGGGTGGCTCAATCAGTTGAGCGACTGCCTTCAGCTCAGGTCAGGATCCTGGAGTCCCGGGATCAAGTCCCACATTGGGCTCCCTGCTCAGTGTGGAGTCAGCTTCTCCCTCTGACCATCACCCATCCCATGGTTTCTCTCTCTCACTCTCTCTTTCTCAAAAAATAAATAAATAACTTTAAAAATAAATAAATAAATAAATAAATACATGCGTTTCATTCTCCTGTTAAAAAAACAAAACAAAACACAAAAAAACCTTTCTCTGGCTTTCCATTTCTTGAAATACAAAGACCAAAACTTTTAAGTTGCTGGGCCCTTTGTGATCTTTCCCTTAACTACTTACCTCTGAATACCCACAGCTGCTTACCCTTCATTCTTCTTTTTTAGTGTATAGCTATAATTCCATCTTCTTTTGTTAACATTCTGAGATTTTCTTTTTTTTTTTTTTAAAGATTTTATTTATTTATTTGACAGAGAGAGATCACAATTAGACGGAGAGTCAGGCAGAGAGAGAGAGAGAGAGAGAGGGAAGCAGGCTCCCTGCCGAGCAGAGAGCCCGATGTGGGACTCAATCCCAGGACCCTGAGATCATGACCTGAGCTGAAGGCAGCAGCTTAACCCACTGAGCCACCCAGGTGGCCCACATGCTGAGATTTTCTTGAGTCAGACCATTGCTTTAGCACAAAATCATTCACTTCCCCTAGGATTCCCCTCTTTTTATCTTGCCTAGTCTGTCTCTCTTTCTTTCTTTCTTTCTTTCTTTCTTTCTTTCTTTCTTTCTTTCTTTCTTTCTTTCTTTCTTTCTTTCTTCTTTCTTTCTTTCTTTCTTTCTTCCTTTTCTTTCTTCACTTTCTCTTTCTTTTCTTCTCTTTCTTTTCTTTTCTTTCTTTTCTTGCATGAGGCAGGGGATGGAAGGGCAGAGGGGGAGAGAGAGAGAAAGAGAGTCTTAAGCAGGCTACATGCCTAGTGTGGAGCCCAACATTATCCGACCTGAGCCAAAATCAAGAGCCAGGTGCTTAACCAACTGAGCCACCAATGCACACTTCTTACTTAGTTTCTTAATCTCAGTTTTGTTACAACAAGACTCCATAGAACTTTTCTTTTCTTTTCTTTTCTTTTCTTTTCTTTTCTTTTCTTTTCTTTTCTTTTCAAGATTGATTTACTTGATTGATTACTTTACGTGAGCATGCATGCACACGTAGGGGGAGAGGCAGAAGGAGAGGGAGAAAGAAAGAGAATCTCAAGCCGACTCTTTATTGCAGGGCTCCATCTCACAACCCTGAGATCATGAGCTGAGCTGAAACCAAGAGTCAGGCGTTCAACCAACTGAGCCACCCAGGTGCTCCAAGACTCCACAGACTTCTTATGCGAACCTGGATTACATCTGTGTGTTTCCATCATATGTGCAGACTGACCTTTATGGACTGTAAACCCTAGAAGATGGGGCAGTATTTCTCTTGTCACCAGAATCTGTCCATGCCTAGAACATTACAGGTGACGAATATGTAAATGAATGAATAAATGAAGGCATTTCCCTCTTAGTCTAAATCAGCAGTGTTTATTGATAATCTTCTGTTGTTTACATAATGTCCATGATCCTGTTTGGCAGCAAACATTTCTTTCTTCTGTGAAGACAAGAGACTTTATGTGGCCTTATGCTTTCTGAAGGTTTTCAGTACAAAATCAATAATTCAGGAATAGAAAAGATTGGGAGAAGTAATACAAGTATGATGGTAATTATCACATAGTGAGTTTTCTTCCTCTTCATCAGAACACTGGAGGAGGAAGGGAAGAACAAAGTCTCTATTTCTTCCATTCTTTGCTAAAAGAGCACCTTCTAGTAACTCTGTCATTACCATGTTATTTAAAGTTTTACCTACCACATATCATATTTTAGCCAGCACTAGACCTTTTTCTAATAGTGCTTTCTTTCTTTTAGGTGAATTTCTAGGGTACTCTGGGCTCTAGCTGACACTCTTCCGGCATCTTCCATGTACACTTAAGCCCTGTTTTTCTACCTTCCTTAATGGGCTCTCCCCTCAGACCCCAGAACCAAGCCTAGAAATTTTTTTATGTCAGACACTCACACATGAGCTTTAACTATTGATGACAGGTTGGGGAGAGCAATAGTAGCTCTGGCCCACATCCTTGTGTTTTCTCGTGTCTTCCGGCTAACGTACTTTTCTTAGTCCTAATGCTCACTAGTCACTAAATGCATTGATGGTGAGTGGTCCATGCACCAGAAGCCCCATCAGGGCTTAATCCTAACAGACATGGGTACACTCACGGGATGGTACCTTTTCTAGTCACCCTTGTTGCACCTACGTGTTCACACTTGTATCTAGTGGTATATTTGACTCACTGGATTTTTTTTTTTTAATATATATGATCTAAGATGTAGGGTTGGGAAGGTTGGTTGGAGTTGACTATGGGATGTTCATGGAGATCTATTATAAAGCAATGGTGGAGATGCCTGTCTGCAGATAATGAGCACCTGGTAGTTGGACAGAAGCAAATGAGGGCCCAAAACAAGAACAGAGGCAAGGGTTACTAGGACAATCCTACTGGGAGGGATTAAGACTTTAGTCTTGAGTAGATTTTGATGGACCAATCTTCACTGTTACATAATCTCTTAAATAATCAGTCATTCCAGCCTTAGGGTGACCTCTTCCTCTTCTAAACAGTCTACTGTTGGTTGAGTTGTTTCAATATTTGCTACTAAAGTTTCCACGGAATTACATCTTGCTTCTTCAACTACAATTTTCTTGCAAGTAGGCACACCTCTGGCAACAGAGTACATTTCACCTTAGAGTGATCAATAAACACACACTAAATTGATTCAATATTCTTCTGTGACAATACTGACTAGGATGCACACTTGGGAGGGTAGTTGAGGGTAGCATCTAAAAAAGACATCAGAGATTCAAACTGAACACTAGTACAGTTCACATAATTGTATTCTCCTATTTGTTTATATTGGTATATGCATGCTAGGAAAGGCTATTGAGGAAAGGCTGCAAGGTCACTGAGAAAGCAGTTCAGGGCTGGTTGGGTGATATGTGATTTAATCATTTTAAAGAGGCAGAACTTGATGAATTCAGTAGTTTCCTTATGCACAATTTATTTTATGTTTTTTTTTTTTAACTTTGCAAGTAGAAAATGATAAAAGCAGCAGTTTCATTTTATCGCCATGTCTCTTATCATTTCAGGGAAAAAAAAATCTAGGCCACATCTAAATTTAGGATAATATGTAAGTGATTCTAAGTTGTCCCACAGTAAATCTCTGACCTCTATGTCAGCCAAGCTAAGGAATATAGAACATAGGCTGTTCCAGTTCAAATTAAAGAAGTCCTATCTCATTGAAAGGTTGCAAAGAAGCATTCTTTTGAGTGTACGGGTTTTTAAATGAGAGTTTACCATGCATCCTTCTGGCTTTACTTCTCATTGATTTTTTTTTTTTTTTAAATACCAGAAATGCTTTCAAACTTCTGCCAGAAAATGAGTTTCTCTAAAGGACAACAAAGCTCCTTTGAGTAGCAAATATAAGATATTCGACCAAGATGGTATCAGTGGCCACAAAAACATTTTTTTAATTGGATATATGTGCATTTGCATTAACCATTCTTGTCTATTGTAATGTTTCTGTGCTTCCAAGCACATTTCTTAAAGTTTAAAATAATACCAGAAGAGATTTCATTGCAGAGTAAGCTACTGCTTTACAGGACACTTCAATTCTTAAACTAAAAAATGGGCAGTAATTGATACAAACCTGATAACTCCCATTTCAGCAAACACCTTGACTTCTCTTAAACAGGTTTATAATTCCCTCAGCAACTTGTGTAGTAGCTTTAATCATTGGCCTGCTGCTCTTATCTCTACTTATATTCCTTTCCTTAGCAACCTCTTTTACTTCCAAAGCTTTGCTCTCACTTCTATACATATGGCTCTGAAACTTTCATCAACATCAACTTTCTTCAGTACTCCAGACACACAGCTGTGTTTACTCAGTAGACACTTCCTATTATACATCTAATCATCTCGATTTCAAATGTTAACAATCAAAGTTAATATTGTATCTACCACTCTTTACTCCCTTTTTTATTTCTCAATTACTGTTGATAATAATAACGAGGTATGCTGTGGATCAAGATGGCGATAATGAGAAAGAGGTATACTGGAGTCAGCCCAAGGTAATCAATCTGACGTGCAATAAACAATGAAAGTTTTCAAAGATGTTCAACTTAGATATTGATCTGTGTCAGGAACACAGCCATTGTCTTCATTTTACCAAGAGGTTGGTAATACTCTTCCCCCAATGCCATTACTTTTACTCTTCTCTCCTTTTATCTGAACCCACATGTCACTTATGGTTTCGATCATCACTTCTTATATCTTCTAGAAGATGACATTTGCACAGTAAGAAAAATCAAGAACTGATCAGATAATGTTTTTAGCTGTTAAAACTTCTGCTAAGCATTCTCCTGAAGAATTAAAGTTCTCCAGAGCTCCAATATAATGCCTCAGAATTGGAGTGCACTGTTCCATGGGTTTGTTTCTCAGTTAGGGAGAAATATACATAGCATTTTCTCATGGAACTAGATTTTTAATATTCTTTTTTTAAAAATAATTTTTATTTATTTGAGAGAGGATAGTGTGAGAGAGAGCACAAGCAGGGAGAGCAGGAGAAGGAGAAGTAAACTCACCGCTGAGCAGGAAGACTGATGAGAGACTCGAGCCCAGGACCCTGGAATCATGACTCAAGCCTAAGGCAGATGCTTTACTGGCTGAGCCACCCAAGCACCCTAAGTAGAGTATTTTTCTAGAGACATATTCCATATCTATCCTTTTAAGATCGAGGATAGAAAGGAATATTCACCATATTTTATTGTGATTTCAATTTACTGTGAATTACAATTATAATAATTATCTGTGAACTTGTTTATACATGCTAGGCACCAGCAAGACAAAGTAGAAAAAGCACAGTGCTTATACTCAACAGATCTGGCTTTAAATCCTAAATCCACATGAAATCCTAGGTCCACCACCTACTTGCAGAATCATCTCAGAGAAGTCATTTAACTCTGTTAATATAGGGTTTCTTTATCTTTGAAGAGGATAATGATGCCTATTGTAGATGTTCATTTTAAAGGTCAGAGGAACTCTGTGTAAAGTAGCCTGAATGCAAAAGATATTTAAGTAAGAGTAGGTATGATTTTCTGAAGCCACTGGTATGATTTACAACATTCTTCCCAATTTATTTTTAATAAATAATTCTTAGTGTTCTTCCCATTATGAGTTTTCATCCTATGGCATATACGATGTTATCCATTTTTTAAAAGACTTTTATTTATTTATTTGAGAGAGAGAGAGAGTGAGAGCGAGAGCATGAAAGGGGAGAAGGTCAGAGGGAGAAGCAGACTCCTTGCAGAGCTGGGACCCTGATGTGGGACTCAATCCCATGACTACGGGATCATGACCTGAGCTGAAAGCAGGGGCTTAATCAACTGAGCCACCCAGGCATGCCGTGTTATCCATTTTTTATTCAATTACTTATTCAACCAAAATTTACTGGACACAAGTGTGTGCCAGGAACTATGCCAGGTAATAGATAAAAAAGATAGAAGTTATTTTCTCGAAAGAGCTTCAAATCTAAGTAGGGTAGCAGATAAGTTAAATGAACATTTAGAAAAAAGTATGATAAATAATTGAATTAGCCACAGAGTTACTACACCATTTATAGTATAGTTTCCCAGAGCTATTTGGGTGTTCTCCTCCTTTTGATTAGGTATGTCTCATATCAAAATCCTTATTCCCAGTTTCAAGAGATGCATTCCACCCTAAGTCATGACCCTTCTCTTCTGGGCTCTCAAACTGTGGAAAGAGCCAGGACGCCCTTCAACAGATGAATGGATAAAGATATGCAATGGAATATTATGCCTCCATCAGAAAGGATAAATACCCAACTTTTGTATCAGCATGGATGGGACTGGAGGAGATTATGCTGAGTGAGATCAGTCAAGCAGAGAAAGTCAATTCTAATATGGTTTCACTTACTTGTGGAGCATAAGGAATAACATAGAGGACATTAGGAGAAGGAAAGGAAAAGTGAATTGGGGGAAATTGGAGGAGGAGATGATCCATGAGAGACTGTGGACTCTGAGAAACAAACTGAGGGTTTTAGAAGGGAGGGGGTGGGGGGATGGATGAGCCTGGTGGAGGGTAATAAGGAGGGCATGTATTGCATGGAGCACTGGCTGTGGTGCATAAACAATGAATCTTGGAACACTGAAAAAATTAAACTAAACTAAAAAAAAAAGTTGAGAAAGTCGATTTTTGTTGTTGTTGTTATTAGTGGGTACCATGATATGTTATTATTAGTGAGTACCATGATCACACAAAGGCAAGACCTAAGAAACAGGACATTCATCATCCAGCAAATGGCTGGACACTGCTCAAAGAGAAAGATTCATCTGATACATTTTTCTAAATCACCTTTAAGATATGACTGAAAAACAATCTGAAGGGTTTGAAGAGGTGGGGGGGTGGGAGGTTGAGGGAACTAGGTGGTGGGTATTAGAGAGGGCACGGATTGCATGGAGCACTGGGAGTGGTACAAAAACAATGAATACTGTTATGCTGAAAATAAATTTAAAAAATGATTAATAAAAAAAAAGATATGACTGACAAAATAAACTTCACATATGTCAGGTGTATAATTTGATAATTTTAAAGATGTATGTATCCATGAAATCCTTACTAATCTTGGTAATGAACATATTAATCACTCTTTAATTTCCTTCTGCCCCTCCTCCCTACCTCCTCTTTATCCCCAGGCAATCACTGCTCTGGTTTCTGTCACTTATAAATTAATCTGCATTTCTCTAGAATATGATGCAAATGGAATTAATATTATGTACTCCTTTCTGGATTTCTCACTCAGCATGATTATTTTGAGATTCATCTCTGTATTTATGTGTATCAGTAGCTCATTTCTTTTACTAATATCCCATTGTGTAGATATACCATGATTTGGTTATACATTCTGGGTTGTTTCATTTTTGGCGATTATAAATAAAGCTACTGTAGATATTCATATCTGCATTTGTATCTATCTAGCCATCTATCCATCTGCCTTAGATATAGCTCTGTATGGAAATACACTTTTATTTCTTTTGTATAAATACCTATGAAGGAGTGCAATATGTAGGTAATACTGTAGATATATTTTAATTTTATAAAATGCTGCTAAACTATTTTTCAAAGTGATTGATCTAGTTGTTCCACATCCTCAACAACACTTGATATAGTCAGTCTTTTTAATTTTGGCTATTCTAATGGATACATAGTGGTATCTCATATAGTTTTAATCTTTATTTCCCTAATGGATAATGAGGTTGAGTATCTTTTCAAGTGACTGACATGTTTCTTTGGTGAAGGGTCTTTTAAAATCTTTTGCCCATTTTTCACATCTTTATGTATTCTGGATACAGGTCCTTTATTAGATAATGTGATTTAAAATTTCTTTCTCCCAAGATGTGGTAGCCACGTGTGTTTTTCAAAAGGCAAGTTTTATTAATTTTGAAGTCCCACTTACTGTGTGCCTATGGGCATGCATATGTTGTTTTTTGTTTTTGTTTTTGCTTTTGGTAGTTTTATATAGGAAACTATGGCTCAACTCAATGTCACAGAGATTTTTTCCCTATATTTTCTTTGATAAGTTTTATAGCTTAAAATTTTACATTTAGATCTATGATGTGATTTGTATGTGATGTGTGATATTATAGACAGAATTTCTTTTTTTTAAGATTTTATTTATTTATTTGACAGAGAGAGATCACAAGGAGACAGAGAAGCAGGCAGAAAGAGAGAGGGAAGCAGGCTCCCTGCTGAGCAGAGAGCCCAATGCAGGACTCGATCCCAGGACCCCGAGATCATGACCTGAGCCGAAGGCAGCGGCTTAACCCACTGAGCCACCCAGGTGCCCCTAGACAGAATTTCTAATACTCTTTCTTAGCCACTATACTTCAAGTCACAATATGATGAACAAATTTGTGTGGTATGGGAAGATAGGAAGGTGAGAAAATATTTAACAGAATCATGACAGAAAAAAATTGTAAAATGCTTGACTGATGACTTGTGTGTTGGATCCAATAAATTCAGTGCTTAACTTCAGGTTGGGTAAAACATATCTTGATATCAGAAACAAATATAAACAAAATAAATTAGTAACTTCAGTAGTCTTAACAGCAAAAGTAATAAAACATTTCATGTAACAGACATGTTATTTTGCTACAGTACTAGCATACTACACAATCATTCACAGTCTGTTATCTTCTTTTCCAACTTTGTTTTCCAGCATTATTCTTTATGAACTCTAAATTTCATTCCTCTGAAATGGGTTCACAATTTTTCTTTAGCATGCTGTTCTTTTTCTTCAAACTCAATACACTGAAAGATATGACTGATGTTATTCTAACTCAGACATTCCTAATCATCCAAGTTCATACTTTATCCTGTTTTGAAGACTTTTGTCTTCAGAGAAGTCACTCTTCTCTAGGCAGAGTGAGTTGATACTTCTGTATCTCTCTAGCACCTTGAACACACCTCTGTGACAGCACTGTATGTATCTAAGTGTTTAACTTCCCTACACCACACTAGATTGTCAACACTCTTCAAGTAGAAAGGCCATATATTGAGTTCCTTTTATTGTAAGGGGATAAGACAGACAAGATCTCATTAAGAAAGAACAGGATAGGGATATCTGGGTGGCTCAGTTGATTGAGTGTCTGTCTTCAGCTCAGGTCATGACCCTGGGGCCCTGGAAGTGAGCCCTGCTTCTCCCTCTGCCAACCCCTTCCCCTGCTTGCACTCTCTTGCTCTCTCTTACTATCTTAGTCTGTCTCTTAAATAAATCTTTTTAAAAAATTTTAAAAACATGAAAGAACAAGGATAGTGACAAAATTTTAAAAACTCAGTTTACAGATAACTAAAGCAGCTGAGGAACTTTATTTGTGGAAAACTTAGGGGTGCTACATTAACTGAAGAACTCTGTGAAAATGGGATCAGATAGCACAGATTCAGACACTAGTATTAGGGCACCAGATAGATACGAGATATTTCAGGTCATTATGCTGAGGAATTTGCTTTTTTACAGTAAAAGTTGCTTGAAGTAATGATCTATTGTAAATGCTTATTCCTCTCAGCACAGTTTATTCAATACCTGTACTATAACTACTTCATAGGAATGTTATAGATGAGATTAAAACATTCAGTGAGTTGGGCACCTGGGTGGCTCAGTTGGTTGAGTGACTGCCTTCTGCTCAGGTCATGATCCTGGAGTCCTAGGATTAAGTCTCACATCGCCATCCCAGCTCTGTGGAGAGTCTGCTTCTCCCTCTGACCTTCTCCCCTCTCATGCTCCCTCTCTCTCAAATAAATAAATAAATATCTTAAAAAAAATTTGGTGAGTCTAGATGTAAGTCCATCCATTCGAAAAAAAAAAAAAAAAGGTCATCCATTCAAACCTGTGATTATTTAAATTTGGAACTATGAACTCTATTCAGACCTTGTCCAAGATCTGTAGGTGTTTCACAAATGTCCCTTTCTTTTCCTCTCTTTTTTTCCTCTTGCTTTCCATTATATTCCATCTCATTGTCATTTAACAGGCCCTAAAAGGAAGAATTCCAGCAATTAATTCTGTTTAGCTTCTTAACAGGCATTTCTACAGCCAATTCATGTGTTTTCCAGTTTTTTATTTACAACAGAGAGATGTCTTAAAGACTTCTTCTGCAACATTACCCACTGCTCAAAAATCTTCAATGATTATCCTTTACCTATAGAATCATGGTTGATGACAGAGTTATTAAGCATAACTAATTGCTTCCATCATCCTTGTCTCATTCCCAGCAATCCTATAACGTATTAGTAATAAATATATAAAATAAATATATAAATAAATAACAGAAATTTGTCCCAGATCATGTAACTAGTAACTGTAAAGATGGGAATTCTGGTCTGATCCCAAAGTTAAATTGTTAAACATTCTTTTCATTCTTTCCAAATACCCAGTTCTACCTCTCAAAAACCGTTCAAACTATTTACCTACCCTTATTTTGCACTGGCTATTGTCACATACTAACTTATTTCAAATGAGTCAATCTGTTTACTATTCCCTAAGTATTTCTCATATATTTTTTCATTTAAAAGCATAACTCTTGGGGCACCTGGATGGCTCAGTGGGTTAAGCCTCTGCCTTCGGCTCATGTCATGATCCTAGAGTCCTGGGATTGAGTCCCGCATCAGGCTCCCTGCTCAGCGGGAAGCCTGCTTCTCCCTCTCCCACTCCCCCTGCTTGTGTTCCCTCTCTGGCTGTGCCTCTCTCTGTCAAATAAATAAATGAATCTCAAAAAAATTAAAAAATGAAAGCATAACTCTCTAAGTTTTTCTGAACTTTAGTCTTTTCTTCTATAACGTAACTATAATACTACCACTTACTTCCTAAAGCTTTTGTGAGGTTTGGGTGGAAAAAGCCTTGTATAAAGTCTATGTATCCACCAGGCCTATTGTAAGTTTTCAGTAAATTTTAGCTGCTATTACCCTTAACAATTATTGCTACTCATCACAGTAACAATTCACAACTGGGAAATGTGAATACATTTTGGAAATGTACAATATAGAAGCACACGCAAATGCACATCTGAACCTAGTAAGCATTCATAAATATATTGTAACCCACTGTGAAGGGGATCCCTCAATGAAGATCCACTGAGATATCACTAGTATAGCTTGCAAAAGTGCCTTCCACAAAAAATCCTGTGAGTGGTACTTATTTAAATTAGCCTATATTAAAAGATCTTATTTTATGTTTATTGCTAAATATAGTATTAACTTACAGTGGATTCACAATATTCTGTATTGAATTTTAAATATAAATTCAATTTTGAGATAATTTGTCTTTTCTTCCACTTATTTCTAAGGCATATTAAAAGAAAATTGATGGATCTTAATATTATGAAAATAAATGATTACAGTATCTAGAAAAATTAGAGAAAAATGTTTAGTAAACAAATATTCTGAATTAAAGAATAGAAAGGAGTTAACATCTTTATTTTAAATACCGAGTTAAAGAAACCTACCATTGGGATAAAATAGAGGAGAAAAACAGTAACTTATAGCAGAAGCTTTATGTTCTTGGATTTTTTATATTTTCTCCATTAGGAGTCTTAAAACATGAGGCATTAACTTACAAATAACAGGAAACATAAAGATATATCAACTAGTTACAAAATGCAATGGAGCAAGATGTTGAGATAAAATTGGCTGGAGATGAAAGTGGGAAGGATCAAAAGCAGAAAGATTCAGGCCGCAGAAAGTGCAATCAGAAGACTGTCAAATTTCACTGATACCTCAGTGCAGTTCTCAGATTGATGGATGTTACTAACAATATATCAATGGAAATGTCTGTGGCAATGCTGGATATGTTTTTATCAGTGTGAGAGAGGGTGTCTGTAAAGATTGATATAAATATTTTGAAGTCTTCTCTCATTGTTCATAAGTGCTTTTGATCATCAATTACAGGGTCTATGCTTTATTCTCTTTGTGATTTTTATTCAGAAATGGTATATGCACATGATTTATTTGTTCTTTTTCTATTTGCCCTGCTTTCCTGTTTCAGGTTGTAGTACAGGTGTGCGTGTGTGTACACATGAATGTGTGTGTTCAGGTATTTGATGCTTCTACATGCATGCATGTACAGTCTTTTCTTGTTCTTATTGGAGTCATTGCCTGTGATTTTGGTTTCCTTCCAGGTAACCAAAGCCTTTCGTTACATATATGCAAAACACATTATTAGCAACAAAAAATAGATTATTAGGTCATTCATGTGCTACCTTCATACAACACCAAGAACATAATATGCTCACCTCAATACTTAACTAAAAACAAAATAAAAAAACACTTCTAAGTCTTTTTTTTAATACAGCCATGCTTATTTAAAAATAAACAAATAAACATAAACTTTCTGCATTGGAGGAAATCTTTAAAGCAATATTTGATGTTGTTAAAATCATGCAGAAATCTGAGTATATATGCATGGGATCTCATAAATTTATATATCTACTTTTGGTGGGAAGACTCAATTCTAAGAAACATTTATCATGCTAAGCTATTATCATTCAGGGTGACAGTAAATTCTTCCTGTGAGAACTGTTCAAATGGATGAAATGAGCTCTTTTTTTTTTACTCTCTATTTAAGTGATGTGCACATGACACTACATATTTTAGACAAAATATGTTTGAGTTTGGTGGATAAAAATATAGAAGTACATTTTTATTCAAACTGATTTTCTAATGAAACACAAGATACTTTCCTTCTAAGTACACGCTGTATAGTTCTGTTGCAGATGTAATTTTCCTACACATATTTATTATAAGGTGAAAAATATTTCATTCAAAATAAATACTAGTTGTGGGGCACCTGGGTGGCTCAGTGGGTTAAGCCGCTGCCTTTGGCTCAGGTCATGATCTCAGGGTCCTGGGATCGAGCCCCACATCGGGCTCTCTGCTCAGCAGGGAGCCTGCTTCCTCCTCTCTCTCTGCCTGCCTCTCTGTCTGCTTGTGATCTCTCTCTGTCAAATAAATAAATAAAATCTTAAAATAAATAAATAAATAAATAAATAAATACTAGTTGAAAGAGTGAGTAATATTTTAGCATATTCAATAATTTGGCTTACACAGTATAGCAAAGTTTAAAATAATGAAGGATAAACAACATTAAAATACTTGCAATTTACTCAATTAATCTACAAAGTTTTGATTAACTCTCCTGTGGGTCAAGTAAGGTGCAATAGATTGTTCTAAAGATACTCTTCAAGTGAAATTAAAATTAGAATGAATTACATGTTAATTTACTCCACAAAAAATGGTTTAATTCAAGTTTTACTTAATTAAAGACATCAAATGTGAAAAAAAATATAGGCAGAATACAGTAAAATTCTTCCAAATAAATAACAGCAAATGTAAATAATTCATGGAGGACTGAAATAAGACTGTATTTCAAAGTCAAGTTCTTCAGTGATATATTTTTAAAGGAGTCTGAAACAAATTAATTTACAAAATTAGAGGAATATTAACTCATTTTAATCATAGCCATCTGGTCTAAGCTGTGTTTATCCTATGGTTACAAAGCTAAGACCCGCCCATTTGCCGAGAGGCACATTTGAAAGTCCACTTAAAGAGTTTCAATTAAAACCATTATCTTCAAACTTATAAAGGCAGTAATACCATGTTTTTCATTTCATTTCACCTACTCAAAGTAAGAAGAAGAAATAAACTATAACAACCAAACCATTACAATGTGTGTGTATATATCTTTTTCTTTCCAACTAAAACTTAAAAAAAAAAATTTAGTAGTTTAGTTTTGCTCGTGATATGTTTATTCAGCCTTTGCTTTTCTGGAAAAAAAAAAGTTATTTTGTTTTAATTTGTGAAGAACATTTTTATTGGATAAAAATTCTAGGTTTGTGTTTTTCTTTCTTTCTTTTAAGCATGTTACTACTATTCCAGTATTTTTTGGCTTGCCATTTCTCATGAGAAGTTTTTGCACCACTGTATACAATGAATCTTTTTCTCAGACTTCCTAACGATTTTTCATTAGTAATTTGATTATGACATGCTTCAGTACAATTGTGTCTTTTGGATCTATGCATTTATACTGTACTTTTCATTAAATTGGGGGAAGTTTTCAGCCAAGATTTCTCTGCATATTTTTTTTCTCTCAGTTCCTCCCTACATCACAAGTATGTTAAAATGCTGGAGACTGTCATTTAGATTATTGAAGCTCTTTTATTTTTTCAGTCTTTTTCTCCTCTGTGCCTTATTTTGGATAGTTTCTATTGCTGTGTCTTCAAGTTCACTGGTCTTTTTCTTCTGCAGGGTCTATCTTTTCTACTAGTAAGACCTGGCAGTGAAATGTTTACTTCATACATGAAATTTCTTATCTGTGGAAGTTACATTTAGGAATTTTTAAATGTTTTCTTTTTTTTTTGGTCCATATTTTTCTTTGCATAATTCCCCACATTTAAAATAATTACTTCAAAGTTCCTGTCTCTACAGCAGCAGAATGTCAGCATAGGAATTTCTACCACTGGTGTCAGCCCCCTTCCCCAACTAACCATATGCTCAGAAAATGCCTTTGTAAGACCAAGGATTCTGGGTGAGGGAATATAGAGCAACACACAGTAATAAGAAAAAGCACATTGAGGCAGGTAGGAAAGATGGATTCACACTACCGAAAACAAAAAAACACTTTCCCCACGGAAAGAGAGTAATGTGGGCCCCAGACCCAAAGGCCCCCAGAGCTGATACCCCTGTACAAGCTGACACCCACAGCCCAAGGTGGCTGCCTGGGGACTCCCAAGAACCCAGCTCCCACTCCCCCATTTGGTGCCTATGGCTCCAGGCTCATTGTGGGACCCAGGGCAGCTTCCATGGCAGGGGTCCTTGGGGGCTCCTGGAAAACATGGCCCAGGGCCCTATCTGCTGGCTTCCAAGGCCCTAGGAGGCTCCCCATGAGACCCCATGGTTCTCATGACTCAAGTGGTGGGCTCATTTGGCATCCCCGTACTCCAGGCCCTCTTTCTACCCCTCCTCATGCACCTGTCACTGCAAGAGCCCTGGTGGTGTCCTTGGCCTCAGGCTCTGGGTATATCCCAGTGAATCGGGTTCCAGCAACCCTAGGTAACCCCATGGCCCCAAATCTTGGGTGGGCTCCTGACAACTGTCAGCTCATCTGACGGCTAGAGTGGCCCCACACATCTGGGCCCCAGGTCCTTCCATAACACCAGGCTTACCGCAGGCTCCCACAAGCCCAAAAGCCCATCTCATCTCATCTCTGCACCTGAAGACTCTAACAGCCCCAAGCATTTCCAGTTGCCCCAGGTAGCTCCCATGTACACCGATGATTCCTGTCGTAAGTGTCCTAATGGAAAAAAGTATAAAAGGTCAAGGATATAAAGCTGTTGCTAAGTTGGTATTTTTCCCTTTCATTTTACCCTAAAGGTTAGATTTCCTCAAAACACTATTTACCATAAAGAGGATAACTTCTTTATATTCTTTAATTCAGAATATGTATACTAAATATTTTTTTAATTTTTCTAGATACCTTTGTCATTTATTTTCATTATATTAAGATTCATTAACTTTTTTTTTAATATGCCTTAAAACTAAATGGAAGAAATGCCAAATTATTTCGAAATTAAGTTTTTAGTTAAAGATCAATTACATAATATTGTGAATCTACTCCAAGTTAAGCTAATGCTATACTAAGCAATAAACATAATAGGACATTCTTTTAATGTAGGGTAATATAAATAAATGCCACTCACAGGATTTTTTTTTTCTTTTTTTAGAAGGCACCTATGCAAGCTACATTAGTGAAAATTCAGTGGACCTACATTGAGGGAAGTTCCCCTTCACAGTGGGATTACAATGTATTTATGAATGTCTACCAGATTCAAATGCACATTTCCATGGTGCTTTTTATTATTTATTTCTAAAATATATTTACATACATCCCCATTTGTGAACTTTCACAGGGATGTCTAACAATAATGATTGTAAAGATGTTTTTATTGATGATGAATACAAATCTAAGTTTATTGGAATATGTGGGAAAATACAAATAATACTTTATTTTCTGGTTATGTTAAATTTACCACTCAGAATTTTATAACCTAAATATAGAACAGCACATCTTCTAAATATTTCTTCTCTCGAACTCTTTATGCTGCAATGACTGCATTCATAAAATGCAATGTTTTTCAAGGCTGAGAGCACTCTTGACTTCCTTCCATACATTGATATTAATGGGAAGACTGGGTGAAAGGCCTGTGGGTGGAGTGTTAACAGCAGTGTCATTTGGTCAAGGAATAACTGTTTCTCACTTAGGACAGCATAAAGCCAATCCAGAAAAGCATAACATCACCATATAGATTGGAGTCAAGAGATAATCAAACAAACTCATTGGTATTGCAGAGCAATGGTCCGAAAATTCTTGGAGGCTGAGGGTATGACATATGAGCTCACAGATGTGATGAAATGACTGTCTTGGGTGCCAGAGGTGATGGTAGAGTGAATAGGGTAAGGGACACCTGCTTCCACCTCACTATCATCAGCTCCTGAATACCAGACGTTGGGGTACATGGTTGGAAGAGCTGATCAACTAGCCCACACAAGCTTCTTAAGTCTAAGAGTTAGTGGAAATTCATCAAACTAGATACTACTAAACACACCTGTGTCCAACATGGTTGAACATCACCACAAATCAACATGTATGTACCATTTTGGTGACCCAATCTCACATGATCTTGTCAAAGAAATACTATGCCAGTCATTAGAAGCTATAAGCATGCCAGGTCTCCTTTGTAGTATCACTCACCCCTTAGACAAGTCCATAAACATGAATGCCAGAACTCCTTATGGCATTTAGTGGATACTATGCATGGGAAAGTTCTGAGAGTCCTAAAAGGAGAGATGGGGATGGGGGTCCCCAAAAATTCTGGTCAGAGCTCAAGGAAACCTCACGCATATATCACTATTAGCCTCAGCTGTCCTAGGCAATGGAGAGGACTTTTTTTTGGGGGGGGGGAAGTAAAGTAAGGGGATCCCCTAAAGCATGGGACCAGGGACAGGGCCCTTGTCTGTATGGAAGGACAACTTCTTTTACTCCAGTCCAGAGTTTTTAACCTCAGAACTATTTACTTTTTAATAGGATACGCCTTTGCTGTGGGGCACTGTCCCATGCATTGTAGGATGTTTATCAGTATGTTTGACCTTTCCCTACTCAGTAGATGCCAGTTGTACCCCTCCCTCCCCAACTGTGACAACCAACTTGTTTTCAGATACTACCAAAGGTCTCAAAAGAAGTAAAATCCTTCCTGATTGAGAACCACCATTTTTGGGTGTTTTTGTTGTTGTTGTTGCTGTTGTTGTTCTCCCGGTAAAATATAATCCTTCTAAGTGTTTCTACTGAATCTTCTAGATATTGAAGGAATTCTTTTATTGGTTGGAAACTTACTGTCTTCCAGCACTGTATTAGTTCTGGAAATTCCTTTTCTTAAAATTCCCTGGAACTTTTTCCCACTTAATCTCATGGATTTTCCAGATGTACATTTGTGTTTTAATATTCAGTAGCAGATTGATGGATGGCCCTGTGCAGATTTCTTGAGCTATTTCCTTGTGTAGTTTCCTTCTGTTAATTTACCCTGTACAATTCACCCCACCCCTTGCTGACTGCTTATTTCTATCTCCTCATTTTTCCAAGATTCTATGAATGTTTCAAGATATCCCTTCTTGTCAAGGAATCTCCAGGCAGAAAAGCTGGACAAACATAGGACACACCTCATTCTCTCTTGGGTCACAACACTACTTTGTAGCTGACCAGTATTTGAAAATAGTCATTCTACTTGCTTTGTCTGGGTTTAGTTGTTTATGTCAGGAATTACTTCTTAATAGCTGGGAGAAGAATCTCTTCCCGAACCTTCTTCTTAAGATAAACTTCTCAACCAGCTTTTAAATTTTTTTCATCTCACCAACCCACTTTAATCTGTTTTCTACTTTCATCTTTCTGCTGATTGGTTTTGTCCAAGATTACTGCATGGCTTCTGCATTCCCAAGCCACTTGGCATTTTTTCACGTCTCAATTTATCTGACCTCTCAGCGGGTACGGTACTTTTGTTACCATGTCTCTCCTTGGAAAAAAAAAATAATAATAAAATTGAACAAAAGCAAACCTTCCTTTCCTTTGTTTTCACATACTGGACATCTGGCTACTTTGCTGACCATATTTTTGGCCATTCTAGTCTTCCCCATCTAGCTGTCAGAAACCTCACAGCTTGGACTGAGACCCCCCCACTAAGATCTAGACCAGTATATTCATTTGCTAACTTGACATTTCCACTAAGAAATCTCAAAGGAATACCAAATGTGATATCTCAAATACAAAGCACTTCAGTTCATTTGCTCCAAAACATGATGTTTTTACTGGGTTCCCTATCTCAATAAATGATACCATCATTCATCTAACTATACCAAAAAAAGGTTAACCTTGACAACTTCCTCACCTTCACTTCCATGCCATCCATCACTAAGTGCTGTCAGTCAACCAAACTCCCTAAATATTCTATAAATTCATCAACTTCTCCCCCTTCCAACCCTAGGTCAAATCAACTTAATATCTTCTAGTCTATTGCAATACTTTATTAAATGATCTTTATTTGCACTGGCTTCTGTATAACCTCTCTTCTACTCTGCAGCCAGATTGATCTCAAAATCATTCTAGTTTTGACTAGAAGCTAGTCATGACAACTCCCATTTTAGTGCGTTGCTTAGTATCTGATTGCCGGCTATCCAATCTGCCTCTGTTTCTCTGACTCTATAATTACTTACTATCACCTTTCATTCTTCTGTATAAGGTTTTATTCTTCTTTATTGGAACTCATTCCCTAAGAATATCTTCTCTGTTCTCCACTATGGACAACTGGTAAGTACTGTTGATTTGAATTTCATAATGTTGTTTATATATGCCACCTACATGCCCATGTACAGTAGTTAGACTTGCATCATTTCCCATGTACACTGATATTTACATGCAAGTACCTTTGTAATTGATTTTTACTTTTACTCTTTCCTTATGTTAACTCATGCTACATTACAAATCAAATAAATCTTTCTAATATGTAGCTTCAAATGTCATTTCCATTACTCAAAAAGAAAAAAAAATATTACCAATTTCTCCTTGTCACTGAAGAAAATATAGACTCTTCATCCTGGTGTTTACGTTTCAAGCAAATGTTCCTTTATTATTCACCCTCAACCCATTATGCATGCCCCTTGCTTCCAATTACACTTCTTCCAGGTCTGTGGACACTCTGCCTCATATGCCATCCTCATCAATCTCAGACGTTAAAGTCCATCTTAAGAAGTGTCAGTAAATCCATTGTATTACAGAACTACAAAACCCACATGGCAAAATAACTTCCCCCTTTACTATTCTAGGCTCTTTCTTTGTGTGTTACTTGTAACACTATATTGAGTTATTGTATAATTAAATACCTTCTTAACTAAACTGTTAACTTTTGAAGGTGGGAAGTAATATTTACTCATCTTTGGATTTCAATCCAGCTCAATAACTGCCACAAAGAATGCATTTAAAAATATTTCAAAAATGAATTTAGTTTGTAAGTCATGAATCACTAAATTCTACTCCTGAAATCAATATTACACTATATGTTAACTAACTAGAATTTAAATAAAAACTTCAAAAAATGAATTTAGTTAGTTATAGCCATTGGGTATAATATGTTAGCCTACTGCTAGTCTCTCATTCTTATAATTGCATAGCTAAGAACTAGAACTGACTCCTTTTGCTGGTATATAACTAGGAAGGTATGATAAAATATTTGATGAGAATTTCACCTCAATTCTATGAGAATTCCATGAGATTCTTTTAAAAAATGACAATTAGGGATGCCTGGGTGGCTCAGTTGGTTAAGCCGCTCCTTCAGCTCGGATCTTGATCCCAGGGTTCTGGGATGGAGTCCCACATGGGGCTCCTTGCTCAGCAGGGAGCCTGCTTCTCTTGCTGCCTTTGCCTGCCTCTCTGCCTGCTTGTGTGTACTCTCTCTCTCTCTGGCAAATAAATAAAAATAAAATAAATAAATAAAATAAAAAATTACAATTATTACAGTAAGGTTTTTAAAGCCCTTGTTATTCTTAGTGCTTTAAATGCATTCACTCCTTTAATCTTAACAATAATCCGATGAAAAGAAGCATTATTATCTCCACCACAAATGAGGAACCTGAGCTACAGAGACTTTAAAGAACTTATACAAGGTCACAGGATTAATAAGTAATGAATTCAGGATTTGAACCCATTTTCATATTAATGCATTTACTTTAAGTCTATATGACTTCTCTCCTTATTAACTCAACTTAGAATGAGTAACATTTTTCAAATATAAAATGGGACTACCCAAAGAACTATTTTCCTAGTATTGAAATGTTCCTAATTGTATCCTTGCTTGCTTAATTAAATCATAAAATTAAAGCTACATTAATTAAAACATATTTTAAGATCACCAATAGATAACAAACACATGATCTCATATTTTGATGATTTCAAAGTGGTCATTCCATGTCTATTCTATAATGTGAACTTTTCCTACTGATACATAACTCACATAATGATTAATTTATAAACTTCCATTTTGTTTGCTTTAAATAAAAGGAATACATAAATTATTTTATATTGTTATTGATAACCAATTTTCCATTAGTTTGATATTTTTCCCATGATCATTTGCAAACTAATAATAGATTAGTATTGATTTAAAACCAGTAATGATATAAATTTCATTACAATATGTTTAAACATAAAAGGAGAAATGAATAATCTATGTGCTATATGAATTCAACCCTTTAAAGACAATATTATTGGGCACCTGGGTGGCTCAGTGGGTTAAGCCTCTGCCTTCACCTTGGGTCATGATCCCAGGGTCCTGGGATCAAACCCCGCATCGGGCTCTCTGCTCAGCAGGGAGCCTGCTTCCCTTCCTCTCTCTCTGCCTGCTTCTCTGCCTACTTGTGTTCTCTGTCTGTCAAATAAATAAATAAAGTCTTTAAAAAAATAAAGACAATATTAATATTAATTATTAAATATTAAAAATATATTTGTTTATAAATTCATATAAATACAAATATTTATTTGTATGTGTATACATATAGAACTATTATAAATATTAATATTAAATATTAATGATATTATTTATAATAGTTATTATAAATAATGTTATAGTGTGTATTTCCTATCTTATGTGACCTCATGAAGACAGACCAATGACTAATTGGAATAATTTTTTATGGAAATTGAGAATCACATTGAGGCATCTGGCCCTAATTGGTAGACAGTCATGGAAGCCCTGTTGTACACAGCTTATAGCTTTGTTTTCACATTTCTGGTGATACAGCATTGGCAGTTAAAATAATATATTCTAGTTCTTCACATCTGTGATGTTCTTTTTGTCATGCTCAACTACACTGAATAATCTGACAGAGTTTTCCAGGTTTTAACTCTTCACCTTGAAAACCCAGATAACTGTTATAATTTACAGGTAGGTCTCACTTTGTGCAGTTCTGTGATAACTGAGATCAGTGTGAGGACATGGCAACCACATGAGCTCAGCAGGTTGAAAGGTGGTCCCTCAAAACTATGCTCATGTCCTAATCCCTGGAAACTGTGATTGTTACCTTAGTTGGAAAAAGGGCCTCTGCTGTTGTAAATTAAAGATATTAACATGAAGAGATCATCCTGGATTCTCCAAATGAGCCCTAAATCCAATGAGGCAGGTAGAAGACAGAAGTTCAGGGTAGAAAGGTGACCATGGAGTCAAGGACTATGGTGATGTGCCTGTAAGTCAAGGAATGTCAACAGCCACAAGAAGCTTCACGAGGGCAAAGAAGAGATACCCTCTAGAGCCAGAGAGAGAGTGAGGCCCTGCTGACAGCTTGGTTTTGAAATTTTGGCCTCCAGGACTATGAGAAAATAAATTCCTACTAATTACAACCCCAAGTTTGTAGTCATTCTTTATAGCAGACACAGGAAATGAATACAAAGAGTGTCATTTAGCAGGTGCTAAGCAAAATCAAGAACTGCCTGTATTTGTTATTATGTAATTTTGTCTTTTAATTTCTTAATCTAGACCTCCATATTATGTCCATATACTCTGTCATCAAATATTGGATACATGTCTAAATTACCTCAGTCTATGTGAACGAAATTCCATCATGCACTAAATAGGTTTTGGTACTAGTAAGGTTCTTTACAATTTCTTGAGGCAAACATTTTACATTTGCTTGCTTATTGTTTGTTTCTTTCTTCTTTCTTTCTTTTTTTTTTTTTAACTTATTGTTGTTTCCATAGAATACAGGTGGAGGAGTAGTCACAACATTTAAGTACTGTCATCCTTCACTGCCCGCCTACTGCCTCTAGGCTAAAATCTCCCAATTACTCTAAACCATTCTAATTGGCAATATTTTCCAAATATTTACTCATTATGCTGCTGTTCTTTTACCAATTGATAGGCTGAGAGCACACTCTCCAATCCATATTCATAGAGAGACAAGTATTTCAGAATCCAATTTAATTTCTATCTTCGGTATACCCTAAGCTAGTCTTAGTTATTGTATACTGTGTAAATAAATATACCATATGTCATCTAAAAGTAGTTCACTGGTTTTGTGGATTGACCACAGTTCTTCATTTTCCCAGTGCTCACAAAAACATAACTGTGGAAAAGATGAAAATCCACAAAGATAAAAAGGGGAGAGAGATCAGTAGATAAGAGACTTCATCAACTTTTTGTACCAATAAGTGCAGCCAGAGAGAGGGGAAAGGTTTAGAATAGAGTGTTCTCATACTGACACGTATGGGAGGAAAGTTTATTAGACTCACTGAATCACAGAGATGTTCTCATCTCAATGCTGCTTAAAACAGAGGGCGGAGAAAGTTAAATGACCACCTGAGGATTGGTTGGAAGTCAGTATCTGGGGGGGGTCAATGTATTCTCTTCCTTCACCCTACTGATCAAGTGACAAGATCCAAATGTGTACAGCCCCACGCTGATATAAATAAAGGAGGTTCATGAATCAGAGATGGCAAGGAGAGACCAAAGGCAGAATCTGACATACGAAGTTGAAAATACAGAATGAAGGAAAACTCTTGAAGCCAAATGGTTGACTTCTAAGAGCTACACCTCCAACTGTCAAGCATTCTGGTATCTACTCTTTCCAAAGTATGAAAAAAAATGACATTTGAAAATTTCCCCCAAGAAAAAGCAAACTCCTTTCCCAAACACACTTAATATAAACCTTCATTCCCTTCCCAGAATTTCTCGCTGGTTTTTCTTTACTACCTTATTATTAAATATAATAGATGAGTCAGTGATTAATCAAACATTTGTGTAAACTCTTGAACATGAGCAATGGTGATAAAATAAACAGAAAAAAATGTGAACTTGGAAGAAAAATTGTTGTCTGACAGCACGAAAGAAAACTTCCTTCTTCCCTATCCTCCTAAAATGTAAGAAAACTCAATTCTCACCTACCTCAGGGGTACATGAAATACTTGCATACATAGAAAGTAATACAGTTCTATTTAAAACAACAGGAAAGAGCTCATGGAAGTTTAAGCTAAAATGGCTAAAATGAAAAAAAAAATTCCAACAGAAAGATTAGATGAAAATCAAAGAAATTTCTTAGAAAATAGAACAGAAATAGAGCAACTATGAGAGGGAAAAGAAACTGAGATGAGATTCTATAAGATTCAATATCAGAAGGATAGGAAAGAGAAAATGGAACAGAGGTAATTAGCAAATATGATGGCAAATTTTTCAGAACTGAAAGATGTCAGTCATCTGAATGAATGGTACTATTGAAAGCTCAGTGAAATGAATGAAATATGCTCACCTTTAAGCACATCAAGGCAAATGAAAATTCTAAGTGGAAAAGCTGCATAAAAAAAGGAGTAAAAACTTATTATTTTGTTCATGACAGCTTAAAGGTTGATTAATAATTTTAGTAAAATGAATGATATGACAGTATTAGGAGGACTGGGAGAGCTATGGAGTTTAATGTGAACCAAATCATCACCTATAATAATGGGACAGTAATAAATAATGCCTAACTTTATAAATGAAGAAATATCACAACTGTATTCATAGAAGTATAGAAGTACCAGAAAAACAAGCATAACAGAGTAGAAAGGGACTTCTCTGAGTAGCTGATCAGAGAATAATGTCTTTGCATTTTAGCTCTTTCTGTGCTGTTTGATTTGCTATCTAATATGCATACTATTTTAATTTAAAATTTAACTTAAATATATGGAAGGAGGAACATAAGTAACAGAAGGAAGAGAAATGTATTATATGAATAAAATATAAGCATTCAAATTGTAACTACTGTCTGAGTGACCCCAGATTTTTAGATTTCTTATTCCATTAATGCTTCCTTCAGTTTCTCTTTTGCTCATTAGGAAGAAAACCTGGATGATGAGTCAGAGAGTGTTAAGCATTCAGCAGAAAACAGCAGAAAACCAGTCAAGTGTCTTGAATAGTGACTTACTTTTTTCCTATATAACAGAAAAATCGAATTTTTAAAGGCATTATGCAATTTTTGTAAAGGCATTATGCAAGTGAGGTTAGCTGACTGTTATGATGGTTTCCCACTGGAACTTGAAAACATGCCTTTTGAAGAAGGAAGAAATGTCAACTAAGTTCTACCTTAGTCATCTACCAGACACTTTGGTAACAATTTACATATCTCACCTCATTTAGTCTTACCAATGAATTTGTAGAATATTATTTCCTCATTTTAGAGGTGGAAAACTGAGAGCCAAATACACTGAATAAGGTATCTAAAGTCACACAGTTTGTAAGTAATATAGTCAGTGAAGGAACACGAGGCTGTCTTTGAACATCTGACCATTTACAGTTAAAAGAGCCAGTAGCTCATATCCTAAGAATTATAGGAGGATGTTCCTTATGGATGCATAAACTTCTATTTTTCATTCTAAAAAGCAAAAAGGTAGTGCTTGCTGATTCAGCGGTGAGAGGTGTATTCTAATGGCAAATTCAGACTTGACCTCTCTTCCAGGAGGTCATAACTGAAAAGCGGGAAGTGTCACAAGGAACATCAAAACCACCAACTCCTCAACATTCTGCTGACACATGATAGGGGAATACTGATAATCAAAGAAGGCATGCATTTTTTTAAGTAAATGTAAAAGCCCGAGTATGAACTGAAGAATCTGAAGATGTTGTGGTCATCCTTTCCCAGCTAAAGTTCATAATTTTCAGTAGAGGATGATTCATAATGTAAAAACCTGGTTATAAACATATAAATAATGAAAACAATATTTCATGGACACTTACTATGATTAAGCCCTTTTCATTATTCTTCTCAACTAAACTGTTTCGTGGTAATACTGTCATCTTCATTTTATATGACAGACTGTAAGTTCTTACAGGATAAAGTGGTAAGTTCTGACCTTAGGTTTCAAATGTCCAAGCTGATGCCTTTAAGATGTTATTTTTAAGTAATCTCTACATCCAATGTGGGGCTCAAGCCTATAACCCTGAGATCAAGAGTCCCTTGCTCTACCAGCTGAGCCAGCCATGCACCCCCAAAGCCCAAGCCTTTTAACCACTTTGCTACATTATGTCAAAAACTTTCACTTTACTAGACACAATGGAAACTAAGTTGGGTAATATAGTGCCAGGACATGAAGGAATGTCTAGTAGTAATATGGTTGGGAATAAGAATAGAGAGCAAAAATAGGAGCTTCTGTATGCTTTTGTCTTTGAACTTATGTCATCTCAGAAGAACAGAGTCTAAAACCCCTAAAAAATTGGTCAATTAAAGGTAAGCATCTGTGTTCCATTTATGGGACTGAAATACAATAGGTCAAATAGGGCAAAAGCCAAGGAATGCTCCCCCTACTGACAGAACACTCCAGTAAAACTGTCCATAGGGTCAGGGAGCAAAGTCTCATGCCTAGAAAGCAAGGGCTGAAATTAGGTTTCACTCTTTGTGAAAGATGATTTAAAAAAAATAAAAAATCCTTGCTACTATCACTAGGCTACAGCTTACTTAAACCCCCCTTCTTCAGGGATGGGAGGGAGCAGACATAGCCTGATAGTCAGAATCTGGGCCAAGCTTCTATGACTGGAGGAGTTAGGCGAGAAAAATTAAAAATTGCTAGACAACAAAGGATAAACATTAGAGAGAAAAACAAACCAATAACTTCTCATCTCAAAACAACCTACAAAGTCACTATTTTGATAACCATGATGAAAATCAACACTAGAACAATAATTACCAATATCAAAAGTCAGGAGAAGGATTTTCCCAGGTAATTGAAAAAAAATAAAATAAAAATAAGAGCACTCTGAATGGGACTTAAAAATAAATCTGCCAAAGATGGCCCAATAGAAAATATCATAAAATGAAACAAAAAATGGTCAGAAATAGAGTGAGAAGATAATATGAAGAGGAATCAATTATAATTACTAAAAATGAAACAGAAGTGCTATAAATGAAGAGACAAAAGCAGAAAGAAGATGCAATTTAAATCAGTCATCATCATAATGAATAAAGCAAAACAAAATGCCCTAATTTTTGTGTGTTTTGGTTCTTTAGCACTATTAGCAGCACAGAGGAAAGGCATTTTGTTAATAAACCCAAATAATCAGGAACAATCAAGGCCTTCATTCATGAAGAATAAAGAGAACTAACATCTGAGCCCCCAAATTTTTGCCTCGTTTCAATTCCTTATTAAACAAGAAGATTAATGGCATGACACAGCGGTATTTGTAACTTTCTACGATTAACTGATAGAGGGTCAGGATTTCTCTGGAAATCTTTTCTCCATACATTTGTGGGTTATTTTTTTCCATACATTTGAAAACAGTTTTTATGAGATGTTATAGGGAAAAATATGTTTTGCTCCATTAAAGAAAATAACCTATCCCCCATGTCTGGAGGTTCTTGTTCTCTCTCTTCCAAAGTATTTGCTGGCTTTTATGAAGATAGGGTCATAGTAATTCCAACAATGGTAATGGATGAGAAGGAGGTCTTTTGATAATGATTAGATCACAGTTATTTTCCCACCTCCTTTTTCTTGCATCATGAGTGCCTAAGCAGTAAACGCTAGTGAATGTGTCAACATTCTTGCAACATTTGAAACTGCTGTTATTATCTATCCCGGAATTAAATATTTTTTTCTGTTTGGGATATAAAACGCTTTAATTACAATACAAATTATATGGCACAACCATGTAGCAGTAAACAAAGAACTAATTTGTGTTCTTTCTGTACTTATCGTTTGTTGACTAATTAGTTTCTTTATGAGACACCAAGTGACTCTTATAAATACAAACCTCCTGAGGATATAAAGGTTAATTTTGAAGTGATTACAAATATTCCAGTAACATGATAATTAATAGTTACATTTGCAACGCAGGAGTCTTCTAAAGCTCCAACTGGTAACCTCTGTAAATTAGTACAGACTGTTGCCATCGTTTAGGATGGCTTTGCATCATTCCTTCCAGTCAACTGAGTTTCATTGTGAAGCAGGATCAAGTATTAAAACCATCACTATTCTAAAACCACGACCCTATGTGTGTGCACCTATGTGCAGCTTATGTGTGTGCACGTACAAGAGAGACACACATACATAACTGTGTCTGTACATGCTATAAATTCACTCAGTCTGAACCTGGGCTATGACTGGACATTATTTATTTTTTGGTAGTTTTATAGTTTATTTTTAAGGTTTTACTTATTTATTTGAGAGTCACAGAGAGAGAGGATGAGTGGGGAAAGGGGCAGATGGGGAGGGAGAGGGAGAGAGAATCTCGAACTGACTCCCAGCCAAGTGTGGAGATCCAAGTGTGAGATCAAGTGTGGAGCTTGATCTCATGACCCTAAAATCATGACCTGAGCTAAAACCAAGAGTCTAGTGCTTAACCAACTGAACTACCCAGGTGCTTCGGTTTTATGTTTTATTAACACAAATATGATGTGCACACAGCTGTCTACTGATTTTCTTTGCTGTGCCACCTGTCATTGGGATTGGTCACTCTGATGGCCAGCTAGGCTTCTCTTTCCACAATGGCTTTGCTGTCCTTAGAGGAGACACTGTGAGCAACCTCTGGACAGTAAGATTTGTTGCACAACAACAGCACTTCAAGCTCCTTGACATTGTGGCCAAGGAATTTCCAGAAGCCACCGGGCAGCATGCGGCTTTGTTTTCGTGATGTTTCTAGAACCAATGTTGGGCATCAAGATCTAGCCCTCGAATCTTCTGTGCACCCTGTCATCAATGTCTCTGGGTTTCTGCTAGCTGTGCATAACTTTTGACATATAGTTCTGACATGTGCCAGATGAACTTCTTAGTGTTCTTTTTAAGGATCTTCAGCTTTACGAGGGGTCTGAGGGTGGCCACTATGAGAGCAGGATGGCTGCCACCTCCCCAGGCAGCGCTGGGGAAGAGGGCTGGGCATCTTTTTTTTTTTTTTTAAAGATTTTATTTAATTTGACAAAGAGAGAGATCACAAGTAGGCAGAGAGGCAGGCAGAGAGAGAGGGGAAAGCAGGCTCCCTGCTGAGCAGAGAGCTGGATGTGGGACTTGATCCCAGGACCCTGAGATCATGACCTGAGCTGAAGGCAGAGGCTTAACCCACTGAGCTACCCAGGAGCCCTGCTGGACATCTTTTAGAAAGATGCACTAAGTCATGGTGCAGAAGTCCGTTTATAGAATGAACACATATGACTCTTGGGAAAGAATTTACACTGTGGAAACAGAAGATCACAAAGCCTCTTTCATAAAACATTAATGGAAGAATGATTTTGAGAACAAATAGTTATCTACTATCCAGCTAGGATTCTGATTTCTGCTTTCACGTATTTACAAACAGGTCTTAGGAATTAAAGGCTGTGTGATATTAAAGTTGAAGTTTTCTCCCCCCACTACGATTTCTGAAAGTCTTTGTAATTCTAAGGCATCACTGATTGGATTTCATTTTGTCTTTTCAGTTCTTAACTTGTGGTTATTGTAAAAGATGTCACATTTAATAGTTTCCTAAAAATAGATAAACTACTAAAATTTGGTACTGCTTCAAGTCTTAACTATTTCAAACTATTTTCACATTCACCTAAATTTACATATTAACTCACTCCTCTCTTGAGTGGGGAAGAAAAGAGTAAATTGATGGTGGTCATCAGATATTTACTATAATCTGCAGCCTATCTTATTAATACCCACAGCTTGTACTGATATATCTTTAATAGAAGTAATGATTATACAATATTGCTGGCCTTTCCAGCCACAATTCTAGGATTACTTCTCTTTTATTCTAAGCTTTATCAATGGGTAAGCTATAAATATGAGAGAGCAAAGATTGATTTTAAAAACATGGTTTGATTCTCACCCAGAATGTCTAAAGAGCATTGCAGACCTATTAAATCCGAACGGAGTTTCTGATAATCCTCACCGAACCTGCTCTTCTGAAATCTTCATCCTCTTAGTTGTTGGCAATTCTATCATTCTAAATGTCCAAGTTCAAAATAGCTCTATATTTCAGCCCCATTTCTAATATGCCAGGTAATGCTCTCAGCTCTAACTTAAAAAATATATCCAAGAATCCAACCACCACTGAATCCCTTATCAAGCGTCCATCACTCTTACCTAGACTGTGGCAAATAACCTCTTAATGGTGCTCCCTATTTTTATCTTTGCCCTCCTTCTCTTTACACTCAATCCAGCAACCAGAGTGACCTTTAAAAATATAAGTTTGATTATATTTCTTCTTTGCTCAGAATCTTCTGTGTCTTTCAAATTCATTTAAGAGCAGAAGCCACAGCCCTTTTCTTTGACCTACAAGGCCCTACATGATCTTGGCCCTTGTTACTTTTTTGAACTCTTGGCCTATATCTCCCTCATCTGCTCCAAACACACCAGTCTCCTTGCTGTTTTAAACACCACCCGAGCATGCTCCTATCTGGAGTTACTTTCTTCATGTGGCTGCACTATTTAAAATTGCATCCTGCCTCCCTTTCAACCCAATAATGCATATTCATCTTCTCAGCTTTCATTGTTTTCCTCTTGGCACTTACACCCAATAGGCTACATATTTTATTTACCTCATTTTCTTCTGTCTCCTCCCATAAAAAATAAGATCTACGAGGCTAAGGACTTCCGTTTCTGTTTTTTCTTTTTTTTTTTTTCCTATAAACACTGCCTAGCACAGAGTAGATGTTCAATAAATAATGTTTTTTTAAATGAAGAACAGCACCTACCTTAAACAGTGTTATGAATAATGCTAAAATCATTCCCTTAGACAAATAAATAAGAATGATATTGGCTACGTCAGAGCCACGGAATGCATGGCACAAGTGAAAGCAGCATTGAGTCTTTTTGTTATGGCTTCAAAATCAATGAAACCTATATATGGCAATTTTGCATAGTGGTACTTTTTTAATGTTTATTCTTCAACTTCCCACAGCTAGCCACTTTATTGTTATAACATAAAGAGTCTTAAAAATATTAAAATATATTAAAATAAAATTTAATACTATATAAGTGAGATTAGCCACTTATTTTTATAGAATACCAATTCTACAGAATATCAATTTTTGCTTGCTATAAATCTTTATTTTCATGTTTGCAAAATTAATCTTAAAAGGGACAAATGGATAGTTTTGCTTATCTTCCACCAGTGTCTCCTTGTTTGATCAAAATGTGGATACGTCCCTGAGACTGTCATGTATTTAAGTACAATCTGCCATTTGTGTTTCATGGAAAAGTACTACACAGAACACTGTACCTCTACCACTATAATTTGAAAACAGAAAATTATGCCACTGTCATCTCAAGCATTTTGGATGAATAGGCTGTATTCTTCTGCACAAAGTCCAGCCACCTTGACCTCTCTGAGCTCTAACCTTTGTACGCTCATCTCAGCAAGATCACTGGATTCTGTGTAGACTCCTCTTCTCAGTTTCCAGGAACTTAGCTGATACAATTGTTATCTCTACTCGGTGGTTTCCTTTCTCTTGAGGATCACAGTGTGGTACTGCTATTGTTCAATGTCAACAAACCTGTCATTCCTTTTGGTGTTTCTTGTTATTTATGACCAGAGAGCTTGATTTCCTATTATTCCTTCTTGGTTGGGGGTACAAGTCAATCATTAAGTTATTAAAATACAGGTGACTATCATCTGCATATAGACACAGTAGACATGTGAATCAACAAGAATTGGATTTATAAAAAGCCCAAGGGCCAACAGACATGTTTTTGTGCTGGAAAACCTAGGGATCTTTTCCAAAGTGAGAAATCTAAGAATTATGTATAGATTTTCCAAATATCAGTGTGCATGCCCTCCTATTGTCTTATACATCTCTTGGTTTCCTCTGATCAAAAGTCTCTTTTCTTTTGTGTAACAGGAATTAAATATTAGGCTATGTCATATTGTCATATATAGAAATATGATTGTCACTTTCAGTATAGATAGATATAGATATAGATGTGAAAATAACTTGCTGCCTCATGATTTTACCTTCCTTATACATAGAATGGAGCCCTGCTTTCTTTTTCTCATTCTCCTTTATTATTAGACTGCATACAGTGTAGTAAGGCTTAAGTAACATACTTACAGCACTTTGAAAACGGTAAGACCATACATAAATGCAATGGATCGCTTCTGGATTGATTGGGACTTTAGTGTCTCTTCCAAGCAAGGCAACTGTGGGCCATGCAATTCTTACATTAGGAATAAGATTCTTAGATATTTTAGACAATCCAAACCCTCATTCCAAAGTACAGCCGCTTCTCCTCTGTCCCTCACCAAAAGCACTTCTGGCTTGTCAGAATCCCCTGTGACTCGGATGGTCTGTGTAAGGGAAAGGGTTCTCTAGTGACTGTTCAGCTTCAGAATCCCCTCACCAGAATGCAGACACACAGCAGACATGTCCATAGTTCACAGCTCTTTTATGAACAGCTGGCAGGTATGCTTTCTGGTGATAACTCCAGTGTTTCATTCTCTTTGGAAAAATGCTCTGCTTATTGCTCGATGTCCTAACTCTCCTAACAAGGCAAATCCCATTTCAGATACTTGAAGTGAATGTGTTTTCTGGAGTGTATGTATTTCTAGTTGCCAGGGAGGAGAATGGCGAAAGGAAGGATAGAAAGATTTTATGATATGAGAACAGATGAAAGTTATACTTTCTCTTATGACTTACAAGTCAGTTAGAAGTGGTGATTATTTCTATTATATTACAGAACAACGCTGAAGTAAAGTTAATCCTGAATACAAGAGGGGCTGAGACAGTTTAACACAAAAATCCTGGTGAGGCTGAAAGTGAAAATACACTTTTTCTCAAAGTGCCTGCTAGGGGGACATTTGCTAACAGGACACAGTAAACAACCATACAGTACAGTGATTCTGTGTAATAAAGGAACACTTTTCTTGTAGTACTCAGGCTTTAAGTGTTTTTTCTTTGTTTTGAAACACAGAGAATCCTACAAAAATTCCACAGACTACAGTATCTCAGAGAAGTAGGCTTCAGCAGAGCCTGTTCACCACAGAGCAGAACAAATCTCTTGCATTTCATTATTGCCCAGTGTTGACTGTGTGCTCCTATGTGTTTGCTTTGGTGACTAATCAGAGCAGCTATCACTAAAGCCATAGAAATCATATTAACATAAACTATAATTGAGTCATTATAAGTAACCAGTTTATATGTAACAAAGAAGGCAATTTATATTAAAAAGTCACATTTCGATAGCTCACAACTACTACAGTTGTAACTTTCAAAACTCAGAAGACTTTTCCCTCAATCCCTAACAAAATCTTTCTGGAAAATTCTTAGATTCCCCATACAGTATTTCAAAATTACTTGAAATTGGGCTCACTCTGGTTCTCATCCCTGGCCATCATCCCTGGAGAACTTCAGGATGGCACTGTGACAGGTTCCCACAAAAGGACCAGTGTCCGGTCACGTGCCATGCCAGTGATGTGGCCCTGTCTTAGAGTATTTCTCTTCTTCGGTTACCCTAAACCCTCCGTATGCTCTAGCTTCCCAGAGAGCTCTGTTAGATTTGGTAGAAGATACTTATCTCCCCAGTTCTGTGTCTCTCTTTGTCTCTTAGACTCCAAATCAATAAGAGGTGTGGAAATCGCTCCCTTGGGTTCCTCTCTAACTACACGTATGGTTGACAAAATTCTAACATGATGCCTCATCAATCCCCTCGAGTATGGGTTGGATCTGTGGATAGGATGTGATAGTCACTCCCAAGATTTGGTTATGTTACAAGGCAAAGGTGAGGAGATTTTTGCAGCTGTAATTCAAGTCCAAAGTCAGTTAACAGTGAGTTAGTCAAAAGGGAGATTACCCTGAAAGGGCCTAACCTAATCAGATAAGCCATTTAAGAGACTCTGCAAGTCTGAAATTTTCCACTGGTCCATAAGCCTCCATGAGTTCTACAGCTACAAGAAACTGAATTTTGGCAACAATAATGTGAGCTTAGGAAAACATCCTAAGCTTCAGATGGAACCCCAGACCTGGCCAACACCTTGATCTCAACCCTATGAGACCTTGAGTAGAGAACTCATTTAAGTTGTGCCTGGACTTCTGACCTACAGAAACTGTGAGATAATTAAGGGATGTTGTTTAAGCTGCTATATTTGTGGTAATTTGTTATACAGTAATGCCAGGCCTTCTTAATTTCTCAGTTTCTAGACTCCTTTACAGGTAACTTCACACAAACACACACATACACACACATGATTTTTCCTTCTTTTTCGTAGTCTGAATTTAAAACATTAATGTTCAACAAGCATTATCAAGTATCAGTTTGTGTCCAGGGACCAAAAGAACCTCTCTCCCTTCTGTAAATCTTACCCAAACCCATCTATTCATGCCAGTAAACACAGGTAAGCATCCCAAGGTAGACTCAGCCTGGCTCATTTTTCACATATAGATAAGGAAACTGAGACTGCTTTCATACAAGTAAGTAACAATTCTTACATGCACTGATGTCAACTGGAATGGAATAGAGTGGTCGTCATAGATCCAGTATAGCCTAGGAATACCTACGTAAAATCAAGAGACAGAAAGAGAGATCCCTACTTATTCTGAAAAAGAGTTAGTTAGGGGTCCTAAATGCATGCCTTATGTTGTCACTCTTCATCCTTATGCTTATGCCAGAAAATTGCTCCACCATTTTTTCCCCAGTAAGCCTCAACAAGACACTCAGTATTTATCTCAGAGTATCAGTCTGATTATCTTCTACCAATTTATTAGAAGAGAAATAATATTTATATTAAAGTTAGGATTTCACATGCATATTCATAAAGAAAGAGTAGTCATTAATGCCCTATATCTGTTTGCCTCTTGCTGAGACATTTATTGAACACCCAGCATGTGATAATGCCCTATTAGGTACCGAGAATATCATGAATAAACTATCCATAATATTTCCTAGAGGATGCATGTTATTTTATTTGGCCTGCTTATGAATTATTTAGCACTCAAATATATTTTATTTCACTGAGTGTGAATAACCCCTAATATTTATTCTACTGAGAATATGAATTAATAAAAGTCCTTGAGGAATTATGCCCAAATTCCATAGAGTGACTATATATTATCCCTGGTAAACTGTTTGAAAGGGAAATAAATGCTGTTTGAGATAAAATGAGTTCTCAAATGCAGTGCTTTGAGTGGTTAAATCAGGGATCAACCTTTGAGGGCATATATCTTTGGGATAGGTCTCTGGTTTTTGGTCTCTAAAATAAACGGGAGGTATTGAAATATCACTAAAGTAACTTTTGATTTCAAATTGACAAAACTGAATCAAAAAGAGGTGAGGTAACCATGATGATTTCAAACAGCCTGGTTCACAGACAGAACTGGGATCCACGTTCTAGGCTCTATTGAAGAGTAAAAATTAAGTAAGACATCTCATCTGGTAAAGTGAAATTCAGCAACTTCTTAAAACGCCCTCAGTGACATGAATCAAAGTTCGTGAGCCCACTGGCAAGCCTGAGGTGCAAACAAGTGAGAGCAGAAGGGGTATACCTGAAGGAAAGCCTTTGTCACTGGAGAGAAAGAAGTAATGCAAGTGACGGAAAGAAAGGCAGGGACACAGCGGTAGAGACTATTGTTCAGATTTTCTCATCCTCTGCACTACTGACACGCTGGGCCCCATAGTTCTTGGTTGTGGGGAGCTGCCTGTTTATTGAGGATATTTAGCAAGATCCCTGTCCTGTGCCACCAGGTACCAGTAGTCATCCCTCCCACCCTGAGCTGTGACAATTATAACTATCTCCAGACATCGCAAATGTTCCCTGGATGGGTGAAAAAAGGAAGGCGACCTCTGTTAGAACATTGCTATAGGTATATTATGTAGCTAACTAAGGTGGAAATGAATGAATAAGGTATTTTGTGATTAACTGCTTTTGGAAATCCCCATTCACTCCTTCCTTGAACAAATATTTGTTGAATGTCCACTATGTGCTAGGAGCTGTTTTAAGTGACTGGGACTCATCACTCAACAAAGAGATAAAAATTCCTGCTTTCAGTAGACAGAATGATTAAGTAAATTAGACAGTGTATCTTAGAAGGTTAAGAGGTGCTAAGGAAAAATAAAGCAGGCTAAGGAAGATTAGGAGCACTGGAGGTAGGGAGGGGAGTTGGCAGTTTTAAATATGGACTGTAGGGGTACCTGGGTGGCTCAGTGGGTTAAAGCCTCTGCCTTAGGCTCGGGTCATGATCGGGCTCTCTGCTTGGCGGGGAGCCTGCTTCTCCGTCTCTCTCTGCCTACTTGTGATTGATGTCTGTCAAATAAATAAATAAAATCTTTAAAAAAAATAAAATAAATATGGACAGTAAGTCTTAGATTAAAAAAAAACTTGAAGGAAAGAACTATAGCATTTTCCTTCATATCCTTTATAGAGCTAAAAGGGTGAATGACACATAGGAGGGACACATTATATTCACTTATTCATTAAGCGATTATTTATTGACTAGTAGTTGATTTTCTAGGCACTGAGGTAAATGCTGAGGATATGATGATAAGCACGATAGACTTGGTTTCTTTTCTCAGTGCATCTACATTTATGAGAAAGCTTCCTCGATAAAAAAACTAACAAAATAGAAATGAAACTGTAGCTTGAATAATTCTATAAAGAGATGGCATATAAAGTTGAGAAATTTTTCAGATGGACCTGATGGACCTGACCTAATGAATGAGGGAGAGGGTATGTAAGTAAAAATTTCCATAAAAAGCAGTCTTTTAGTTAAGTTTGCAATAGGGAAGGTGGTGCAGACAAAAGTTCCAAAATGAAAAACATAGGCGAAGAGTCAATGGTAACTGGAACTCAGAAAATAAGGGAGGGATCATGGAATGATATGAGGAGTAAAAGGTAAACTTCAGCTGGATGGTGTAGAGCATGTGGTAAATTTATCTCTTTAAGAGCAGTAAAAAGCTTATGGCATATTTTCAGTGGGGATGGGGTTGGGACATAATCAAGACTGTGTACTGAAAAAAGATAATCCAGCTGGAGGTAAATAAATACCTAGTTTGAGGGGCACCAGATGTGATGAAGCATGAATAAAAGACACACGTAGGCAGCACAAAGGATGAGAACTCTTTGTGTTAACAAACTGGCAGTTGTGCTGAGCACAAGCCGATGGATTCCAGAGGTTTTAGAGGCAAAAATAGTAGCACTTGAGGATCAATTGGATTTGTGAAGCCAAGGAGAACAAGAATGAGTCCTAGTCATGAACTACATGTATTTTGGTGATTTCGTTGGAAAGTACTTGATTTGGAGAAGTTCATCACCTGAGCTTCCAACCTACTGACTTTAAAGTGTTTTTGAGACATCTAAAAGAAACGTTTAGACAGTGTTTTTATAATATAGATATAGATACAGCTCTATGAACTCGAAAGGTATGACTTGGAAATATATTGTTGACCCTCAATTAAAAAACCGATAAAAGAGATGATAAGAAAAAACACTATTATCAATTCTAATAGTCTCATTGAAGAGGTGATAAAATGGTCCTTTTAAGAGGATGCCCAAACAGTTTATCTCACTTCAACCTTGACAGATGTTTGTCTCAGACACAAACTAGGCCTGTGGCGGTGTGAGGGTTCACAGCTTTATATTCTGTGCCGATACGGTCTGCAGTAGCTTTCTTTAAAAAAAAAAACAAAAACAGATTTATTTATCTATCTATCTATCTATCTGTCAGGCAGAGAGGCAGGCAGAGAGAGAGAGAGGAGGAAGCAGGCTCCCTGTGGAGCAGAGAGCCCAACGCAGGACTCGATCCCAGGACCCTGAGATCATGACCTGAGCCGAAGGCAGAGGCTTAACCCACTGAGCCACCCAGGCACCCTGAGAGGAGAACTGGAAGTCTGAACTCAGGGTCAGCCTTTGTTGTTGGCACCTCTCAGACCATGAAGGCAGAACCAGTCTTTTTTCATCAAGCCACAAGTAAATGAAACACTGTCCTTTAGCATATATTCAACACCAATTGAAAAACAAATATATAAATTATTAGTTTTGAACTGGAACTCTGTATAATATCTATTCTATAAGTGTCAACATTATTCACTGCATTGTAGGTAGTCCACACACGCTACACTGTTTCAGAGTGTTATTTTTTTACTCTATTATTAAATATCTCTTTAGTCCTACCCTTTGCCCAAAATGTGAAAAGTGTTGGAATTTTATAAGCTTCCCAAAACAAATGGGAATTGTGCCAGGGTTGAGAGAGAAACGTTTCACATGCCAAGAAGTTAAGGAAGAAAACCAATTTTTTAAATAGTTCCCGGGAGGTGATAAAAGAAGAGAATTTATGAACATTCATGTGATCATCTCATTAAAAAAAAAAAAAAAGATTAGCAATAACAAGAGAGTCATCGGTTATATTTAAAATAATACTTATAGGACACCCGGGTGGCTCAGTTGGTTAAGTAACTGTTTTCCACTCAGGTCCTTATCCTGGAGTCCAGGGATCAAGTCCCACATCAGGCCCCCTGCTTGGCAGGGAGTCTGCTTCTCCCTCTGATCCTCCCCCTCTTAGGCTCTTTCTCATTCTCTCTCAAATTAAAAAAAAAAAAAAAAAAAAAGCCTGTTTTATAAATAAATAAATAAATAAATAAATAAAATAAAATAATACTTATAAAGGCATGACAACCTTATGATAACCTGAAAGGCCAAAACCCAAATCTGAAATGAAATGCCAGAGCCTGATATGCAGTGAGTACTGAATTATCCACACTTTCCTTATGGTGAATTAAGTGAATTCAGGAGAGCTCTGAGTCAAAGAAACAAGCTAAACTGTTACATAACCGACAACTTTGACCTCCTCCACACTTGCCTATGTACGCAGCAACTTTATTTTTTGTGTGTCTTTTTAAAAATGCAGTCATTCTTTTGAAATTCACTTAACATGCTTTAACTAAATATAGCCTCGTGATCTAACTTAGCTACTTTGTAATCACAAAATATATTCAACAGTATGCCAAAAGGAATATTGTTCCGTGACAGTCAGGCATAGTTTAACACTTTAGGCTTAAAATTTCCCTCTCAACTTCAAAAGGATTTCTAATAATAATTTATATAGTGCTTTATATTTTTAAAATGCTTATGTGTATAGTATCTGTTTCTTCTTGAAGACTTTTTTTTCATCAGAAAATACATTTTCCCTAACAATCTTTTTTTTTAATAGGCTCCATGCCAAGCATGGAGCACAATGTGTGGCTTGAGCTCACCACCCTGAGATCAAGACCTGAGTTGAGATATCAGGAGTCGGATGCTTAACTGAGACACCCAGGCGCCCCTCCCTAATAATTTTATGAATTTGACTGACCCTCTGTCAATTTCCAATGGATATTAAGTAGATCTTGCAAATTTGATTAAAGAGTTCTAAAACAAGGATGTTGTAAAGAAAAAACAAAAACAAAAACAAAACATGAGCAGACCTTTGCCTGCCACAAAACCAACTGTTTAAGTTAGTTTCTCTGTTGAAACTCTACCTTACTCCATTTTTCCACACATAATTTTAAAACTATTTGACAAGTGTGAGAATAGAGGAATAAAGTAGGTTGGTGGTATGGGAGAGGGAGAGTCAAAAATGACTTAGGTATAAATGGGGAGTTAGGGTATGAAAATGTCGGCATTTAAGATCCTTAGGGAAATAATGGACTGCTCTACAGATAAACGATGTTGGGATAATTGGCTACCTATTTGACAAAAAATGCAATTTTGCCTTAAACCAAACAGAATAAATTAGCAGTTGATTAGAAATCTAATTTTAATACCATAGAAGGAGAAACTTATCTTTGGTGTTCACCACACAGAACTGATAAATGTATTTTCCTCTAGGGAAACTGTAGGGCTGCAGGGAGAGGTGCCAGGGAATTTAATTGTCACTTTATAGCTTTATGCATGGTTTAAATTATTTACCACTATTTGTATTGTTAAAGCAATAAAATAAATACTCCAGCAATGCCACTTTGGGAAATTAATCCTAAAGAAATAAGACAAATATAAATAACATGAACCTATACAGGTACTAGAAGAAATTTTTTAACTGTAGAAATGGATAGGACATCCTAAGCAGAAGTGATACAATATAGGCAGATTCAAGTTAATAAAAAAATGTACATTTTTTTTTTCCAGTTGAAAACATCATAAGCAAAGTTAAAAGTAGAGCAACTCATGGGAAGAAAACGTTTGCAACTTAAGTAGAGCTCTTTTGCCTTATTACTGTTAGGGGACATTGAAGAATCTAGAGAACCTGATTGAGACCTGGGCTTTGGTAACCAAATAGTGAGGCTGTCTCTTCACACCCTGCATTAGGAGTTCTCAGCATTCTTCTTAGGGCATGGATAACAATGGACTTGTTCCCAGCTGTTACAGAGTTCCCCACAAATTTCAGACACCATTGGTTTCACTGTGGTTGGTTCAGCTTCATGTTGTGTCCCCCTCTATCAGGGCTGCCAATGAGAACTTTTTGGTGATGATCCAATATGGTAATTATTAACCACATAGGACCTTTGAGCATATAAAATGTGGCAAGTATAACAGAAGAGCAGAATTCTGAGTTTTATGTACCTTTATTAAATGACATTTACATAGCCCTCTGTGACAAGTGGTTACCATAACAAACAGCGCAACTCTAGAACAATCAGCAACAGTCAGGATGGCAGTTGGTATATGGTTTTGTAGGCTAGTAAAGGCCAATTGGGAAAATCTCAAGAAGAGAAATGATTATGAGTTTACTCTCCTACAGATGGATTTATTTGTACTGATGTGGGAGATAATAATAATTACCACTTATTAACTGATACCCTTTGCCCAGTACTCAAATACCATGTTTTACGCAGATTAATTTAATTAATCCTTAAAACATCTAAGAGGTAGGAAGTGTTTTAGTAATATTTATTGTAAAACTAAACCTTTGAGAACCATAGTGACTTACTCAGGTTACACAGTCACCAAGAGATGAGGCCATTACTTTAATCCAGCCTGTCTGAGGGATACAGTCCTCTATCCTTCTGCTCTAAACCACAGTTGCTTGCAAAGACTTGACTTTGAGACACAGCTTTTCTACTCTTCTGTGTATTTCTCCCGTGATCTTAGCTCTCTATTCATATTTAAACATGAGACACAAAGAAGCTGACTGAAACATCAGTCCCTTCCCTTTTTGGATCATCGGGTCCTGGATCTTCATCTCTTTTTCTTTCTTTATTCTTTCATTTTAAGAGGCCTATGTTGAACATTCTGAGAAAGGCTGAAAATATCCCATTAATGAAAAATTAACACCTCAAGTGTGGGTATGGAGTCTACATTTATACTGCATTTATTCTACCTACTGGTAGTGTATCTTTAAAGGAAACCTGACAGGACAATGCTGTGGAAGCTTCCCAGTGCTAAGAAAAGCACAGGAAACAGTGACTAAATTAAAAAAATAGGTACTTTAAAATGCCAGAATACTGCATCTGGCTAAGTACCGAAACAGAGAATACTTTATTTTCCTCATTAACTTCTCACTTTGTAAAACTGGTAATCTTGAAGATTTAAATAATAATATATACTTTTAAAAGAAAGAAAAAAATGAAAAAGTAGTGAGCTAAACATGTAACTTAAGGATTTTAAAGGGAAAAATTTTAAAAAAGCACAGTACTAAGAAAGCAAAAGGACAGAATTAAAATATGACAAAAGTTAGTGACAGAAAAATAGATTAGAGAGCATCTATAATTTTTTTTAAAAAACTATTTTTTAGACACTAATGATACAGATAAAGCTCTGGAAACCAGTCAATAGAAAAAAGGCAAGACATAATTTAGCAACAGTCACCTTGAAAAATAAAGCAACATTTCACATAGAATAAAATTGCTAAAATATGTAACAAGTGCTATGAATAATGTGAATTCTTACACAAAATAGGTATGATGGCTCACTCCCTGGAGATAGTAATCTCTGAATGTCACCTTTTCTTGTTCTCATTTGGCTTGTCTTCATTAATTTCCACAGATATACTGAATTTCAACTATTATGAGTTTTTATTTAATTATTTATTCCTCTTCTTAAAAAACCTAGAGATTATTTTCTATCTGATTTGGTTTTTGTACAGAGTGATTTTCTGGTTATTCACTAAAAAATGAATATATAATTTAATTTTACAGTGCTGAATCTTGCTTTTTTATTATTTTTGAGGTTTTCCTTTTTGGGGGTTAGAATGTGTTCTCTTTTTGTAAATGTTCCATGTGTTCTTGAAAACAATGTGCATTCTCCGATTGCTGGGTGTAGAATTCTATAAATATCTAAGGGCTTGAATTTAATATCTGAATTGTTTATATCAGAGGTTGGCACACTTTTCTGTAAAGAACCAGACAGGAAATATTTCTGGCTCCATGGGCCAAGAGCTGTCATACCTTCTTGGCTCTGTCCCTGTAATGCTAAAGCATCCACAGACAACATGTGAAAGCACGAAAATGGCTGTGTCTCAAAAATATGTGGCAGCAGCTTTTGGCTCATGGTAATAGTTTATCAAACTCTAATCTAGATTTATTAATCTCTCCCTACCCTGTCAGTTATATCTCAATAAAGTTGGGGAGAAAACTTTTTTTAAACCTCTTCACCCTACCAGTTTTTGCTTGACACATTTTTGAGGCTGATTATTTTAGGCGTTTATAGGACTATAACAGGTGTATCTTTCTGTCCTATTGTTCCTTTTACAAGTGTATGATTATCTGTCTTTTCTTATGATTTTTTGCCTTTTTTTTTCCAGATGTTAAGATTTCTAGTGTCATTTGGTTCATTTTTGCCTATTTCTTTTTCTTTTTCTTTTCCTCCATCTCTTTATTTTTAGTTGTATTACTGTTTCCTACATGTGTCTCTCAAAAGCAGTGTATGGTTCAATATTATTTTTTATTCTTTCTGGGAGCCTCTAGACTTCAATGGGCGAGTTTAATTAATAGATAGTAATCACTCTAATGTTATCACTTATTTCTATCATTTTTTTGCAAATTTTCTATGTACTATACTTTTTTTTTAACTGCTTCTATTTCTGTTTTCCATTGAATAGATGAAATTTTGTTCTGCTGGCTTAACTCCTGATTTTTGTAGTACTTGTCCTTAATTTTAAAAACACTGCTTATATAATCATCAAGACAGTATGGTACTGGCATGAAAACAGACACATGGATCAATGGAACAGAACAGAGAGTCCAGAAATGGATCCCTCTCTATGGTCAACTAATCTTTGACAAAGCAGGAAAGAATGTCTGATGGAAAAAAGATAGTCTCTTCAATAAATGGTGTTGGCAAAATTGGACAACCACGTGCAGAAGAATGAAAGTGGACCATTTCCTTATACCACACACAAAAATAGACCCAAAATGGATAAAAGACCTCAATGTGAGGCAGGAATCCATTAAAATCCTTGAGGAGAACATCGGCAGCAACCTCTTCGACTTCAGCCGCAGCAACTTCTTCATAGAAACATTGCCAAATGCAAGGGAAGCAAGGGCAAAAATGAACTATTGGGACTTCATCAAGATCAAAAGCTTTTGCACAGCAAAGGAAACAGTCAACAAAACCAAAAGACAACCGAGAGAATGGGAGAAGATATTTGCAAACGACATATCAGATAAAGGGCTAGTATCCCAAATCTATAGAGAACTTATCAAACTCAACATACAAAGAACAAATAATCCAATCAAGAAATATGAACAATTATAAGAGAATAGTATGAAAAACTACAAATGTTGGAGAGGATGTGGAGAAAGGGGAACCCTCTTACACTTTTGGTGGGAATGCAAGTTGGTGTAACCACTCTGGAAAATAGTATGGAGGTTCCTCAAAAAGCTGGAACTAGAGCTACCCTATGACCCAGTAATTGCACTACTGGGTAATTACCCCAAAGATACAGAAGTAGTGAAATTAAGGGGCACTTGCACCCCAGTGTTCATAGCAGTAATGTCCATAATAGCCAAACGGTGGAAAGACCCAAGATGCCTTTCAACGGATGAATGGATAAAGAAGATGTGGTTCATATATACAATGGAATATTAGCCATCAGAAAGAATGAATACCTACCAATTACTTCAATGAGGATTGAACTGGAGGGTATTATGCTAAGTGAAATAAATTAAGCAGAGAAAGACAACTATATGGTTTCACTCATATATGGACTATAAGAAACAGTGCAGAGGATCATAGGGGAAGGGAAGGAAAACTTAATGGGAAGAAATCGGAGAGGGAGATAAACCATGAAAGACTCTGGACCCTGGGAAACAAACTGAGGGTTATGGAAGGGAAAAGGGGTGGGAGGATGGCTATTAAGGACTGCATGTAATGCAATGAGCACTGGTTGTTGTACGTTACTGATGAATTGTTCAACACACAAAATGAAACTAATGATGCACTCTATGTTGGCTAATTGAATTAAAAAACAATAATGTATAAAGAAGTAATAAAAATCGAGGGAGAAAATGGCCAAAAATCCAAAGAAAATGATATTTACAGATAACATAAAATACAGATAAAATGGCTCTTACAGCATTTAGTTCAAATTTGAACTAATTTGAACTAAAACTTCACTCAGTCTGATTCTCCTCCCAAAAATGGGCAATGGCAGTAAAAATCTGACAGCACAATCTGGTATCCAGGCCTTTGGGGGGTGGGAATAGCATTCTTGTGTATTGCTGGTGAGAATGCAAACTGGTGCGAATCTTTGGAGTAAAATTTATCAGAATCTATCAAACTTACATATCCACACACCTTGTAATCCATGTTTAGTAATTTATCGCAAAGTACATATGCACAAGTACATTCACTGTAGCACTGTATGTGACTACAGCATACTGGGCCCAATTATGACAATGCCTGTGCATAGGGGAGTGGTCGACTAAAAATATAGTAAATATACATTGTGGAGAACTATGCAGCTGGATGAACTGATAGGGAGTGATTTCAGCTTCTACTATTATACGAGGAAAGCAAAGGACAAGCCAATCTAATGTGATAAATAAGGGAAAATAATAAAATACACATTCATCTGCTCATGTGTGCAAGTAGAAACACAAGAGGGATAAATTAGAAACGGAGGAAATAAAGTGCATATGGCAAGGGTTTATAAGGGTCTGCAGGGGTATACATAGCAACTGGGTGGAAAAAATGGAGATTAAAACAGACGAGAGATTGAACCACAGGAGGGAGAGTGACACTCCCCTGAGTAAATCTCTTTGTATATTTCTGACTCTTAAAATATGTTAATGTTTTACACATCCAGATATATAAAATCAATAGGGGTGGGGTTCAGGGCCCGAAATGGAATAAAAACAGAAACAAATGAACCTGACTGTACTGTAAATGAATAATATAACTCATCGAAGGGGCAGGAGGAGAATCAATGTAAATAACCTTGAAAACAATATTTTGACTGTATCCTCGAAGGCTAATCATAAAAAAGAACGATACACAAATATTGTACTACAGTTGGTAGGTTTGTTTATTGCAGAGATATGGATTAGCAATTTTGAAGCTATTTTATGCATATTCTAGGTTTGAACAAATAAGAAAAATGAAGTGCATAATGAGAGTCATGTTTCTCATTACTGTAGAAAAGAGTTATAAATAAGGAAACAGGGAAGGCTAAAAGTGCCCTGTGGTGGTGTTAGCTATGCACTAGAAATATCAATACATCTTGGTTTTTTACACACACACACATGCAGGCGTATATATGCACACACATCTACCTACATACTAATTTTATGTTCCACCTTCCATTTTCAAGAAAAAAAAAGAACTATTATGGGCAGAATGTGTCCCTCATCTTGAAGTTCACAGGTAAGAAAAACAAATCCAGAAGATGTGGGGAAAGAGAAGGTAAATAACAGTAAAGAATAATGAGTGAATAAAACAAAAAAGATACAATATCTTGCATACAGAAATTCAACACAGGTATGAGGCTAAGAAAATCAGCAGGGAAAGGGTAAGGAGAAACACAGAAATGAGAATTGTTCAAGAGGCTTTCTGATGAGCCAGTCCAGATAGGAAAAGAAGATGCAGGCCTCCAGGAAAGATGTCCCTAAGAAGGAAAATGAAGTGTTGGATTGTCTGATATATCTTGTCCACAGGGAGAGGAGTTTTCCATCTCAGGCAAAGACATGTGGGCAAATTATTACTCAGTAGAGAACAAAACATGAAAAATGAGGCAATTATTAATTCCAATAAATGTATTTTATTTTTTATATTTAATTCCAATAACATTTAAAAGGTACACTGGAAAGGACAATTGATGAAAATGTTTGACATTATTTTTCTCAATAGCAATTTTGGATGCAAGATGATCACGGAGTATAAATCTTGAAGAATAAAAGGAATAAACTTCAAACCTATAACTTTAGGTACAGCCAGATTATTACTTGAAAGGCAGGACATAATAAAATTATTTCTAGACATTCGTGGCTTCAGAGCATTAGTCTCATAAACACCCACAGCGAAGATATTTTTGGATGAAGTTCACAGGTAAGAAAAACAAATCCAGAAGATGTGGGGAAAGAGAAGGTAAATAACAGTAAAGAATAAGCAGTGTTTTTTATTTTATTTTATTTTTTAAATTTTTAAAAATTAACATATAATGTATCATTTGTTTCAGGGTACAGGTCTGTGATTCATCAGTCTTACACAATTCACAGCACTCACCATAGCACATGCCCTCCTCAGCATCTATCACCCAGCCACCCCACTCCCACCCCACTTTCCTCTAGCAACCCTCAGTTTGTTTCCTCAGATTAAGAGTCTCTTATGGTTTGTCTCCCTCTCTCGTTTCATCTTTTTTCATTTTTCCCTTCCTTCCCCTATGATCCTCTGTATTGTTTCTCAAATTCCTCATATCAGTGAGATCATACAATAACTGTCTTTCTCTGATTGACCTATTTTACCTAGCATAATAACTTCTAACTCCAGCCACATTGTTGCAAGATTTCCCTTTTTGATGGCTGGATAATATTCCATTCTATATATGTACCACATCTTCTTTATCCATTTATCTGTTGATGGACATCTAGGCTCTTTCCATAAGTTTGGCTATTGTGGAGATTGCTGCTATAAACATTTGAGAGCACGTGCCCCTTCAGAACACCACATTTGGGGGCACCTGGGTGGCTCAGTGGGTTAAGCCGCTGCCTTCGGCTCAGGTCATGATCCCAGGGTCTTGGGATCGAGTCCCACATGGGGGCTCTTTGCTCAGCAGGGAGCCTGCTTCCCTCTCTCTCTCTCTCTGTCTGCCTCTCTACTTGTGATCTCTCACTCTGTCAAATAAATAAATAAAATCTTAAAAAAAAAAAAAAAAAGAACACCACATTTGTATCTTTGGGGTAAATACCGAGTAGTGTAATTGCTGGGTCATAAGGTAGCTCTATTTTCAACTTTTGGAGGAACCTCCATATGTTTTCCAGCTTGCAATCCCACCAACAATGTAGGATGGTTCCCCTTTCTCCTCATCCTTGCCAACACCCGTAATTTCCTGACTGGTTAATTTTAGCCATTCTGACTGGTGTGAGGTAGTATCCCATTGAGGTTTTGATTTCTATTTCCGTAATGCTGAGTGATGTTGAGCCACAAGCGGACACTCAACGATCGAGCCACCCAGGCACCCCTTACCATTTATGTTTCACTATTTTGCAGCATCATATCTTCTCTTTACTTACACTATTGCATATTTTAATAATTATCTTCATTTGATTTTGCGTTCTTCTAAAGAGCAATATTTTCTGTATTCATTTTAGCTTATTTCTTCCTTGATTCCTTATTATCTTAATTTCTGTAACTATCTTCTGTATTCTATTTGTTATTTCTTTATTGCTTTTGAAAGAAACACACAATTTTTAAAGTGATACTCTGTTTCCTGCTATGACTTGTGTGGGTATTCCTTTATCCCCCTGAGTTTTCAGGAAATGCTTTCTTTCCCTCATATTTCAGGAACTTTTGTAAATTATTTTTGTTACTATTTTCTAGTTATATATTTATAAATAAAGGGCATTATCTACATGTCGTAAATTTATACAAGAGTACAATATGTGAAATACTTTTGCTTCTCCTGTCTATTTGAGCGAACACAGATTCATTTTTTTTTTTCCAGATCAAAATTTGAAGGACAGTACCTTGTTTCATTTCTGATGTTTTTCAGTCACTTACCATGGGCAGATTACAAAGAAATATTCTAAAGCTTTTAGAATTTCTGATTGTGACAGAATTAAATACAGCTTGTAGTTCTCTGAAATACTTTGACACACACACAAAAAATCTATGCCACCCTCATCCAAGTCTGAGTGGTATTCTGGAAACTCTACTGGGTAAAAATACACTAATCAACTATAAATTACAGGAGGGCTTGTGTCACCAATTAGTCTTTTCTCTCCAAAACCATACTGCATTCTTGGAGTTGTCATTTTGTTTTAGGTTTAAATTTCAGTTTGTTAACATACAGTATAATATTAGTTTTAGGTGCACAATATAATGATTCAATACTTCATATATCACCTGGTGCTCATCACAAGTGTACTCCTTAATCCTCATCACCTATTTCACACCCCTATCTCCCCTCTGGTAACCACCAGTTTGTTCTCTATAGTAAAGAGTTTGTTTCTTGGTTTCTCATTATCTCTTTCTCTCTCTTTTCCCCCTCTTTAGTCCTCTGTTTTATTTCTTAAATTCCACATGTGAATTAAATCATATCGGAATTTTCTTTGACTTATTTCACTTCACATAATACTCTCTAGCTCCATTGACATTGTTGCAAAGGGCAAAATTTCATTCTTTTTATGGCTGAAATATATATATATATATATATATATATATATATATATATATACACCCCATCTTTATCCATTCATAAGTTGATGGACACTCGGGCTATTTCCATATTTTGGCTATTGTAGATAATGCTGCTATTAAGCATCAGGGTGTATGTATCCATTTGAAATGGTATTTTTGTATTCTTTGGGTAAAGACCTAGTAGTGCAACTGCTAGAATATAGGGTAGTTGTATTTTTCACTTTTTGAGGAACCTCCAAACTGTTTTCCAGAGTGGTTGCACAAGTTTGTATTCGTATCCACATTGCAGGAGGGTTCCCCTTTCTCTGCATTCTTGCTAACACCTGCCATTTCTTATGTTGTTGATTTTAACCATCCTGACAGGTATGCGGTGATATCGCATTGCATTTTTGATTTCTATTTCCCTGATGATCAGTGATGTTGAACATTTTTTCATGTCTGTTGATCATCTGCATGTCTTCTTTGTTAAAGTGTCTATTCATGTTCTTCTTTCCATTTCTTAATGGAATATTGTTTTTGGGGGGGTATTGAGTTTTAGAAGTTCTTTATATATTTTGGAAACTAAGCCTTTATTCGATATGTCATCTGGAAATATCTTCTCCCATCCCATAGATTGCCTTTTAGTTTTACTGACTGTTTCTTTACTGTGCAAAAGCTTTTTACTTTGATGAGGTCCTAGCAGTTTAGTTTTGCTTTTGCTTCCCTTGGCTCAGGAGACATATCCAGAAAGAAGTTGCTATGGCCGATGTCAAGGAAGATTTTGCCTGTGTTCTCCTCTAGAAATTTTATGGTTTTATGTCTCATAGTTAGGTCTTCAATCTATCTTGAATTTATTTTTGTGTATGATGTCAAAAGTGGCCCATTTCCATTCATTTGCATGTAGTTTTCCAGTTTTCTCAACACTGTTTGTTCAAGAGACTGTCTTTTTTCCATTGGATACTCTTTCCTGCTCTGTTGAAGATTAATTGACCATATAGTTGTGCGTTCATTGGTGACTTTCCTATTCTGTTGCATTGATCTAGCTGTCTATTTTTGTGACAGTACCCTACTGTTTGGATCACTACAGCTTTGTAACACAACTTGAAGTCCGAAATCTTGATGCCTCCCACTTTGATTTGCTTTTTCAAGATTGCTTTGACTATCCGGGTCTTTCGTGGTCCCACAGAAATTTTTGGATTATTTTTTTGTTGTTCTGTGGAAAATGCTGTTCATGTTTTGATAGGGATTGCATTCAATGTGCAGGTTGCTTTGGGTAGTATAGACATTTTAACAATATTTGTTCTTCCAATCCATCAGCATGGAGTATCTTTCTATTTCTTTGTGTCATCTTCAATTTCTTTCCTCAGTGTTTTATAGTTTTTGGAGGACCAGTCTTTCACCTCTTTGGTTAGGTTTATTTCTAGCTATCTTATGATATTTGGCATAATTGTAAATGGGATTGATATCTGGATTCCTATTTCTACTGTTTATTATTGGTGTATAGAAATGCAGATTTATTTATGTTGATTCTGTATCCTGCAACTTTACTGTATTTGTTTATAGTTCTAGCAGTTTTTTGGTGGATTCTTTCAGATTTTCTATATAGAGGATCATTTCATCTGCCAGTAGTGGAAGTTTGACTTCTGCCTTGCTGATTTAGATGTCTTTTATTTCTTTTTGTTGTCTGATTGCTGTGGCTAGGATTTACAGGACTATGTTGAATAAAAGCAGAGTGGACATCCCTGTTTTGTTTCTGACCTTAGGGAAAAAGCTCCCAGCTTTTCCCCATTGAGGATATTAGCTGTGGGATTTTCATATTTGCTCTTTATTATGTTTGAGGTATATTCCCTCTAAAAATACTTTGTTGATGGTTTCTATCATGTATCAGTGTTTTACTATGTCAAATGCTTTTACTGTATCTATTGAGAGGATCATATGGTTCTTATCTTTTCTTTTATTAATGTGGTGCATCATGTTGATAATTTATGAATATCAAACCACCTGTGCAGCCCAGGAGAAGATCTCACTTATCATGATGAATGATTTGTTTTAATGTTTTGTTAGATTCGGTTTGCTAGTATTTTACTGAGAATTTTTACATCCATGTTCATCAGGGATATTGGCCTGTAGTTCCTCTCTTAATGGAGTCCTTATCTGGTTTTGGTATCAGGGTAATGCTGGCCTCATAGAATGGATTTGGAAATTTCCTTTCTTCTCTGTTTTTTGAAATAGTTTGAGAAGAATAGGTGCTAATTCTTTAAATGTTTGGTAGAAGCCATCTAGCTCTGAATTTTTGTTTGTTGAGAGATTTTTGATTACTAATTCAATTTCTTTGCTGGTTATAGGTCTGTTCAAGTTGTCTATTTCTTCTTGTTTCAGTTTTGGTAGTTTATGTGTTTCTAAGAATTTATCCACTTCTTCAAGGTTGTCCAATTTGTTGGCATATATTTTTCATACTATGAATAAAACATAAGCATTCAAATTGTAACTACTGTCTGAGTGACCCTAGATTTTTAGATTTCTTATTCCAATATTGCTTCCTCCAGTTTCTCTTTTGCTCATTAGCAACAAAACTTCGATGATGGGTCAGAGTGTTTTAAGCATTCAGCAGAAAACCAGTCAAGTGTATTTCTGTGGTACCCGTTGTTATTTCTCCTTCTCATTTGTAATTTTTTTTTAAGATTTTATTTATTTATTTGACAGAAAGAGATCACAAGTAGGCAGAGAGGCAGGTGGGGTTGGGGGAGCAGGCTCCCTGTTGAGCAGAGAGCCCAACACAGGGCTTGATTCCAGGACCCTGATATCATGATCTGGGCCGAAGGCAGAGGCTTTAACTCACTGAGCCACCCAGGTGCCCCTCATTCATAATTTTATCATTTACTCCAGCTCTAATCTTTATTTTTTCCCTTCTACTGGCTTTATGCTTCATTTGTAGTTCTTTTTCTTGCCCCTTTAGGTGTAAGGTTAGGTTACTTATTTGAGATTTTTCTTACTTCTTGATCTAGGCCTGTATTGCTGTATATTTCCCTTTTAGGACAATTTTTCCTGTATCCCAAGGATTTGGGGCCATTGCGTTTTAAGTTTCATTTGTTTCCATGTATTTTTTTTATGTCTTCTTTGATTTCCTGGTTGACCTATTCATTGTTTAGTATCTTGTTTAACCTCCAGGTATTTGTGGTCTTTCCAAATTTTTTCTTGTGGCTACTTATAATTTCTAGTGTTGTAGTCAAAAAAGGAGCATGATATGATTTCAATTCTGTTGTATTTGTTGAAGCCTGTTTTGTGACTTAATATGTGATCTATTCTGGGGAATGTTCCATGTGCACTTGAATGTGTATTCTGCTGTTTTAGGATGGAATCTTGTGAATATATTTGTTGAGTCTATCTGATCCAATGTGTCATTCAAAGCCATTGTTTCTTTGTTGATTTTCTGCTTAGATGATCTGTCCACTGATATAAGTGGGGAGTTAAGCCCCTACTATTATTGCATTATTATTGGTTAGTTCCTTTATGTTTGTTTTTGTTTTATACATTTTTGTGCTTCCATACTGGATGAATTAATATTTACAATTGTTATATGTTCTTGCTGAGTTGTCCCCTTTGTGATTATATAATGCCCTTCTTTGCTTCTTTTGTACAGTGCTTGTTTTAAAGTTTAGTTTGTCTGATATAAGCATTGCTACTCTGGCTTTCTTTTGACATTCATTTGTGTGATAAATATTTCTCCACTCCCTCACTTTCACTCTGTAGGTGACTTTAGGTCTAAAATTAGTCTCCTATAGGCAGCATATAGATAGGTCAAAAATAACAGAGGCAAGAGGTTGCAGGACAAAATAATCAGTAAGAAAAGTGTTCACAATGCAGCAAACCAGGATGTCATGGTTCTACCTTTCCACATTTTTAACATTTTAAATATTTGAAAAACTATTCCTCTTACGTGTTTTATCTTATTTTTCATATGATTATGGAGAACAGTTCAAAGAACACAAAAAATCATTTTTCTTCTTCTTCTTCTGGAGCTAAATATTAAAGTCAAATTTATAAATGTGGTAGTGTACATATCCTTGAAAAGTTCATATTAATTTTACTATTTGGCAAAAAGATAAGCTTTTTAAAATTGATGGTATAGATGTCAACTTGAAAAAACAACAGATCTCAACATCTTCTCATAGTATATAATATTTTGAAGTCTTCACTTGCTTTATGTAACAGACTTTAAAGGCAATTAATTTTTAATTACTTTGTTATTTTTTATGGAATAAATGCTTTCATTATAACATTCATACCAGATTTAATTTAAATTAAATTCTAACCACCCTCCATAGGCTAAAAACAACCAGAGGCAGGCCAAGCAGGAAAATAACTGGTTTTGTGAAGATGTATTTTGATGAACTAAAGGGTGTACATAGGAATTAGCAAGAGGGCAGGCCAAAACCACCAAGGGCAATGACTATACCTAAAGTGGCCATATAAGTAAGTGTCTGTTTGGTTTCTGGGAGAGATGATCAAGGAACAGTAGGAAACAAGAAAGATACACCCTAGGGAAGGAAGAGGGGAGAGGCATTTTGTGTCGTCCGTGCTATGTTCCCTATGGGTAGGCTGGATCCATATTAAATCCTGGCATAGGGAAAACAATATGGGCTCACTAGGGACATAGCTTTTATAAACTTCAATGAGAAAGGATTGGCTGATCATCTTATAGTAAAAGACAGCCAGCCAACTCTTTTAATTGTCCGAAGCTAGGCATGATTTCCCATCAGTAGGTTTCAGGACTGTTTAAAGAACGCCTGTTCAATTGGTTTACAACACTTAATGTAGGACAAGACAATTTATCCAGTTAGTGCTGTTAAAAAGGTTCAGTTCAGGGTGATTTTTGCTCCAGAAGGCAAATTTGGCCATGGGGAAACTCTCAGATGGTCAGGGATAGAGTCAAGTCCCCTGGCTTATTTGGCTCAGGTACTTCCTGCACTTTATATCTTGAACAGTCAAATCTCTGAACACCTGCTGTATATTTAATGGGACCCATGTGACCACAGAACATCCTTAAAGTAGGTTTTAAAAAATTAATATGCTGCAGTGAAGGTGAATTTTTTTCTTCAGATATTATTAGATTTTTTTTCTAAGGCTTCTAATTATCCTTTTGAGTATCTGTGCTTTGAACTTTTAAAAATGCCTTAACGTAATTACACAAAATTTGATTTTATGTACTATATTTTGACCATAAATAACTCTCTTAAATACTGAAAGTTGAGAATATTAGAACCTATAAAATGTAATTAGTAGATAATTTAATGTTATGATGACTTCTGACACATAACACAAATTTATGTGTGCAAATTATACAATTGACTTTTATTTTTAAACATTCTATAAAAACATTGAGACATATGATTTTCTTTGATGTTTATGAAGTTATTTTGATAATAGTGGATAAGCGATAAAAGTAGATGATATTTTTGCAAATTAAGGAGATAAACATGTGAGGTTAATTTTTTTTTTTTTTTTGGTATGTCTTTAATTACAACCAGGAGTTAGATAACACATGGGTCTCCTCTAGACCATTAATTACGAGACTTTTTGGTGGACGACTATTTTCAATTAATAAAAAATGAAGGAATTTTTGTTTACATTTTTGGAAAAGTTCCAAAAAATAAACATACTTCTCCTGACTACTAGGTTAATATGGACAAATAAAAACTAAAAATAAACCAAAAATCTAATTTTATCCCAAAGTTTCAACTTCTAACACTTA